>NC_064629.1:548760155-549070405 GCF_023864275.1 Schistocerca cancellata
TGTGAATAGTTCAAGCCTATGAAACTACTAATGCCGACATGAGTTTGTCTATGGTAGAAGAAGATGTTGCATAATGGTAGTGCAGCTTTTTGGGACACAATCCAGCAAATGTACTTAAGATACTTTCATTGGGAAACATCCTGTGATCTAGACACTAGAGTATTTGTGTACTTGCTAAGCAAATTAAGTTAACTTGAGGGTTGCAACCTTTGCAGGCAGCCAGGACAAACCTTTTGGGCCTATGGATGTAAACAAGTATCCTTGCTGGGGAAACTTCCAGTTTCACTCACTAACTAACAAGTTACTCGCTCATAATATTTCCTTGAGATAGCTGATCCCAAGGTATACAATGTTCTTGGGATAGATTCTTTCGACACTTTTGGATTTACGATTTGAGAAATAATGCACACCACACAATACAAAGGCCTTGTGCCACCTGAAAGACTCTCTGTGATTGACAAGTTCAAATATTCTCAACCAGATTAGGCAAGAAAACTGGTTCTGAAGCTCACATCAATCTAAAAGCAATAGCTGCCCCACGTTTTTTCAAATCTCATACGGTGCCCTTGGCTCTAAAGGACCCCCTCAAAACAGAGCTAGGCAGACTCAGTCATGATGACTTCTGTAATGCCCATACCCCATAGTCAATGGCCACTCCCCTGATGCAGTAACAGTGTGCATATGAAAACCTGATGGCACCTTGAGACTTCATGCTGATTTAAAAGCAATGACCAACACAGAGGTAGAAGTGGAAACTTACCTTTCATGGAACCTAGATGAACTCTTTGTAAAATTAGGCCATGGCATTTTATTCAGTAAAATTGATTTTCAGGTCCCCTTGGATGCAGTATCACAGCCTTACCTTGTGATAAATACACCATATGGCCTTTACAGTTATAATACGTTAGCTTTTGGAATTGCTTCAGCCTTGTCATATTTCAGCATTCAATGGATTACACTGGCGGCAGTTTAGTCACAGGTATAACCCCGTATGACTGCCTCCGCAATCTTGAGCTTTTGTTTCAGAGGTTTGCAGAAAATGGACTCAAATGCAACCCACACAAGTGTTATTTCATGCACTCATCCTTGTCATATTTGGGATTTCAACCTCGGACAAATGGATCTGCGTCAATGAAGGTATACATCACCATATGGAAATGATGCTTAACACTGCACCTACCATGTTCTCTGATTTTCTATTAACTTGAAGGGCCATCCCGACTGAAGGCCAAAGCCTTGCAGGGTGACTTCATGGCAACTCATCTCTGCACCCTCCTGGACGTGCTGCCCCCCCCCCCCCCCCCTGCCACAACTCCACTACCCAGAATGCGCTTGTCATGAAGAGCCCTGTCTGACAAGACTTCACCAGAATCCAGAATATAAGCCAGCCTGAATCAGCAGTGATGTGATCAGCAGAGTGTGCAACCAGCGTGATTTACGTGCTACTATCGTGGACTCTGTCATAGGCAGAACTTTGATATGGCATAGAAAGGACTTCACTTTGGAATATGGGCTTAATTAACTTCCACTGTTTCTGAGGAGTATCCTGAATTTCTTGTTGTAAATAAACAGTAGTGAGCCCTGTTAGCTTGTGTAAAATTGCGTTAACAAAACATTCATTTATGATCAAGGTATCAAGTAAGATACTGAAGATTTCCACATTTTATGTTCCCATCATAGTTATTTACTTTGGATTGTCTTTTCAAATTGGTCTTATCCCAGTCAAGCTCAAATATCCTATGGTGAGGCTTTGAAACAAGAAAGGGGAAAAGATGATTGTAAGTACAGGTCTATGTTATTAGAAATTTAAAGGAAAAATGTTTAAAATGGTATGGCCATCTACAAGGGATGGACGATAGCTGATGGTCCAAGAAAGTTTGGCAGTGGACTCCAGTGGGAAGAAGAAAGTGTGAGCAAGCTAGGAGGATGGTTGGTTTGTGGGGTTTGAAGGGACCAGACCACAAAGGCCATTGGTCTCTCAAACTAGGAGGAGCTGGGATCAAGATGTCTCACATGCAATGGATGCCAGAGGACTGCAAATAGTATGAATTTTGTTTTAATAGTTTTTACTATTCAGTGAACGTGACAGAGGAAAAATCTTCACTTCTGTTGCTAGCACTACTTTTCTATGCTGTTATGGTTTATCATATTATGGGCCTTCCCCAGGTGCTTAAAGCCTCTGCTACTGCATACGCTTAATTGAAGTATCTAAATGTAATTCACTGAAATGAGCATAAAAGCTCTTACTGTAATCATGCCACCCAGGTTTGGGTTTTTAGAAATCATTTCAGGCATGTTGTCCCTACCAACAGGCCACAGCTGACACCTTCTCTTCTCCTTACCTGTTACTAACTTTGATGAAGAAAAGCAAATCCCCCCGGATAGGCCAGCACATTAAAGTATCCACTTCTGGGAGGATAGGGTGGCTGGCCCTGGATTCAATGCACCTCATGGATTAACAATGGGAGCCAGTGTGCCTGATAGCATGTATGTGGTTTTTAGGCAGTTTTTTACATCCGCTGATGTAAATACTGGCTAGTTCCCATGTCTCACCTCAGACACATGATGTGCAAATGCTTGGACACACAATTTCACATTTGGTCATATGATTACAGTACAAACAAACAGAAGGCATACATAGATTTCTCGCCATAGAGAGGGTGGGAAGCTTGCAGTAACTCTAAAATGCCTTTGGGAGAGGCGACCCCATCATAGTAACAGCCTATGGTATGGTTGCCTCTCTGCAAATCTGGAGAAGAAACATACCACTCCCAATCTCCTGCTTGCTAGATAAAGGTAATGGAAAAGGAAGAGAAAACAGAAGTAAATTCTTTTGCTTTGTATTTATTATTATTATTATTATTACTATTATTATTTTAATTGTTATTTGCATGTTAGTGTCTCATTATTCAGCATATTACTATTCTGATCTTTTGCTTTTAATAAGCTACAGATGTGTACTGGCACCACTGATGATTATGTGTCACTGCAAAAGTTGTCACTGCAAAAGTGGTTCAATGGAATAAGAATAAAAAAATAAAAAAGCAAATAAAAGAAATATATTTGTATGTACTTTGAGTAATATACTGTGTTAACAGCTCAAATACAGCATGCACTAGAATATTCAAACACTTTCATTTCCAGTATTTTCAGTTTAATAAATATTGTTGTATCATAAAGAAAAGACCGTTGCACTTTGGCGAAGCTAATCAAATTTACCTGACACGATCAAAAGTAAACATGGTTGTTGTAATCACACACATGCTCACATTCCTACCAATGACACCACGAACAATAACTTCAGTTACAATAAAAGCATATAAGCAGTTGATGTGTTGTTCTGTCCTCTTTCCAATATAGGTGCTGAAATGAAGGTATTTATTCACTGTGGCAAAAAACATTCTATCACAACCCTAGACACTGGATGCTGAACAGTGTACAAAGCTAACCTGTGTAACTAATTTCTGAGGGGAAGGACAGAGGATAGAGGGAGAATTCAAAGAACAGATGCTCAATTTGTCACAAAATTTGGTATCGCTGCACAGAAATGTTGAATAGTCACCAGTGAGAACCATTTCAGAAAAGAAATTTTACACAATATGAGGATTCACACGGTCAAAATTTTTGGAGTGTGATTCAATAAGAATTAATAAACTTATTACTTCCTCTGGCAAGCATATTGAATAATGATAATGACAGTAAAATTAGATAATCTTGGTCTTATGTGGAAAAAGTATCTTAACTATTGAACCATCTAGTTAGTTACACCAAATACCCTCACAGCACCACACACTATGGTGGAGTGTGGAATCTAGATGTATGTGCAGCATAGATGAAGACCATCCATAAGACCTCTACATTATTCAGATGGCTTACTTAGTCCTCAGAATGGTAAATTCTGACCAAATCACACAGACGACCTCCACTAGTTAATGAAAAGAATATTCCTGCAGTACTGAAGCCAGATGTGTGTGATAACATCATAAGGATAGTGTCTTGGGCATGCATGCATCTGCAATTAATATCATTCTAAAAGAAAACCCAAAAATGAAGAAGTTAGAATCTCTATGGTGACCACACTGCTCTACATTGTGTCACAAGGCTAAGGAATGCTTTTTTAGAAAGTACAGAATATAGGCTGCCAGTTTGGCCTCTTCTGGCAAGTCAGGAAGTGTCCCTTCTTCACTGGTACCTGAAAGAATCTGCAATTTCTACTTTGCTATAACTTTTTCTTTTCTCTGAACACAGGTTTCAAATGCTGAAGTTTAAACTGTAGATGAGCATCACACGAAATCATTTTAGCTCTGTATACCATTACGTTCAAGATTGATTTTTCACGCACAGGATAGTGAAGCCTATTTTAATTCTCATACGGTTGGTGTGGGTAGGTTTCTTGCACACCTAATGACCAAGCTAGCCACATTCCTTCTGTTAGACTAACACATCCAGAAAGGTAAGCTGTCATCCTTCTCAAACTTGACGAAAAATTAATTTTGGGATGCACGGACAGCTGCAGTATACTTTTATCGAGAGGCCACATCATAGAGTTCCTCCTGTTTTGCACTGTATTTTATTTTCCAAATGTTACATTTTGCTGGACTCTGCAGATAGCATAAGTAATTCGTTGTCTTAAGCAGTGAGCAGAATACAATAGCACTGAGTAGGAAGCTGGTTCCCACATAGGTATGGGTGATGAATGAACCATATGGCGCTGCAGTGAATCATGGAGAGAAATGATGAGTCTTGAGAATGAATCTTGCTTGGCAATCAATACATAGGAAACCAAAGTGCTCTGGCGTGTTTTCTTTATTAAATATTAGTCATCAAAATCCACTTTTGGCATAGCAAACACTAGGAAGGGCCTACAGGTTGTCAAAGCTTTGATACAATGATACTACTACACCGTAAATCAGTTAATTCAGTGGAAAAATGAATGTTATTAAATCAGTGAAGACATAGAAAAGGCTACAAAGTTTTACAATGTAAGCAAGAGATCTCAGCTGCTTGTCTATCTCACCAGTCGCTGATAGGACGTACTTAGAGCCTGTCCCTCTGTGACAATCGGTTTCACCATGCTCCTAAATTTTATTAACTTTTTGAGACGAACTGTTTCAGACTCAAGAACTGCTTTGAAGGACATCAACAATGACAGAGGCACAGAAAACTGGTGGGAGGAAAACCTACATGCTGATTCATTAAAGTAATCCCAGAAAGGGTTAGCTTAACTCGTCCAGTCTCAGGTTGGAGGGCATGATCAGTTATACTGTATGTCACCTACAACACTTTCTACAGATTCAAGGCTAAATTAAAAAACTTTTATGGAGGTTTGGTATCGTGAGGGGATGTTGCAACATCAAGAAGGAACTGTGACACATTGGTGGAAACAAGATGAGCAAAGAATTACAGAGTTCATAAATTGTTCTTCAAAATGTTCCATGAAATAGTCTGTGGTCGCCAGAGTGGTAAATCTGCATTTACCAATACTGTTTACCATTCATCATGCTTCCATAGCAGTACTCTATGCCAGCCAAAAGATCAGTTTGTCACGCCAACACACCACAGTCATGGATCCTTCCACTGAGCTAAGGTTCACTAGCTGTAGATTTGGAGCCCACAATGGTGTAAGTCTATCATGCCACATGTGCTTGCTGACTCAACACTAGTGCCCAAAACACTGGTGACCACTATGCTGGGCTACATCTAAGACTGAGCCATTTCCAAGACTCATTCTTTGTTGTGCTGTTTACTGTCATCATACCATGAAACACCTCAGATTTAGACATGCTACACTGTTTAGATGTTGCTCCTGATTACTCTACGGATCTGCAATGCTATGCTGGACTAGAATTTTGCTATGGACTTGGTATCACCACCAGCTGTCACTTCCCTGTTACTGTATTCTGGGCCATTGTGTGTTTGGTTTAATAAACAAGTTAACTGTTCAGTATTCACTTGTATTGTGTGCCACAACAGAATTAGCAACAGTAGACTGAGCTTGTGTGTTCACGCAGGGTGACGAGGCACTGTGGCACTTGAAAAAGGTGAGCAAGATGACAAAATATTCGAAAAAGGTGATAAAATATTTTTAAAAAAAGATCATTAAAAAGTGACAAATTATTTCAATAAACAGATATGTCACACATGAACTCTTTCAATTTTTGATAATCCCTTCCAAAAACGCTGGTTAAAGCCATAATAAATTTCACTATTGTGATCCTGGCTGGGGTATGGTTATTTTTTTCTTTTGCACACATTTATTAATATATGCATGTACAATGGTAATTTGATATTGGTAATTGTAATTCATAAATGCCACCTGCATCACATTTTTATGACTAATTACATTCTACACGTAAATATTCGAAAAAGATCAACAAAATATTTTTAGAGTACTGTTCCTTACAAATCTTAGCAAAAAATGAAGTAATCATACTAGATTTTATTTTCTCAAAATTTTCCTGAATAATCTATACTTCTCTTTCTTTCACTCTTTCTTCTACTTTCACGATTTGTGCATCCTCAAGCACTCCCTGGGCCAATTTTGCTGCCTTTAAATCATTTTTTCAAGTGCTTTCTTCAGTTTAGTTGAGAAGTTCTTCTTGCACCTCTTTAGAAAGGTGGCATTCTTTTTTCTTTTCTTTCAAAGCACCTGTCTCAGAGTCAGTTGATTTTTTTCATGTTATCCATCTTTTTAATCTGCTCTTCAAGATGCCTTTGGTTTTGTTCCTCTTTCTGTTTTTTCTTCTAATTTACATTTTATCTTCCAATCACATTCTTCCTTATACGCAGTATAATTTGCATGTGCTTGCTGTCGATATCTCATGAGTTGTGAGTCAATGAGCACAGAAAGCAACTGGAGGTATTGTCCCAAAGCATCCCTCACAGTCAAAGAACTCTAAAAAATCTTTTAGTCATTGCTGCCTTGCCTTCTCTTTATGTGTGTTTCGAAAAGGAATATCTTCTCTCTATGTCTGCATTTCCATGCAACAATGTAAGAGAAACCTTAACAAATTTTGAAATATTAAAAAACTAGAAACCCGCCTCGATTGCGTAAAAAGCACCTAGTGTTAACCTAGGTTTCGACGTAGATAACTACACCTTCTTCAGAACAATAAAACCCACAAGTGCCTAAGAAGACCTTTTTTTCTAGTTTTTTAATATATTAACTAACGATTGCTGACGCGCTGCGATGTTGAAGGTTCTTAAATTTTGAAACATTTGGATACTTTAAGGGTGATGAGTCTCTTTTTGAGATGTGTTACTGCTAGTAATTGTCAATTCCTTTGTTATTGAAAAGTGGGTCATCTTTTTAAAACTGTAGAACTTTCCATTTGATTAATAAGTGATCTTGCTAGACATCAGATGGCATCTTTTTTGCAACATTTACCATGCCACTGCATCTTCTGTTCTTTATTCTTTCGTTCAGATCTAAAAACGTAAATTCTTTCAGTGGAACACTTGATAAGTGTGTATTTTCCATCACATGTTTGCCAATTGTGATTCGATGTTTCTGGACCTTCTTTAGAAACTACAATTTGTCAGCAGCTTCCAGTTTACTAAGTTATTCTGTTACTTCCTTGATAAGCACTAGTTGTTCATGAGTAAGCAGATTATCCTATGTAAGGACTCCGTGGTTTATTATGAAGAACTTCAGAAATACTCTCAATTTTTCTCAAAGCAGAAAACTCCACAACATGAGCCAAAAATATTTGAAGTATGTTTTCTATTTGTGTATGTTGTGAATTAAGGGCATTTGGCTTTGAAAAAGTAGTGTGAACTTACTTAATAGTTCTGCAGGTGAAATAAAGTCCTGATTTCGCTAAGGTTTTTTAAAGCATGCACAATTGTAGGATTTGGATTCAAGAGCAGCAGAATTTTTTAAAATTTTTTTTAGAGGTATATGTCTAGGAAAGTAATACTGTGTACCATTTCACTGTTCCAAAATTTTGATGGCCGAAGGTCCGAAAGAAAGTCACCTTGTGGCTGTATGCCTCCAAAACTTGTGATGCGGAATGTTAAACTTACACTGAATGCCTTCAAATTTTTCCCAGCGAACAGGTTGTCCACATAATGGTAAATATTGACAAGATATTCAGATGCTTCTTCACATAATCACTCCATAGCCTTTACATTGTCACTATGCATAGTACACGTCTTGCAAGTTCTGATTTTTATAAATTCTCTGCCTCAGGTTTCCTGAACATCACTATCTAAAAAAAAAAAAACCAGAGGCAAGAAATAGGAAAACAGACCTATAGTACTGCAGTCTCGGTTTTTAGGATGGCAGTTATCCAGGAAGGCTATCCACTGGTGGCCATCACCTCACAGCAGGAGGAATTGGTACAGATTTTGGATTTTTTGGGGGGGGGGGGGGGACGCTGGCCCCGGATCCAATTTCAGGAGGGTCTATCTAGATCATGGTGGCCTCATTTTTGTCTGTGAAGGGGGTGCACATGGTGGAATGGCTCAAGGACACGGTGCCCATGATATCCCCCTGGCAAGATGCGAAGTTGCTGGTTAAGATGGCAGCTAAGCTTCTTAAGACTGCAAAGATTTCAATACAGGCACCAAAGATCCTTAAGGAAGTCTCACCTAAGATTCTGTTTGGGGAAATAGGGGCCCAGAACCCAAAAGTCTCGACAGAAGACTGGAGAGTGATCAACCAGAAGATTGCACCAGAAGGACGAACCCTGGTGGTGGAGGTCGGAGAGAAGTCCCTGAAGGCAATGTGGGAGCAGGACCTGAAATTGTTTTTAGGTTCTCGCGGGTCACTGTCAGGGTTCACAGAGACCTTAAAGATGGCAGCAAGATGGAGAGTGGAGATACTGCAGATTAATCTGCAACACAGTAAAGGGGCCCCTGAGTCGCTTCCTGGGGAGGCAGGAAGTGGACGTGGCCCTGATACAAGAACCCTATTTATATATAGGGGGTGTATTGGGCCTCGGTGGCACTGTAGGTAAGCTGATTTATGCTAGAAATCTAAGAAACTCCAGAACATGCATCTATGTAAGAAATGGAATTTCTTTCATGCCAGTGATGGATTTCTGCTCCAGGGACTTGGTGACCATTAAAATGCAGCAATGTGAGGAAGGTATCACAAGGTAAATTGTATACCTTCCTTACAAAGACAACTCTCCACCTCCCTTGGAGGTGAGGAGACTGGTAGATACTTGCCATCAGCAAGGTGACCAACTGCTGGTGGGATGCGACACCAATGCCCACAACCTAGTGTGGGGCAGCAAGGACACCACCAGTAGAGGTGAGTGCCTTCTTGAATTTCTTTTAGCTAACAACTTAGAGGTCCTGAATAGGGGCAATGAGCCTACATTCAAGAATATCAGAATGGAAGAAGTAATTGACATAACCTTTGGTTCCACAATGATGGGCAGCTATGTCAAACAATAGCATGTGGTGATGGAGCCATCCTCATTGGACCACATGTACATTAAATTCAACATTGAAATGGGAATCAGACAGACCATGACCTATAGGAATCCCAGGAAAACAGACTGGGAGACATACAGGAGGGACCTTGATTTAGGCTTATCGGAAATTAAAACCTCGATAAGGAATCCAGATGAATTTGAAGAAGTAGCAGAGGACCTCATATCACGACAACTGCACAATCACCAAGAAGTGCACAAATAGGAGTGAGCCTTGGTGCAACAACAATTTGGAAATACAAAGAAAACAGGTACGTAGATTGTTTACTATTGTGAGATGTAAAGTACAATGGGCTAAATATCATGAGGCCCTTGTTAATTACAATCTTGCAATCAGACAAGCAAAGAAGGCATCCTGGAAGGCATTCTGTGAGGAAGTGGAGAGCACGGCTGCACAAGTCAGACTTCACATGATTCTCACTAGAGTACCAACCAATCCAGGAAGTAGAGGGAGGAGGATGGGGAATATACAGAGACAGCACATGAGACGGTGGAAGTGCTCCTCAAAACTCGCTTTCCTCAATAGGCTCTGCTGGACAACATAGACCAGAATGTGACCACGGAGAGACAACGGTTCTCAGGCACTCGAAGAGCGGACTGGGAATCGGCTAAGGAGTGTGTGAACTTTAATAAAATCCAATGGGCGGTGGGAACATTCCAACCGTTCAAGTCACCTGGCCCAGATGGAATTTTTCCAGCTCTCCTGCAACAGCCAGGTGAGAAGCTCATAAGAGTCCTATGCAAGCTATTCAGGTTTAGCCTAGCAGAAGGAATCATTCCCAATGCTTGGAGGGGAGTGAAGGTTGTATTCATTCCAAAGCCAGGGAGAACTGATCATACCAAGGCCAAGGATATGAGACCCATCAGTCTGTCCTCCTCCATTCTCAAAACAATGGAAAAACTGGTTAATGTATATGTTGGGGAGAGGCGGCTAAGTAGGGCCCCTCTACATTCAAACCACCACAAATATCAACCAGGTAAATCATGTGAGACAGCTCTCCACCAACTTGTTGGGAAGGTGGAGAAAGCACTTCACTTCCAAGAAATGGCCCTCTGCATCTTCCTGGATATCAACGGGGCCTTCAGTAACAGGACCTTCAATTCCACAGTAAGGGCAGCAGAAGTGCATGACCTGGGGGCCACTATATGCAGGTGGACCAGGGCCATGCTTAGTGGAAGGAAGGTAGAGGCTACCATGATGAATGAAAAGATGGTAATTAACACTACTAGAGGTTGTCCACAAGTAGTAGTTCTGTCCCCTCTATTGTAGAACCTAGTGGTGAACGAACTTATTGAGGAACTAAATTCCAGACGATGCCTTTGTCAATGATACACAGATGACCTTGTCATCATAATACTTGGCAAATTTACTGACACAGTTAGAAATATAGCACAAGGAGGATTGAACATTGTGCAAAATTGGTGCATTACACAGGGTCTGAGGGTTAATCCTAAGAAGACTGTTGTGGTGCCATTTATGAAGAGACACATTCAACACTCAAGTTGGAATCTAAAGCTCTTCGATGAAACTCTACCTGTGATGGGGATAGTGAAATACCAAGGGGTAACCTTAGACGAGAAGCTAATGTGGACCCCTCACATTAAGAGCATCTGCTCCAAGGCAAAAAGTACTCTAGTGAGTACCGGAAGGGCTTGTGGAAAAAACTGGGGCCTAAGCCCCCAGGATATACATACACCACAGTGGTTAGACATAGGATTTGCTACGGGGACGTAGTGTGGTGGAAGAAGGTAGAACAGCAGGTTGCAGCTAAGATGCAGAGATTGGCCTGCTTAGCCATAACAGGCGGAATTAGCTGCACACCAACCGTTGGAATGGAAGCCATGCTGGACATGCCTCCACTACACCTGTGGGTCAAGATGGAGGCAGCAGCTGGGGAACACAGTCTTAAAACTGACAAAACTGGCTCTCATTCGGATATCCAGAATCACACACTAACATAGTGAGTGAGGTAAATATATGAATGGCTGGGGAAATGCCTGCCAACTATACAATAACTCCCAACTGCTTCAACAAGCCTTACAATATAATAACTGGAAGCAGGGAGCAGTGGGAAAAAACAGCTCTAAACCATATCGGGGACATCATTTGGTTCATCGATGGATCAAAAATAGACCAAGGCATTGGGGCAGGGGTGTACGGGGTTCAGCCAAGACTGGAGGGCATCTCTCTAGGAAAACTGACCTCTATATTCCAAGCTGAAATTACTGCAATCAGGGCATGTGTGGAGGATAATATGCGTAGGTGCTACAAGAACCGTAGCATCTACATCTATTCAGACAGTCAGGCAGCCCTGAAATCATTGGCAGCTCCTGCAACAAGATCTAAGATTGTTGCAGAATGCCATAGGGCTCTGGTGGAGCTAGGGGGAAGCAATAGGGTAAACCTAGTGTGGGTCCCTGGCCACTGAGGGATCTGTGACAATGAACAAGCTGACAGATTGGCTAGGATGGGGGCAACAACTCCATTTATTGGACCAGAACCTGCCCTGACAATCACCAAAGATATGATCAAATTAGAACTACGGAACTGGCTTAGGAAACAGCACATAGGATATTGGACCAAGGTCCATAAACAAAAACATGGTAAGGTAATGATACCCAAGCCATGTTTTAAAAGAAGCTCTGTAATCCTGGGATTGAAAAGGAAAGAGATCAAACTCATGAGTGGACTGATGACCAGCCATGGGAATTTCAAAAAACACCTATACACAATGGGTATAACAGAAGAGGACCCCAAATGTAGGATCTGTGATGAGGGTGAAGAAACTGCATCACACCTAATCTTTCAATGCATGGCATTGGAGAGTAAAAGATACAGAATCTTCGGGAAATAGGAATCTGAAGAAATTGAGTCTAACAAAAAACTGGTAGAGGGACTCCTTGCACTATATAAGGGCATTGGTTGGCTTTACTAGATATACAGGGAGCAATACCACACAATAAACTTAGTTTCAGTGCGGGCAATGGCGGGTTAGACCTAAGCTGTTTTAGGTTCCCTGTTAAAATTAAATCAAATATTGACACCGAAGGGAGGGTGCTGGGAAAGTTGAAAGTCCACCGCAGAGCGGCTAAAAGTGGGCAGTCCAGCAATAGGTGGATGACCGTCATTTGTCAGCCACAGCGACATCAAGGTGGATCCTCGTGACGGAGGAGGTAACCATGCGATAGCCATGTATGGCCAATGTGGAGCCGGCAGTTGGAAGACTTCCACACATTTGTAGTCTCCTTAATGACATGCAGTTTGTTGTGCGTACTGTTATGCCATTCCGTCAACCAAAGCCGAAAAACCCTGCGGCGTAAGTCAGAACGCAGGTCAGTTTCGGAGATGCCCATCTCCAGAAGCAGTTTCCGCGTAGCCTGTTTGGCCAGACTGTCGGCAAGTTCGTTGCCTAGGATTCAGACATGTCCTGGGGTCCACACAAACACCACTGAAAGACAGGACCGTTCCAGGGCATAGATGGACTCCTGAATGGTCACTACCAAAGGATGACAAGGGTAGCACTGGTCGATAGCTTGTAGGCTGCTTAAGGAGTCAGTACACAGGACAAATGACTCGCCAGGGCATGAGCAGATGTGCTCAAGAGCAAGAGATATGGCCGCCAGCTCTGCAGTGAAAACACTACAGCCATCTGGCAAGGAGTGCTGTTTAATATGTCCTCCATGAACATATGCAAAGCCTACATGACCATCAGCCATCGAGCTGTTGGTGTAAACCACTTCATGGCCCCGGTACATGTCGAGAATCGAGAGGAAATGATAGCGGAGAGTCACAGGGTTAATGTAAACCTTAGGGCCACGCAAAAGGTCCAGAAGAATCTGCAGCCTAGGTGTACACCATGGAGGTGTATGTGAATGGACCTCGAGGAGAGGTGGTAATGGGAAGGACTCCAGTTCAGACAGAAAGGACCAGATGCTAAATATAATCGTAAGTCCTGACCTGGGCCGCCGATGCAGGAGATGAACCGCCGTGGTTGGGAAAAGGAGATGGTAATTTGGATGCGCAGGAGAACTACGAATGTCTGCAACATAACTGGCAAGCAGTTGTGTATGCCTAGGCTTCACTGGAGAGACTTCGGCCTCCACCAGGACACTGGTCACTGGACTCACTCTAAAAGCTCCCATCGCTAGGCAAACGCCACAGTGGTGCACTGGGTCAAGTAAATACAATGTTAAGGGTGCCGCCGAATCGTAAACCAGACTCCCATAGTCAAGGCGGGATTGAACAAGGGCTCTGTAGAGCTGCAGCAGCATAGGGCAATCTGCACCCCAGTTGGTGTTGCTGAGGCAGCGGAGGGCATTGAGGTGTTACCAGCACTTCCGCCTAAGCTGCCAAAGGTGAGGAAGCCAAGTCAATCGGGCATCGAAAACCAGTCCTAAGAATCGATATGTCTCCACTAAAGTCAGTGGATTGTCATCAAGGTACAGTTCTGTTTCTAGATGAATAGTGTGACACTGACAGAAATGCATGACACACGACTTAGTGGCTGAAAACTGGAAGCTGTGGGCTACAGCCCATGACTGCGCCTTGTGAATGGCTCCCTGTAGGCACTGCTCAGCAACACCAGTACTGGAGGAGCAGTATGAAATGTAGAAGCCAACTGCATACAGAGAAGGTGAGACCAATGGCCCTGCAGCTGCTGCTCAATACGGAGCCCTGCGGAATGCCATTCTCCTGAATACGGGGGAACTATGGGAGGCACCGACTTGGACAC
This sequence comes from Schistocerca cancellata, assembly GCF_023864275.1. Taxonomy (NCBI): domain Eukaryota; kingdom Metazoa; phylum Arthropoda; class Insecta; order Orthoptera; family Acrididae; genus Schistocerca; species Schistocerca cancellata. Next base: position 548,774,332 of record NC_064629.1, read on the forward strand.
GGAAAGTACAGAGCGACAGAAAGTTTTGGATAAAAATCGGGAGCAGGCTCTGGAGACCCCATTCATACAATGTTGCAAGGATATGATGTCACCAGGTCATGTCGTATGCTTTACGTAAATAAAAAAAAAGATGGAAATCAGATGTAGGCATCTGGAAAAGGCTGTTCGGATGGAAGACCAAGGGACAAGCTTATCAGTGGTAGAGCGACCCTGGCGGAAGCCACCCTCACATGGCGCCAGTAGGCCACGTGACTCCAGGACCCAACCCAACTGCCGACACACCATACGTCCCAGTAGCTTAGAAAGAAAGTTGGTGAGGCTGATGGGCCGGCAGCTATCCACATCAAGTGGGATTTGACCGGGTTTGAGCTTCGGAATGATAGTGATCTCCCATCATTGCAATGGAAGGATGCCATCGCACCAGATTTGGTTGAAGATGATGAGGAGATGTTGCTTGTAGTCAGACGAGAGATGTTTAATCATCTGACTGTGGAACCGATCCGACCCAGGCGCTGTGTCGGGGCAATGTGCAAGGGCACTGAGGAGCTCCCACTCTGTAAAGGGGGTACTTTAGGGTTCACTGTGGCGTATAGAGAGCGAGAGGACTTTCCTTTCCATCCGTCGTTTGAGCTTGCGAAAGGCTGGGGGGGTGGTAGTTCTCCGACGCAGAGGCTCGAGCATAGTGCTCGGCAATCGCGTTTGCGTCGGTAAACAGCACGCCACTGGTGTTAATGCCAGGGACACCTGTTGGGGTCTGGTATGAAAAAGGCGTCTGATCTTCGTCCAGACTTGGGAAGGTGACATATGGCACCCAATGGTCGACACGTACCTCTCCCAACACAACTGTTTCCGTCATTTTATAAGCTGGCGAAAGTGAGCATGGAGCCGCTTAAAGGCTATTAGGTGCTCTTATGGAAGGGTGCCGCTTATGTCACTGTAGAGCTTACCGACACTCTTTAATTGCCTCAGCGACTTCCGGTGACCACCAAGAGACTGTCTTTCGCCGGGGGCACCCTAAAGAACGAGGGATCATGGGGAAACGATCATTGCAGTGACCTGCTCAACAACAACATCGATGGCACCGTGTGGAGGAGATTCAGTGGTGACAGCAGAGGTGAAAGCTTCCCACAGTCTGCCTTGTTTAAAGCCCACCTGGGTAGGCGTCCTTGGGCATGATGCCGGGGGAGTGACAGGAAGATGGGGAAGCAGTCACTACCACACAGGTCGTCATGTGCTCTCCAGTGGATAGATGGGAGAAGTCCAGGACTGCAAACCAAGAGATCAATGGCCGAATATGTGCCATGTGCCACACTGAAATGTGTGGGAGCACCTGTATTTATGAGGCAGAGGTCGAGATGTGACAGTAAATTTTCGACATCTCTGCCTCGGCACACACAAGGGATTATGAAAGTTAAACTCTCCCAAAAGTAGGAAAGGTTTAGGGAATTGATCAATCAGTGCAGCCAATATGTTCATGGGTACTGACCATTGGGAGGAAGATATACATTGCAGACAGTTATTTCCTGCATCGTCCTCATCCTGACACCCACATTTTCAAGAGGGATTTGAAGGGGCACAGGTTAACTACATACTGAGTTCAGGACATAGACATAAAATCCATCTAACACTCTATTATATGGTTCCTGTAATATCTCTTATAGCCGCAGAGGGCCACATTGTCAGGAAGCAGGTTTCCTGGAGGGCAATGCAGAAAGCAATCTTCACCTCATTCTCAGACACAGAACATGTAGGTAGTGGTGGTGCAAGTGCGACTGCAATGCCTTAGTTCTTGGGGATCTTTTTCGTTTTAGGTTTCTCTCGCTGCTACTTAGGTTTGTCCAGCTGGGAGGGCTTCACTGATTCAGTCTCAGGGACTGAGGAGGACCGTGAAGCCCTACGACCAGCTACCTGTGGTTGCTTCAGCCACTGGCGGGTGTCAACTTTGCCACAGGTAGGACCCTGGGAAGGGAGTGACCCAAGGGATCCCTTCCTGGCGAGAGGAGCCAAAGAAGACTTACACTTCTTCGGCTGAGAAGTGAGGACTGATGCCCCCAATGGTTGGGAAGGGGGAGGGGGGTGTTGCTCCTGAAGTAGGTTGTGCAGGAGCAACAGGGAGGGAAATGCCCCCCCACCATTAAGGGGGCAGGTGGAGTCTGACAGCTCTTAGAGCCAACTGTACGCGCCGTAACAGAAGTTGGTAGAACCGTTGTTGTAGCAGCAGTGTAGGTTGACGTCATATGCACAGGATGTAGCCTCTCATATTTTCTCTTAGCCTCATTGTAGGTCAGTCGGCCCAGGGTCTTGTATTCAATTATTTTTCTTTCCTTCTGGAGAATCCTGCAGGCTGGTGAGCAAGGTGAATAGTGCTCTCCACAGATGACATGCATGGGAGGTGGGGCACAGGGAGTATTAGGATGTGAAGGACGTCCACAATCCCGACAGGTGACACTGGAAGTACAGATGGAAGACATATGGCTGAACTTCCAGCACTTAAAGCACCACATTGGGGAAGGGATATATGGCTTTACGTCACAGTGGTAGACCATCACCTTGACCTTCTCGGGTAATGTGTCACTCTTGAAAGGCAAGATGAAGGCACCAGTTGCAACCTGATTATCCCTGGAGCCCTGGCAGACGTGCCTGACAAAATGGACACCTCAGCACTCTAAATTGGTTTGCAGCTCATCGTCAGACTGCAAAAGAAGGTCCCTGTGAAATATGATACCCTGGACCATACTTAAGCTCTTATGGGGTGTGATGGAAACAGAAACATCCCCCAGCTTGTCACAGGCGAGTAGTGCCCGTGACTGGCCAGAGGATACTTTTTTTATCAAGACCAAACCTGACCGCATTTTGGACAAGCCCTCCACCTCCTGAAACTTGTCCTCTAAATGCTCCACAAAAAACCAAGGTTTCATTGACAAGTAAGATTTCCCATCAACTCTCGTACATAGGAGGTACCGCGGTGAATAAGCTTCACTGCCATCTTTAGCCAGGCATTCCTCCCATGGTGTGGCCAGGGAGGGGGCGGGGGGGGGGGGGGGGGACAATTTGGGGTCATATTTTGTAGCACTGAAGTTAGACCTTGATTGCTTAGAGACTGCTGGTGTTTGACCACCAGCAAGAGATGACGTACTACACTTCATGGCATGTCATCCACCCTGATGCCACCCACTCAGACCAGGGGGCCTCCCCATGGGCGCCACCAAGTCGCAGCAAAGGCCATCTGGCAGGATGGCCATTGCCGGGAGTCCTGATGCCCCAGGTTGACAGACACCTACTCCTTGGCATACGTGGGGAGTTAACGGCACAGGCATCAGCAGAGCGATCCCTATGTGTTCAGGGGGCTACAACCAACATGGTACATGGTGGCCCCATGTGCTGGATACCAGGCGCAAACGAGCTAAGGAGTTCATTATCGTCAACAGCGCAGAAAGCGATACTGCACAGAGGATGGAGGAAAACACACCAAGGAGGGCAACGTCGCCCAACAGCTGGAGAATGAGCGGAAGCACAGATCCATGTTGACGAAGGATGCAAGAGGTCTCAGCGCATGATGGACACTGTGCACCATGTCAGACGCCCTTCCCCAATTGGCTCGCTCTTCAGGAAAATTTTGAAAAATGGAGGTTAAACTCCACAGGGGACCATCACATAAAGGCTGAAACATGTGAGACTCCTTTTAATCGCCTCTTATGACAGGCAGGAATACTTCGGGCCTATTCTAACCCCCGGACCCATAGGGGGGACAGAACTTTGAACTTTGCATGTGCTCTATCACTTGGACTGTGACAATTTTTAAGCAATTTTTGAAACTGTGAAATTTACTTGTGCTCTAGGAATGTGGATTCTTTCAAGCACTGGTGCTTGGACTGTGAATGTTTCTGTGCACCAGGGACCTTGGTCCTCTGTACTTTGAGAGGTGAACAGTGCACGGTTTTCTTTCTTTCCAGTCGCCACGGACAAACCATTTTTGGCAGCCACTCTACAGCAGCTGATGGCTCAACAGGTGGGAAGTCAAAAATATATTGAAGAGCTCCTGCCCTGGGTACTGATTCAGCAACAGGCAGCCAATCCTTTGCCATTCCCACCATGCGAAGAGCATTCGGAAGACTCGGACTCATATATAAAAAAACAGCTGTGACAGCACTTTATGTCACTTCAGGTAAAGGATAACGATACAGCAAAATATCTTTTCTTTTCTTGAATTCAGCTGCAAACTTATCAATTACTATGCAAGCTAGACCCTCTGACAGAAGGTGCTAAACTGACATTTGAGGAAATGTGTTCCTAATTAAGTGATCACTACCAATGCCACCGTTAATTTGAATTCTGCTCACCTTGAGTTTTACCAAGGGTGCAAGCATATGAGTCAATCTTATCAAGCTTGGGCAGCAGAACTCTGGGGGCTAAGTCACAGATTCAAGCTTCTCATTCCATGAAACAAAGAATTGTATGCAGAAGTGATGATTAGAGATGCACTCATTGTGCAACACCTGATAAAGGGTTTCACTTAAGGGCTTTACAGTTTGATGCACTTCTTTGGATGACGTATTGCGTACAGCACAGTTGTACAAGGTCACACAAGTAGCAGGGCATCACTCAGTTTCCCAAGTGGATATTGTCCCAGTGAACAGCGAACCTGGCAAAGTTTACAATTTGGCGGCCAATAGGGAAATTACTGTAGTCCACAAACAGCAGCACACTCATCCTCTGCACATAAACATCAGGTCACAAGATGAACCACATTTAGACAGGCATATCCTTCCTGCGAGGAATGTTTTCAGAGGCAGAAGGCTGTCCACACAGACCAGCAGACTGTACTAAATGTGCAAGATACGGTCACCAGTTATCTGTCTGTAGGGCATACGTTCTGCCTTCACCATCACAAGATCAAATGGACATAAATGTTATCAGTTAGAAGCCATCAACCTATGAAAGATCGCCCAGTAAACTACTCACTTCACTGAGAGTATCTGGCAAATCAGTAAACTTCCAAGTTGATATCGGTGCCACTACAAGTCTCATCAATTTTCAACTATATTTACGATTATGAGCACCTGCACTAACTTCGTAAACCAAATGGATTCCAAATGTACGTCATGAGATGAATATTTCTGTCATCTTGACAGTTGGCAATTATAACCAGCAACAAATTTTGTTGAACAGTCATTTAACACAGAACTGACTTACAAAACTGTGACAAGGGAAATAATTATCTCAGATGTAAACAGTGCTGATATGGAGAACCATTTATGCCTCAACACATTTACATTTTTTGTATTTTCGATCAAATTATTTTATTTTACACGTCTAATTCCATAGGACCAAAACCTCCAAGTCATGGAACTTGTCACTACATGAAAATACAAGATAGAAGTAATAACAGATAAAAATAAAATGTTTATGAACCCAAAAAAAGACAAGCCATAAGTTCATGTAAACACAATCAACAATATAACACAGGCATCATCTTAATTTTTCAAGCAACTCCTCGACAGAATAGAAGGGGTGACCCATGATGAAACTCTCCAGTTTTGATTTGAGAGTGCATGAATTACTGCAAAGATTTTTAAATTCTTGTGGTAGCTTATTGAAAATGGATGCAGCAGTACACTGCACGCCTTTCTGCACAAGAGTCTAGGGAGTGCGATCCAAATCCAGATTAGATTTCTGCCTAGTATTAACCGAGTGAAAGCTGCTAAGTCTTGGGAATGAGCTGATATTGTTAACAAGAAACAACATTAAAGAATACATACATTAAGAAGTCAATGTCAGAATACCCAGACTAGTGAATAGGTGTTTGCAAACTTACACCACTTATTGACCGAATCACCCATTCCTGAGCGAAAAATATCCATTGAAAATGGGAAGAGTTATCCCAAAATATAACACCATATGTCATAAGTGAATGAAAATAAGCAAAGTAGACTACTTTTTGTGTCAAACTATCACTTACTTCAGATATTGTTTGAATAGTAAAAATAGCAGCATTAAGTCTCTGAACAAGGTCCTGAATGTGGGCTTTCCACAACAGTTAACTATGTACCTGAACGCATAAAAATTTGAACTGTTTAGTTTCACTAATCATATGTCCATTCTGTGAAATTAAAATGTCGGGTTTTGTAGAATTGTTTGATAGAAACTGTAAAAACTGAGTCTTACTGTGATTTAGCGTTAGTTTATTTTCTAGAATGCAATGGCGCAGTCAATCTGGTACCCAAGAATGCACCTTACCAATAACTGGATGAACTCTTGGCCTGGGAAAGGCAAAGAATTTCGAAACTTATATTTTGCAAAAACCTACAGCACAACCTCAATTTTTTGTCCCAGGGTGATTTCACTGGTAATATGTAGCAAAGTCAAGGAGGGATTACCGGCTGCAGGAAACGGATGTGATCATACCTGTCTCATCAGGTCAGTGGGCAACTCGCCAGGTTATCATCAAGAAGCCATCCATCAAACTCAGGCTTTGCTAGGATTTCAAGGTCATGTTGAATTCTCACACTGAAGTGGACATATGCGCAATCCCGAAGCCTGATGACATATACAAAGTTGGCAGACGGACAATACTTCTCCAAAGTTGAGCTCGCCAAGGCATAGTTAAAGCTCCCATTAGACCTAAGTTCTCTGAAGATTTTAGAAATCAACAAAGTGTATGGTTTACACATATTTAAATGGTTGGTCTTTGGGGTCTCCAGTATCTCTGCACTTTTCAAGAGATTTTTGGGACAGCTAATTCACAATGTGGCTGGCTGCATAAACTATTAGGTGACATCATCATCATAGGAAGTTCCAGTATGCAGCACTTAGTAAACGTGATTTCACTCTTTGTCATTCTGCAGGAGGCAGGATTAAAGCGCAATCTCAGCAAACATGATTTTTTTCAGTATTCAGTGGACTACTTAGAACATTTTGTCTTGCATGAAGGCATTTTACCACTGAAGAAACACACAGAAGCAATTGCACCAATGTCTCAGCCAACAAACCTAAAGCAGCTCCAGGCTTCTCTAGAGAAAATTACATATTGTGGAAAATGTATTCCCACTCTATTCCAGATAGCACATCCATTACACACCTCATGTAAGAAAGGAGTGGCAGTCACATTGTCCACAGCAAATGAAAAGGTGATCATAGAGCTCCGGCAGTGCCTCCTCTCAGCACCCTTTTTAGTGGTGTTCCAAATTGGAATGAAGTTGCTGATTGTGGCAGACACCTCACTCACAGAGATGACAATGGTTAAGAGAACCCCATTGCCTACATTTTAAAAACCCTAATCTCTGCGCAAAAGAAATACTCTCAAATTGAGAAATAGGCACTAGTGATTATCTTTACTTTGAAAAAAATTCAAGTATTTCTCTACGGCAAAAAGTTTCGCCTGGGACTGGACCATAAGGCATTAATCTTGTTCAACCCAGCAGCTCATTTACCAGATCGTACAGCTCATCAGTTTCAGTGCTGGACATTGTCTCTATCAAGATATGAGATCCAACACATCACAGCATGCCTTCATGTGTAGATGATCTTCCCTGCCTACCCATGGGATCAGACTACAAGTTTGATTAGTAGGAATTCCTTTCTTTGTCTTGGACAATGAGGCTCAACAAGCCATGAATGATTTTCCAATTACAGGAGCCTGAATCGCTGAAATCGTGGGAGCAGACACCATTCTCCAAGAAGTTAGCACCTTGAAGTGGCAACCAGAACAACTGGCCAACCAAAAATCTAATCCACTTTGACATTACTATGTGCTATGTAATATATGCTAGTAGATGGTGTGGTCCTTTCAACTATGGACCACAACTCGCCACAAGTGGTAATTTCAAAATCATTACGCCAACAGGTCCTACAGTTGCTTCATCAAAGACATTCGGGAGCTTCCAGAACCAAGCTACTGGTTCATCACTACACTTATTGGCCAGGCATCAACCGGGAAATAGAGCGCCTAGTTCATCAATGCACAGATGTGCGGAACAGCAAGCAGCCAGTGTCATGTTTTTTTTTTTTTTTTTTGCCATGGCCAGCACCCCTCTAACCACGGGAATGGGTGCTATTCTATTTTGCTGGACCCTTCCTGAATACCAAATGACTCATCATAATACATGCCTTCTCCAGGTTCTCATGCATGTCAATTGCTGCACAACCACAGTGCAATACACAGTCATGGTGCTGTCTAGGATTTTTGGCACTGAGGGAATGCCACAGAATTAAGTCACTGACAACAATCAGCAATTTCGGGCACAGGTCTTTGAAAATTTTTGAACTAAGAATGGAGTAAAGCAAATCCATTCACTTTGCACTCATCCCCAATCCATGGAGAAGTAAGATGTGGTTCCGACATTCAAACAGCTGGTAGACAAGTACATACAAGATGCACCCGTGGAACACACTCTGACACTTCTCTTAAGTTCATATAGAGTGACACCCTTTGGAGAAGAGCCTGTTGGAGCTATTAAACGGTTTTGGCTTGTGGGGCGCTCAACTGTGTGGTCATCAGCACCTATTAAATGGACAACGAACTCGATTTCTACTGCCTGTGCTAATTGGTGCACCCAGTCCCCCAATCACTACTCCTACACCGAGTTCTAGCCTGGCACACAAGTATGGGCCCGGGGGTTTGGCCGACAAGATCGGTGTTTAGCTGCCACCATTAGTCAGCAACGAGGGTGAAGGGCCTTCACACTAGATACTGGAGACCGTCGTGAAGAGTCTTCACACTACATACTGGAGAGCAAACTATCTCCAGCACCACAGCCAGCTCTGATTATGCAACTTCAGTCTGCATTTCTCTTTTCACCAACCATTTACTGCACTCCGATTTCCCACTCTTTGGCTGAAGAGGAGCACAACCTTGAGTCCACTCTCCCTATCCTCCTCCACCTGCTCCCTTCTCATCCTACTGTTAGCTGTTCCAGGCCACCACAGCAACAAGAGGAGCATCCAGCCTTGCCTCAGGCTTCCCCATTACAGGAAAGACAGATGCTTGAAGTTGAGGTACCTCAGCCGAGGACATCAACAGAGGGCACACTTAAGGGATGGCCACAACTCGGGAGCCTAGACGTCGTCATGATCTCACCTCCAGCTTCAGCTGTCACACCCTATCCCCGCCAATGCTGCCGCCCAGGCCTCTTTCAGCACTACACTTGGATTAGATCAGGGGGCTCCTGGCGCCTGAGGTCTCAAGGGGAAAGGTACTGCAGATGAGATGGAGGTCGTGCACCAGCATGGGGCCACCCCCCATCCAGAGGGGAGGAGTGTTGTAATGCCCATTTACCACTACCATTTGCCGCCCGGCACACTTCAAGAGTGGTACTCTGCTCCAGCACACCACTGTTTTGGCCCCTTGCGCTGAGCTGAGGCTAGCTAGCTGCAGAATTGGGGCCTGACACCTTAGGATCCACCAATCCACCATCACCCCCCCTCCCCCCCCAACCCGGCATGAGTTTATGACACTGGACGCGTGCACCTACTCAACACTACCACCATCAATGCTGGTGACCACTATGATGGCATATATCTAGGCCAACATCAGCTTCCAAGACACATTCTTTGTTGTCATGATACTGTGCCGCACCCAAGATTTTGAAACGCTATGCTGTTTGGTTGCTCTACAGATCTGCAAGGCTATGCTGAACTAGAACTTTGTTATGGACCTGGTATTGCCTCTGGCTGTTGCTTTCTTGTTGTTGTATTCTGTGCCATCTTGTGTTTGATTCAATTAAAAAAGTTCACTGTTCAGTGTTCATTTGTACTGTGACACAGTAGCCAGTGGCAGTGGGAGTCCCACTGCTGATCCAACTGTAACCTCATAATATCCATTGTGATACAAGAGTACCAGACAAGAACTGGATAACAGTTCTGTATCATCAATGAGCAAAAGCTTTAATTTTTCTTCAGCCATGCGATGACTGCCAATATTGAATGACATTAGTGGAATAGAGTGCAACTATGCAGTCCATTGTACCAGCCAAACAGTTAGTAGTTATTTGACACGTTGTGGCTTGAATACAGAGAAGATTTTCTTCAGGCATGCACTCATAAAAGACTATCAGGACATGAAGTGGAATCTAGTTTCATTACTAAGATACTTCTTCCAAACAATTAAAAGAATAAGATGTGGGTGTTTGGAAACTGAACATAATATAGAGCTTTAAGACTCAAGTCATTCTTTTTTTTTCCTTCTTATAGACAGGTGCAACTAGCACTTTATTCCAGTCTGTTGGGACTATTCACCATGGAAGAGATCCACAATAAATATGAGCTAAGAAAGGAGCCAGTGAGCAGAGTAGTCTCTGTAAAACCAAATTTCAGTTGAATTAGGGTCTGGTGTCTTATTTGTTTCCAACTGGTTTAGCTGCTTTTCTGACAATGAAGTAGTTTCTTCTCACACTGTACACAATATGTTGGATAGAGATATCACTAACAGTACACCTCAAAGCATACTGGCCAACAATCAGCCGAGTGGGCTATACCAATAGAACAGAGAAGGGCTTGCTCAATGCTCTGGGCAAGAATGTGACTTCTGTACACAGGCCACTTTATATTGCACTAGCTCTAATAATGGACTGCTAGCGCTGATGGGCAGCCAAGATTGTTAAGTTGAAGTAGACTTCACATTTCTTGAACACACTCACTACAGATATTGCTCCTGTGCAAAGACTCTAATGATAGCATGGTGCTTTACCATGGATAAGGAGGTTGTTCAGAAAATGTTTGTGTAGGTCTACCATGTGGGAAGTGAACTGAATAAAACTCCAATACAGTTTTATGTACTTTACAGTACAATTACAGGATACACTTATATGTATTTTATTAATATCACAATTATAATGGAAACACATTTGCAAACCATGGAAGTCAGCAACAGACTAACTAACTATAGAGGGATGAGTGAAACCCCCACAAGTATATACCATCTCCAGGAACACACTTGGTAAAAACAATTTAACGGTCACTTTGGATGAGGAAGAGATGCACTGAGTTTAGTGGTAATTACATTGCAAAATAAAATAAATTGGGCTGTGTTACAATACTTTCTTAGTATACTTTGAACTACCACTAAGCTGAAACTGCTTCACTATGAACTACAAGATAAATGAGCACTCTGCGAGTATATTCCGTACTAAAGCAAGCTGAGCAACTTTGTGCATACTAGCAGCGACTGTGTTGAACAGAATCGTAAAATGCAGCTGCACCTCTCAGTCATGACTGATTTAGTAACAATTCTTTATGAACACTCAGTGTAGACATGTATCACAAACATAATGACAGTTGTACACCCCCACACCAGGTATTACCGAAGTATCAAAAATAATTACTACATGCCTTCTGCCCACTTAGTCAAAATATACATTAAGAACTCTTAACATATGGAACTGGCACCAACAAAAAGGGCTAGCAGTGGAAAGACAGACTGATGTACTCATCAAACCAAACTGTCAAACTGGAAGATGCACTATGAATTAGAACATCAGCAATAGATGCTGTTGAAAGAAAGAGAGAGAGATGAACGCAAACGTTTGTACTGGAAAAAATCAAAAAATAAGGTAGAACAACTTGAAACATTCAAGTAAGCATGCTCAGAAGAATATCACAGAAGTATACATTTGCTTATCGAAAACACATTCAATTCATAAATTTTTCATCTCTTTATTGCAGATCGATTATAGCTTCTTGCCAAGAATATACTGATGGCAACAACATGTTCATTATGTTGCCATATTATGGCACTATGAGCACAAGGACAGCAGCTATTTCGAGAAAAAAAAGTTATCATTTCTTTTTCAGCTTAAGTTAAACTATGTGTCTGAAAGCTAATAATAGACATAAAACAAATTTTCTTCAGCAAGAATTAGGAGTATATAAATTACAATGTGCTAATTGCAATGCTTGTTACACACGGTGAACTGGGCTCGAGATGATATTTCATGAGTGTGTGGTATTAGAGGGGAGGGATATAGTACAAAAAACCAAATTTTACTGCTCGTCTTGTTGACATTGGAATGGTCCTCCTGGTCTGATGTCGCAACTGAAGCTGCTACACAGAGGGGATAAGGGCATATTTTTGGACCTCATGGAGGAAATGGAGATATTTTGTTATCAGAGAATTTCCCACCTTGCTCAATGAGCAGGTAGCAATGAGAAGCAACCAATTATGGGAGATTTTCAAGAGCCCCCTAACTAACAAAAACAAGGGGCTTTCAGAGGTTCAAAGAAAGACACACAACACCTCGTAAATACAGCTTTATGCAGTGCCGTGTGATGGCTCATTAAGTGAACAAAATTCATAGATCATGAACCAAGCCATTTTCCAGTAGCCACAGACAGTGCATGCATCTGCATTATTATTAACACTGTTTTTGTATAATAAAGATTGATAAATTTTTATAAGTCAATTTGAGTATTGTACCTCCTTGAAATCATAACGCTGGTTCATACTTGACAACCATATAAGTTAGTTTTTGTTATTTAAGCCAAGTTGGAAGAGAGACTTATGCACTCAGTGTGTGATATGTATCCATAACGTATAACTTGTTTTAATATTGGTAATGATTATAGGTTTCATACAAAAACCAATATTATTAGTACTGTATTTAAGGATGCCATTGTAATTTTATGTAAAGCTACTACATTTAATTTTTTAAATATATTTTAATAAATGTTGTATACAAATGACAGTTATAAAGAGGGTGCTAGTTACTACTGATGTCACACACCAAGGTTAGCTGCAGGGAAATGTAAGCAGCAAACTCATTTAACTGTTTGTTATTTGTAATGGCAATGTGGTACACATGCGATTTTCTTTATGATGAGTTTTCATGACTTGAATATAAATGGTACATGTACATTTATGGTTTGCAAGATTGTGTATTTGTGATCTGGTTTTAATTGATATTTTAATGTCTGATTCTCATTATGTTCTTTTGTTCATGTACCAATGAAGATAGCTACATAGAAGCTGCAATCAATCTGCAATAAAGAGATTAAAAATTTACAACCGATGCTGCCCTTCCTCCTATCTCCGATCTCATTAATGTAGTCATGGAGCAAAGTGTTCCTAATGGAAACACACTTGAAGAGTACATTATTATTATTATTACTATTATTATTGACCGACAGTTTAGCACATATGCACACACACACAGAGCTGCTTCTTTTATATGGACCCACAAAATATTCATACTTAGCTCAGACAAATACAATTTTATTACACTGTGCTCTAACAAAGAAACAAGTAATATTCGAGCATTATATATGGTGCTGATTTTGTTGCTGATCAGTTGATGCTATACTTTTTATTTCCTTTTGTAATAATTCTCAGAGAGAAAGAAGAATAGCAGCAGTAGCAACTTGTGTAAACCACTCTACTCCTTCTTCACATCAAATCATTTCTCAGACTCATAAAAACACACATTTTCAGACGCAAAATCTGTATACAGATAACTGAAATTCTGTAATGGCTTGACAATGCTATGACTGTAAACGTAAGAAAAATCATGAAAACAGAATGTTGGCTTCTCTAGATGATACGAATAAATAAATAATTATATTCGTCTTGAGAAATTTATTTAATAACAGATGTTACAATATGCAACCTGTGGTTTCCGGATGGCAGCCATAAGGTAGGTTACCCCCCACAAATGCACTTCAAAGCACGAATAAGTATATTTTCATGCTGAACTCTGAAAGTGGAGTGTATATGTAAGTATCAGATTCAATTTCGGATGAACATCAATGTTGTTCCCAATCACTAAGTGAGGAAATCATTCACAATTTTTAATTTTTTCGGTTTTTTACTGATTCTCCAGTGAAGCAAGGGCAATAAGATGAGGTGGGATTGCCAGGTCAGCCTGCTACCACATTAATCAGATTTCCGTCGATGTTCTAACAAACCTGGCGAACATAATTGTGGAAGATCAAGTGGAAAAAATGGGCTAAGTTCCTGTTGAAGACATCGTCTAGGCATTTGCCTCAAGGGATGTGGAAACAGTAATTAATTCCACTGCAGAACGCAGATTTGAATCCTGCTCCTATACATGAGGGTTCTAATACAAATATATCAATATATCATCACCTGCCGGTGTAGTGGTTTCTGCTGCCCAATTGTTTATCATTCCCCGTTTTACACAACATATCAAAAACTAGAACTGTGCCGGGGTGACTTTTTTCGTCGAGGTGCATTATATTTTTAATCATGACATATAAACTGTGGATGCGCTATTAACAACAGAAGTTTAACCATTGATAGACGTTTCCCAATACAATAGCATTAACATTCGATGACTATGTCGTGTATTCAGTTTTTGTTCCCTGTTTTCAACATATTGCTTAAGAATCTATAGTAAACAAAAAAAAAAAAAAAAAAAAAAAAAAACACTTAATTCTAGAGTGTTCGTGTATCTATTTAGTTTTGAAAACAGTGAAAGTTCATATATGTTCAGAACACTATCGACTCAGATATGGTTATACATTATGAAATATCTCACCAGTCTTCCAGAAACTATTACACCAAACATGCCTGTAAATTTGTTTTATTTATGTAGATCATAAACAACTTTCCCCAAGCGTTTTTCTCGGCAAGACAACAAGTCAACAAACCCTTACACCACTTCAAAACACAAACATACAATCCGTGCAGTGTGCACAGATATTATTCAAGTCGACAGATCGACCTATAACAATGGAGGTAAAAATATTTTACCTCCATGCCAAATAACACAAGAAACACGGCATTAATACTCAAAAACTTTCTGTTTTAAAAGAAATAGTTATCTTCTGGAATATAGAACAACATATCTTAAATTAAAAGGCATTACTAGATCTTTATCGCCCAGCAATGAATTAATATCTCCTTAAAAGGGACCTCTCTTACGAGATCATCATCATCTGTGTTCTGCCCTAGGGTAGGTTTTCACGTGCAGCTCTTCATGTATTCCTGTCATTTGCTACCCTCTTCGTTTCCTAGTAATTGTATCCTATTCTAATACTATCCCCCATCTCATACTTTCTGCGTACTCTCCTTATGCCATTCAACGTTCCCTTCAAAACAGTTACCAATTCCACATGTCACACTTATTACATCACATCTGTATAAATTCATGTAGTTTTATTTATGTATGTATTTTGGTCCAGTAAATCAGTTTACTACCAGCCGGGTTCACACAGGAAACAAAAGTGTAGCTACAGCTAGTGGAACACTGCATTTGCAATGAAGTTTCAGGCGCGATCGCTCAGTTTTTAGTGAAGTAACTTAAGATATGCAACTTCATCATGCGGCAAAAAATTCAACTTGGCTGTACTTTTTTACGCCGCTTCAATCACTGCTCCCTAGGGGCTGTATTTCGAAACACGAGAATTCTGTTGCAGTTGTCGTGGAGCAATTGCTGGTTTACTCTATTCAATTTCAATGTGTTTTCATTTTAGCGCTGACAAAAGTCAGAAAAGTGGTCAGCAGTTACACTTTCACAGCTTCTAGAACTACACCAATAACAATCTGTAGTGGTGTGTGTGTGTGTGTGTGTGTGTGTGTGTGTGTGCTGTAGGTCTATGCCACAATCTCCTCGAAAGAGTTTTTGGATTAATAATTAAAAAAACTTAATACGTGACTAAAAAAGGGAGTCACATAAACTTTGTGATTTGTGAGACCAAACATTGAATAAATTATGGGTTATATGTTGGAAATAGTCCTGGAGTGTCATGTGGCAGCTGTTAAACAACAAATTAATTGTTAGACATGCCTAGATCAACGAATACTAACATCTTGTAAGAGTGGCATGGCTGCAGAGGGTATTTGTACACGCCAGCTGTTGGCTAGTTTACTATAGCAGACAGCATTTTCGTCTTCAAGTCTTTTGTAAATGTCTTCGTGGCTCCTGATTTATCCTTGTGCAATATCTATTTTCGAATGTAACATTTGTGTTTCATCTGTCTTATATTTAACTCTTGACACAGCTCTAATGCAGTAACCTGCACTTTAACATCAATACTCGCTGATATTATTATTACCTTTATTACCAATTCTATGTCATTCACCAGCCACAGATGGACAGACAGCGTCAAGATACATTACCAAAATACATGAATACAACTCTACTATGATAGTAATTTAATACCACAAGACATATTTAAGTTATAAAATAGATTACAATAATATGACACCAATAAAATAGATACAAGTGTATAATGAAATTAAAAATAACTGTTGCTGCTGGAGTTACGGAACTGAGCTGCAGCTCAAGTAAACACTATGCTATTACTAGAGAAGAATTCTTTAATACTGTAGAAGAGTTGCTCTTTTAGCTTACACAAAATACCAGTTTTAAACTGCTCCCATGGTAAAAAATTGGTTTACAGTGGTCTTTTTTTTTTTTTTTTGCTTGCTTGAAGTAATGACCCTCATTGCTTTCTTTTGCAGTAAAAGCATATTCTTGCAGCCTGCAGATTGGCCCCAAAACAACAGCCCATAACTGATGTGACTGTGGAACATTGCATAGTACACAGTTAGCAGGTACTGTTCTGGTACTATACTTTTCAGTTTCCTCAAGAGGTACACGACCCATGAATGTTTGGAACATACATGTTTGGTGTGCTGTTGTTAGGTTAATTTGGTATCAATGAGAAAGCCCAGAGGTTTAACCTCTGCTGCCTTACCCAGTGCTCCAGTATCACTCAGGTTGCATAGCATCCTCTGAGTTTTTTCTTCATTAATTTTCATTTTGTTCATGATAAACCAGGCCTTAGCTTCACTGAACAAGACTTCTGCTTGTTGGACTGCCTGTACAATATTCCCTATTTTTGAGAACAAGGTTGCATCATCCACAAACTGCAAGGTGTGTCCACTGAAGCCTATGTCATTTACAAAGATAAGGAACAGCAGGGGCCCTATTACTGATCCCTGTGGCACACCAAGCTGTAGCTTCTTCTCACCTGATTCAGCTCCTTGCATGGAGACAATCTGTCATCTGTTTCTCAGGTAGGATTCAAGAGCTTGCAGGACAGATCCCCCTATACCATATGTTTTTAGCTTTCTGAGCAGGGCCTTATGTGGGATGCAGTCAAATGCCTTATTAAGGTCACAGAGTACTAGTGCTATAGACGCTTTGTCTTCAAAACCCTGACTTGTGTATGTAACTAAGTCAAGTACAGCTGTTTTTGTTGACCTCCCCTTCTGAAAGGCATGTTGCGTATCATAAAAGAGAATATTTCCTTCAAAGTACACTACTCGCCATTAAAATTGCTACACCAAGAAGAAATGCAGATGATAAACGGGTATTCATTGGACAAATATAGTTACTAGAAGTGACATGTGATTACATTTTCACGCAATTTGGGTGCATAGATTCTGAGAAATCGGTACCCAGAACAACCACCTCTGGCCGTAATAATGGCTTTGATACGCCTGCTGATATGTAGGGTTCCGCAGGGATCGAATAAAGGGTAGAGCCACGGGTCGTAACACATCTGAAATGTAACGTCCATTGTTCAAAGTACCGTCAATGCAAACAAGAGGTGACCGAGACATGTAACCAATGGCACCCCATACCATCACGCTGGGTGATACACCAGTATGGCAATGACGAATACACACTTCCAATGTGGGTTCACTGTGATGTCGCAAGACATGGATGTGACCATCATGATGCTGTCAACAGATCCTGAATTCATCTGAGAAAATGACGTTTTGCCATTCGTGCACCCACGTTCGTCGTTGAGTACACCAATGCAAACTTCACAGCAAACATAAACATAGCCAAAGCCTTGCAGACAAACAAAAATTACGCGAAGCGAAATGTAGTGTGAAGAGAGCTATGCGAGAGGCGTTCAATGAATTCGAAAGTAAAGTTCTATGTACTGACTTGGCAGAAAATCCTAAGAAATTTTGGTCTTATGTCAAAGCGGTAGGTGGATCAAAACAAAATGTCCAGACACACTGTGACCAAAATGATACTGAAACAGACGATGACAGACTAAAGGCCGAGATACTAAATGTCTTTTTCCAAAGTTGTTTCACAGAGGAAGATTGCACTGTAGTTCCTTCTCTAGATTGTCGCACAGATGACAAAATGGTAGATATCGAAATAGACGACAGAGGGATAGAGAAACAATTAAAATCGCTCAAAAGAGGAAAGGCCTCTGGACCTGATGGGATACCAGTTCAATTTTACACAGAGTACGCGAAGGAACTTGCCCCCCTGCTTGCAGCGGTGTACCGTAGGTCTCTAGAAGAGCGTAGCGTTCCAAAGGATTGGAAAAGGGCACAGGTCATCCCCGTTTTCAAGAAGGGACGTCGAACAGATGTGCAGAACTATAGACCTATATCTCTAACGTCGATCAGTTGTAGAATTTTGGAACACGTATTGTGTTCGAGTATAATGACTTTTCTGGAGACTAGAAATCTACTCTGTAGGAATCAGCATGGGTTTCGAAAAAGACGGTCATGTGAAACCCAGCTCGCGCTATTCGTCCACGAGTCTCAGAGGGCCATAGACACGGGTTCACAGGTAGATGCCGTGTTTCTTGACTTCCGCAAGGCGTTCGATACAGTTCCCCACAGTCGTTTATTGAACAAAGTAAGAGCATATGGACTATCAGACCAATTGTGTGATTGGATTGAGGAGTTCCTAGATAACAGGACACAGCATGTTATTCTCAATGGAGAGAAGTCTTCCGAAGTAAGAGTAATTTCAGGTGTGCCGCAGGGGAGTGTCATAGGACCGTTGCTGTTCACAATATACATAAATGACCTGGTGGATGACATCGGAAGTTCACTGAGGCTTTTTGCAGATGATGCTGTGGTGTATCGAGAGGTTGTAACAATGGAAAATTGTACTGAAATGCAGGAGGATCTGCAGCGAATTGACGCATGGTGCAGGGAATGGCAACTGAATCTCAATGTAGACAAGTGTAATGTGCTGCGGATACACAGAAAGATAGATCCTTTATCATTTAGCTACAAAATAGCAGGTCAGCAACTGGAAGCAGTTAATACCATAAATTATCTGGGAGTATGCATTAGGAGTGATTTAAAATGGAATGATCATATAATGTTGATTGTCGGTAAAGTAGATGCCAGACTGAGATTCATTGGAAGAATCCTAAGGAAATGCAATCCGAAAACAAAGGAAGTAGGTTACAGTACGCTTGTTCGCCCACTGCTTGAATACTGCTCAGCAGTGTGGGATCCGTACCAGATAGGGTTGATACAAGACATAGAGAAGATCCAACGGAGAGCAGCGCGCTTCGTTACAGGATCATTTAGTAATCGCGAAAGCATTACGGAGATGATAGATAAACTCCAGTGGAAGACTCTGCAGGAGAGACGCTCAGTAGCTCGGTACGGGCTTTTGTCAAAGTTTCGAGAACATACCTTCACCGAAGAGTCAAGCAGTATATTGCTCCCTCCTACGTATATCTCGCGAAGAGACCATGAGGATAAAATCAGAGAGATTAGAGCCCACACAGAGGCATACCGACAATCCTTCTTTCCACGAACAATACGAGATTGGAATAGAAGGGAGAACCGATAGAGGTACTGAAGGTACCCTCCGCCACACACCGTCAGGTGGCTTGCGGAGTATGGATGTAGATGTAGATGTAGATGTAGATCGCAGGCGCTCCTGTCTGTGATGCAGCGTCAAGGGTAATCGCAGCCATGGTCTCCAAGCTGATAGTCCATGCTGCTGCAAACGTCGTCGAACTGTTCGTGCAGATGGTCGTTGTCTTGCAAACGTCCCCATCCGTTCACTCACGGATCAAGACGTGGCTGCGTGATCCGTTACAGCCTTGCAGATAAGATGCCTGTCATCTCGACTGCTAGTGATACGAGGCCATTGGGATCAAGCACGGCGCTCCGTATTACCCTCCTGAACCCATCGATTCCATATTCTGCTAACAGTCATTGGATCTCGACCAACGCGAGCAGCAATGTCGCGATACGATAAACCACAATCGCAATAGGCTACAATCCGACCTTTATCAAAGTCGGAAACGTGATGGTAAGCATTTCTGCTCCTTACACAAGGCATCACAACAACGTTTCACTAGGCAACGACGGTCAACTGCTGTTTATGTATGAGAAATCGGTTGGGAACTTTTCTCATGTCAGCACGTTGTAGGTGTCGCCACCGGCGCCAACCTTGTGTGAATGCTCTGAAAAGCTAATCATTTCAATATCACAGCATCTTCTTCCTGTCGGTTAAAATTCGTGTGTGTAGCACGTCATCTTCGTGGAGTAGCAATTTTAATGACCAGTAGTGTAATGTAATAGCTGTTCTTTCATTATCGACTCCATCATCTTCGATAGTACTGGTGTTATAGATATGGGCCTGTAGCTTGACACTTCATGTCGACTGTCTTTTTTGTAAACAGCCACTGTGCGTGCTACTTTCAGGAAGTCTGGAAATTCCCCTGCATGGAGGCTTTGATTTATTACTACTGCTAATGTCTGTGCAATTTCACTGATTATAGTTTTTAACATAGTACAGGACATGCCATAAATATCAGGACTCCCTGAAGATTTGTAGCTTTTTACAAGTTTTATTATTTCTTTTGGATACACTCTCTTCCACATTATCATGCTGCATTTAGTTTCAAATTTCACAGCAACTGCAGCATCTATTCCAAAGTTAGGAATTTCATCTACTGTGTTTTCCACTATTTTTATAAAATAGTCATTAAACTCATCTGGACTGCAAGAATTAGAGCAAGAGGTGGGCTTTTTCCTGTGCTTATTAACCAGATCCCATGCTGCTTTAGAAGGACTGTGAGCTTCTTCAATAAATCTGGCATTGCTTTCCTACCTTGCTTTTCCTATTTCCTTTCCGTATTTCCTTTTGGTCTGTAAATAACTAGAGTACAGTCTATCCTTAATATCTCTATCTTTAGCAGTTTTGACCTTGTCATTTAGTATTTGGACAATACATTTTATTTTGGCTAGTCTATGAGTATACCACCTCTTTACTTTGATAGTTTTTTGTCTACATTTTGATTTAGCATTTGAATATCTCTTGGGTTTTAAAGGAACATGTTTATCAAATTTCACATTAAGGCTCTGGAACATGTTATTGAATGCAGAATTTTGTGGCAGTTCATCAATTATTTGGTGCCAATCTATAGAAGACACTGTAGTTTTGAACTCATCTAAGCTTTTCTTTGTAATAACTCTATTTCTGAACACATAATTTGAATGTCAGCTGGGAATTTGTTGTGTACTTACTGTATGTGTCCTTAACTTCATGATTACTGCATGGTGATCTGCTAGTATGGGTCCACCACACTTACTTTGTAGTCCCAACTATTTAGCTTTCTCACAATTGTGTCAAGACAAATAGCTGCTCTTGTTTGTAGAGAGTTTCCTACAAATAGCCCATAGCTGCTTACTAAGTTCATGAAAGCTTTTTCTTTATCATTACCTTCTCTAATATGAACGTTGAAGTCTCCACATAAAGCAATTTTTTTCCTTAACTGCACTAGGTAACACAGGCAGCTTTCCAACTGGATGAGGAAATTTTCAAAATTTCCATCTGGTGAACGGTACACAGAAACAACAATTAAGTTGGCATCTGACAGTCACAAAGCAGCTAATTCTAGGTCTAGATCTACATAAAACTTACTTAAGTCAATTTTATTGGCACTGAGTTTACTATTTACATACACAGCTACACCACCATGGATAGTAGTTTTTCTATACCATGCATTCACCATTTCTAAATATTCTGTTTCTGGGCTAGCCAGTGTTCACATATACACAATAACATCAGGTCTCACTTCGTCAACAGACTGTGATAATGTATCAAGTTCTGTTCTGAGGCACTGAACATTTACACTCGCTATAACGAAGACAGCATTTTCTTCAATGATATCAATTTCCTTTTTCACTGGAATGTTCTTGGTCTTGGTAGTTTATAGCACTGGTGCGCTGGGCACCCACCGGAATAAAAAAACGTTTCATCACAATGTTCTTTGGCCATATACTGTTGTCCATTATTTTATCTTTTACGTCGAAATCAACACCAATTTTGAAACTATTATTTATTCCCTTTGTTTCCAGTTTTTCAACTGTAAAATTGATGTGACTTGGGAAAGTGTTCTGTAAGAAGCTAGTTACAGTTTCAGTTGTGGTGCCACCTCTTAGTTTGCTTAGGTGGAGCCAGGCTTTTTTGTCACCATACAGCATTCTTTTTTCATCGCCAATACCTATTATGGCTTTATTTTTGTTTTTAGTACTAGCATTCACAAACGTTTGTATAGTGGGCCTCAAACACTGTTCACCAGATTTTCAATTTTGTAGCACAGTCTTGTAAGACGTTCTTTTTTTTTCTTTTTCTGTGTCTTCAGTGGTTTTGGCCAGTTCATTTTCTTGTTTCGCTACAGTCGAATTTCTTCTGCCTCCTCGCTTGCTTTTCACTTCTTGCCAGTCTGTATTGATGCCTTCCGAAGAGTTTTCATCCCTCAGATTGTTTACGTCTGTATTTGGAAGCTGTCTTCGAATGTATAGTAAAGGAGAAGTCAGCATTAACACAATTAATATAAAATATAGTTGATAAACAGTGCGAGTGCAAGTTCAACACTAACAGTAGCAGCTTTCATGTCACAATGAGATAGATTTTGTCATCATAATACATCATACTCATCATAAAAAGGTCACTCAAATATGGTGTGCCACAAGGGTCAGTATTATGACAATATTGTTCCCCTTGTATATCAATGATCCGACTAAAACTATTCATTGAAAACAGCAATCTGTATTTGTTCATGACACCTGCGTTTTGCTTGCAGGGGTGGACCGAAAACACCTTCAGTCGCCATCAGACATATCACTGATGGAGCTAAAACACTGTGTAAACTACTGAGAATTACTGAAAAAACTGCTGCCATAAACTTTCATACATCCCATGAAAAGCAACAAAATGGCCACACATTTAAAATTAATAACAAAAGTTTAAAATTTATTGATGATGTAGAATTCCTAGGAAAACATCTGCAGAGAGATCTAAAATGAAGCACAAGTATTCAAATTCTTACAGCTAAATTACACTGAAGTGACAAAACTCGTGGGATAGCGATAAGCACATATACAGATGGCGGTAGTACCGTGTACACATGGTATAACCTCCTGGGACCCTTGAACAGTATACTGTACTTCAAGTTTAAAAAATTCTCCGCCGCATGGCAGCATGAAATAGTCTTTCTCTCCTTGCACGACACTTGCAGCTGACATCTAGGAAGCATTTTGTGTACTTAAACCTTATCTTCTGTTCACAGTGTCTCTCTAAACCATCATTTTAGAAAATGGCAGCAACCAGCTCCCACTGTGAAAGAAACATCCTTCGAGGTAAGAGTGAATTACAAGTTATAACTTTAGTTTTAGCACATATAACAAAGCAAGATTTATTTATAAATGTCTGAGGATTATTTTAAGAACAAAGAAATAATTTTGTGTTCAGTTTTACTTGAGGTATTGGCCTACACAATCGAGAGATTCAGTATCCTGTACTTATCCCATTAGTAAAATTTTACATTAATGTTTCATATGTAAAAACTGTTTGTTTAATTTATGAAACAGTATATTCATTAATAATATGTTATTAATATAGTTAATAATCATAATAGCGAACATTAAATTAAAATATGTAAATATGATAGTGGTAATTACTTTTATTTCAGATTATGAAATTTTACCATATCTGGAGGAATTTCTGACGATGATAATGTGTCATAAAATGGTAACACCATTGCAACAGTGACTCCACCACTGCTACAGGAATTAAATGAAAACGAATCTGACAGTGAAGAATCAGAGGAGGAATTTGAGTTAACATATTTGTAGAATGGCAATTAAACAATAATTTTACTGCCCCAAAATTTTGCAAAGATTTGCAAGGATTTGCCCCTTTCTTTAATAAGTGCTAATGCATGAACAGATAACAAAGAATCAACATGTATTCAAATAAATTAAATTATCTATTTCAAATTCTAGGTTTCTCTTCTGATTGCACTGCGGTGCCATTGGTGAAGAAGATCTTTCAACCCAGCTTCAGTAACAATTTCCCAACCAACACTGCCTCCAACAGATACTAGCAACTACAAATACATTGACTATTTTAGACAGGACCTGAACGATGACATATTGCAACTAATAGTTTAGAAAACCTGTCAAACTTATACTGAAGTGAATGGAAGGCCTTTAGTTTTAGATTTGACTGAATTGGAGATGTTTATTGGCATATGTCTGATCATGAGCTGCTTACAATATCCTGTTATCCATGTGTATTGGGATAACAAATCGAAAACATCTGTGATAAGTGATAACATCACTAGGAACGGATTATTTATAATTAGTACCAGTTTGAAAGTAGTGTTTGATTATGATGTCAAAGAAGAAGAAAGAAAAAAGAACAGGCTTTGGAAATTACACCCACTGATCACAAAAATTAGAGAAGTGTGTCTGAAACAAGGAGAAGAGGCAGATGTGGCAGTAGATGAGCTGATGGTACCATTTTCTGGTGCAAGTAGTCTGAAGTAGTACTGCCCAAACAAGCCAAATCCTGTTGGTCTGAAAGTGTTCGCTCTTGCAAATAACAATGGACTTGTGATAGACTTTACATTTTATCAGGGTAAGACCACATACCCTTATTATACTAACCAAGGATTTGGCTTAGGTGAATTGACTGTAATCCAGTTGACCAAAAGTCTTACCCCTGGGCATTCAATCTATCATGACAGATTTTTACCAGTCTGAAGCTGGTATGTGAGCTACTGAAAAGAGGTTTCACTTCAACTGGCAGTATCCAGAAAAACAGGATATCCAAGGAGGCAAGACTGAAAACTGACAAGGAGCTTACTATGGAAGGCGGAGGGTCATCAGATATGCTTGTCCATTATGATGGAAATACATGTTTAGTTAAATGGATGGACAGAAAGAGTGTAATGGTGATGTCTTCTGCTGATGGTGTGGACCCAACAGACAAGTGCTTACGGTACAGCAAAAAGGATAAGACTCAGATCGAAGTCACCAGACCAGTAGCCATCCAAGCATACAAAATGGGGGGAGTGGACCTCGTCGACAGAAGCTCTCATATTGTACCATGAGTGCCAGAACCAAGAAATGGGCTATTATAACTATATTTCATTTGATTGACATGTCAGTAGTTAATTCTGGGACACAGTTCAGAACGGACCAAATTCAAGAGAGGGTACCTTGAAAAAATATTCCTCAACATAGAAAGTGCAAACTTATGCTCAGAGAAGCACTTCTGTACATTGATATCGAGGAAGTAACAAGCAATGCAGAAGAGAGTGAACAAGATGAAGAAGAACAGTCAAGTAAAAAATGAAGAAAAGTGCCTCTTCCACTTCCTCATTAAAATGTTAGAAAATCAAAATCTGCACACATGCCAGCAATTTCTGATGTTAAAGACTAGCAAAAATGTAGAAGCAGAGAAAGAACAAGAGCACAATGTACAACTTGTAACATTTCCTATGCCTTACAGAGAAAAGAAACTGTTTTAAAATGTTTCATGAAAAATAATCTCCCATGACTGTGTTATATGTTTTATTTACAATGTACGTTACTTTTTTTAAATTTCACCAAAGTGTGTTTTTAACATATATTTTAATCCATTTGATTACTTTCAATAAATATGTTTGAATAATATTACATTTGTTTACTTTCGATATCATTAGTGAATTTATATATACCTTTCATAGGACAGAACCCAAAAGTACAGTATACTGCGCACACAATTTCTTGAAAATTGTTGGTAAAAGATTTGTTTAAGAATTTACCCAAGTAGTTTTAGGCCTAAAGGAACACAAAATTAACAATTTCGTTTATAATTTCTACAAAAATGTGTCTAGGTTTCTGGAGGATAAAAGGGCAGTGCATTGGCGGAGCTGTCATTTTTACATAGGTGATTCACATGAAAAGGTGTCTAACATGATTATGGCCACACAATGGGAATTAACAAACTTCGAACGTGGAGTGACAGTTGGAACTAGATGCATTGGACATTTTATTTCGGAAATCGTTAAATATTTAATATTCTGAGGTCGATAGTGCATAGAGTGTGCTGAGAATACCGAATTTCAGAGATTACCTCTCACCATGGACAACACAGTTGCTGATGGCCTTCACTTACAGACCAAGAGCAATGACGATTGCATAGAGTGATCAGTGCTGACAGACAAGCAACACTGTATGAAATAACCGCAGAAATCAATGTGGGATGTACGACGAACATATTCGTTAGGACAGTGTGGCGAAATCTGGCGTCAATGGGCCGTTACAGTAGATGACTAACGCAACTACTTTTGCTAACAGCGTGACATCACTTGCAGAGCCTCTCCTGTACTCCTGACCATATTGGTTGGATCCTATACAACTGGAAAACAGTGGTCTCGTCAGATTAGTCCCGATTTCAGTTGATAAGAGCTCATGGTAGGGTTCAAGTGTGATGCAGACCTCATGGAGCCATGGACCCAAGCTCTAAATAAGCACTGTGCAAGCTGGTGGTTGCTCCATAATGATGTGTGCTGTGTTTATATGGAATGGACTGAGTCCTCTGGTTATGTTTGGGTACTTGGAGACCATCTGAAACCATTCATGGACTTCATGTTCCCAAACAAAAATGGAATTTTTATGACTGACAATACACATGTCACTGTGCCACAATTGTTCGAAATTGATTTGAAGAACATTCTGAACAATTCAGCCGAATGATTTGGCCAACCAGATCACCTGGCATGGGACATAATTGAGACGTCAGATCTTGCACAAAATCCAGCACTGGCAACACTTTCGCAATTATGAACCGTTATAGAGGAAACATGTCTCAGTACTTCTGCAGTGGGTTTCCAATAACTAGTAGAATCCATCTATGCCAAGTTGCAGCCCTACACCAGGCAAAAGAAGATCGGGATACAATATTAAGATGTATCTCATGACTTTTTTCACCTCCGTGTATGATCGGTCTGTTGTATGCTACAGATATAGAATACAAGCTGTAAAAGAGAAACAGTAGTACAGGCATATTACGCACATTCGTAGTCAGCAGTGAGATATGGAATAATATTCTGCGGTAATGCACCTTGTAGTGGAACTGTATTTAAAACTCAAAACAACCTATGAGAATCATATGTAACCAAAGACATGAGATTTATGTGCTCTTCATTCTTCTACACTAAATGCCTGTGTAGACACAGCCTGAGAAAATAAAGTGTAGCGCCCTGCAGGCATGGTCAGATGTCAATACAGTTTCATACACTCACACACACACACATACACACACACACACACACACACCATCGACAGGTGTGTGAATGTAATTGCTCATGCTTTCTCGGCGATCTGTTGACATCTTCAGGAGATGGGTGTTCTGCCAGATACCTACCAGTATCGTTAATGCAAAATATTTCAACAACGTGACTCATTGTCTTCATGAGGAGCTACCTGAGACTGCTAGTCGAGTCGAATGGGTCCAATATTTATACCTACAGCCTTCCCCATCCATGGTCGCTCTAG
Organism: Schistocerca cancellata; assembly: GCF_023864275.1. Taxonomy (NCBI): domain Eukaryota; kingdom Metazoa; phylum Arthropoda; class Insecta; order Orthoptera; family Acrididae; genus Schistocerca; species Schistocerca cancellata. The sequence continues at coordinate 548,801,852 of NC_064629.1, forward strand.
GTGCTCTGTCTGTGGTCTGTTCCCACTAGAAACGTACTGAGATGTTCCGTCCTCCGTTCAGTGCGCCTGACCGCGAGGTAGCTTTGTGATTTTGGTTCGGTACACCTAGTAACGTGACCAGGTCGGAGAGGAAGCCTCAGGCCGCCGTTGAGAGTTATTTGGTACTACGTTAGTATAAGATAAAATTGGGAAATCAGGTAAGATTCCACTGCTGTAATAATGTACAGAGGTTTGAGCAATTAGCAGACGACCCATAACGAGTGTTGTGGAAAGGCTGGAGCAGTGAAGGAGCATAACTATTCGTTTAAGTTGTTGAAAACCGCCAGGGATGTTTTCCATTTGTGAAACTCATCCAGCACAGAACTGCTACAGAAAATTGTTCATTGGGCTGTATGCACAAACAGAGGCCGTGTAAACGGTAATGGGTTCCGCCAAGGTCGGCATGATGAGGGCCTATCGTGAAAGGAAAGACTAGCAGGAGTGAGCATTTGGCCATAAGTGGTAGACACTTTCGCGGAAAAGCTGAGAGGGCCGCTACCAGCTGCAGATGTCTGAAGCTAAGTGTTGTTTGGAAATATCAAAACACTGAACAGAACAGACACTTTAACAACTTAGAATGAGACAAAGAATAATGATGCAGTAAGCTTAAGTCCAAGAAAGACTATGCTATGTACACAAGCACCAATCGTAATTTCAAGCATAGCTAGACTCTACACCATAAATTTTTACACAGTATAAAGAAGAAAGAAGGCTGACTTACAAGGTAGACATAACATCAGATAACGGCATTGCATAGTAGCCATTATCATGAATAACAAGAGAAATATTTTTTTTATAAAATACGCTGTGATGCACTTATACGTGAAGCGGTGTGTTGTTATTAGTATATCAAATTAATTTAACATATTAACTATGTTGACAGTGTTTGACTGGAAGTGTGATAAGTTCACATCATTATCTATGTAAATCATACATCTACATTTAAAGGAAGAGTAATTAGTGTTAGTAAACATGGTATCAAATAATGAGAACCAAGTCTTTCACGACGGCACTATTGTATAAAACATTCTCGGAATTCTTGTCACGTCAGTTCAGGGTAAAACCTAGAGATTTCAACGATTTCCTCCATCGCCCACGTCAGGAGCAACTGACTGTAAAAATTGCTGGTGTGTTATCCTTATGTAGTCCAAAAACGGTAGCTATGTCATGCTGCTGCAGATGGCGTCAACATCTGTGCTGGTGGTGCCACTACTTCCGCCGGAGCGTAAACACTGTGAGGAATAACTCCGGCTCTTCTCTACGTCGAGAGCTCGTTTCCATCCACCTCTAAAGTTATATACACCGTCACGGCTGAAGGTTTCTGACACATTATTTCTACAGCCCCTTTAGTTGCAGTGTCCCAGTATGCAGGAGACTGGAACAAAACATTTGTTTCATCATACAATATTTTATGTTCATTGAAGATTTCTCCAGCTCTCGATATTTAATATGCTGTTGATGTTCTGTACACCGATCTGAAATGGTGTGGGTGGACTGATCGATGTAATTTCTTCTGCACCCACATGGGATGTTGTAAATCCCAGGAATCCTGAGGCCACTGTCCGTAACAGGGACTAGAATCTGCTTTACCTACTTGGCAGATCGGAAAATGGATCTGATACCTCGTCTTTCCAGGAACCTGAATAGTTTATGGTTTATGTTAGAAGGACCATAAAAGAAAAGAAATGATGTATTTATACGTTTAATGAACACTCAAAACATTGTAGATGTGAACAAGATCAGAGATGATGAGTAATAAGAATGCAAACAAATTTCAGAGATATAATTTACAAATATTAACAGTCGACTCCGCCACACCTGGATATTTTGCTTGATGTAGTGATGCAGAAGGGAAGGAATGTAATCAATCGGTGGCTCACCAAGTGAATGTTCACGTTTTCTTTTCTTAGAGAATGCTGGCTTGTTATCACATGACCCATAACAGTTCATTTGGAACACATATGTATATCAGATGATTAATTTTGGAGTCCAAGTGGTCCTCATCAGAAATGGTTCTTGCTCAGTGTACCAGTGCATTTAAATTTGCTCTCTTCTGCACTGGATGTCGAAAACTCTGGGCGCTGAGATATAAATCAGGGTGTGTCGGATTGCGGTCCACGGAGTGGCCTAGACGTCCATCCAACTTTCGTTGTACCAGGGCATCTAAAAACGGCAACCTTTCCTCTTCCTATATCTCGGTAGTGAACTGGAAGTTTGGGTTCTAGCTGTTCATATGTTCCTGGAAGTGCTCAAGAACTTCTACGCCGTGTGGCCAGACCACAAACGTGTCGTCAACATAACGATAAAATGAAGATTGACGAAGGGAAGCCGAATTTAATGCACATCCCTCAAAATGTTCCACAAAAAATTTGATTATTGCTGGAGACAACGGAGAACCCATAGCCATTCCATCCGTCATTTCATAAAATTTATCGACTTACAAGAAGTAGATGATCGTCATAACATGTCGGAATAACTTTATCGTATCAGGAGGAAATGTTCTGTCAACAGTTTCAATGTGTCCTCCACAGAAACTTTTGTAAATAGTGAGACCACATCCAGGCTGACTAAACTATCGTTTGAGCCAACTCTGATCTGTTTAATATTCTCAATGAACACCTGAGAGCTTTTGATGAGATGTTCACAGTGGCCAGCTATCGACTTAGTTATATACTTGTCCAGCCTGTAGGTAGGAGAACCAATGACACTAACAACTGGCCTCAATGAAACACCTTGTTAGCTGACTTTAGGTAATACGTACAGCGTAGGAAGTCTAGGAGCTCGTGCTATAAGATTTTTGGTGACATCCTTTGGTAGACCAGAATTCTTCAGGAGCTCCACCGTTTCTCTGCTGTACGACAGAATTGGGTTCCGTTTTAGGCATTTGTAGTTGCTATCTTCCAACAACGATGCCACTTTGCTGTGATATTCAGTGGTATTAAGATCAACTATGACATTTCCCTTGTCAGCAGGAAGTATCACAAGATATTCGTCTTATCACAGCATATTGAGCCTCTTCCTCTCTGCTTTGCTGGTGTTAAATTTGGGCGGCTGGGCTGAGGCTAAAATGCGACTGGTTACATGTATTACATCGCCGGCATCGTCTTTCAAGAGATGCCGCACTGCCTGTTCCACTCCACTAATGAACTCCACGATAGGTACAATACGTTGCGTAGGAGCGAAATTCAATCCATTATTAAGGGTAGAGATGGCTCCTCCGTCCAGTTTCTTGTCTGACAAGTTGACGATAGCCCGTGCTGTTCCATGAGATGACACTTATATTTGCGTGGTTGCAAGTCGGTCAAATTTATTAGTCTGTTTCACCGTTGTATTGCTATTGTGAACTCTTTGATGAACTGCCATCTACATATCGACCCACTCCCAGTCGAAAGATGAGAGGACAGCAGATAAAAAGAGATGGAAATTATATAAATTGGGTGCATTAGTATCCAGTTTGTACCTTGTATGTCGTATCTTTTCTTTGACGATAGCCATGCTGGTCTTCTGTAAACTCCCGGCGACCTTAGGTGATGTTTTACCACAGCAAACTTGGGCACGATCTTCTTATCCCGAAAGTGTTTTCAGAAATACCAAATTACTCCGCTACTGTCTATGTTCCGCGCCGTCAAAGTGTTTTCTCCTGAAACGATACAGTTGTTCTGACATGTTATGACGACCACCTGCTTCTCGGATGGCATTAAATTTTATAAAATGACGGATGGAATGGCTATGGGTTCTCCGTTGTCTCCAGTAATGGCCATTTTTTTATGGAACATTTTGAGAACGTGTATTAAATTAAGCTTCCCTTCATCCATCTTCATTTTATCGTTATGTTGACGACACGTTTATGGTCTGGCGACATGGCGTAGTTTAGATATCCTGGTACAACGAAAGTCAGATGGAAGTCTCAGCTGTACAGTGTAAAAATGGTTCAAATGGCTCTGAGCACTATGGGACTTAACATCTGTGGTCATCAGTCCCCTAGAACTTAGAACTACTTAAACTTAACTAAGCTAAGGACATCATACACATCCATGCCCGAGGCAGGATTCGAACCTGCGACCGTAGCAGTCGCGCGGTTCCGGACTGAGCGCCTAGAACCGCTAGACCATCGCGGCCGGCGTGCAGTGTACAGCAGGGTGACGCACACTTATTCATATCTTAGCGCCCAGAGTTTTCACCACCCAGTACAGAAAAGAACAGATTTAAATACACTGGCACACAGAGCAAAAACCATTTCTGAAGAGAAACACTGGATTATGAAATTAATCATCTGAAGTATGTGTTCCGAAGGAACGGCTATGTGTCACATGATATCAAGTCAGCGTTCTCCAAGAAAAGGAAACTTGAAAATGTTGAACATTGACGTGATGAGCCACCGATTGCATTCCTTTCCTCCTGCATCGCTACATCCAGCAAAGTATGCAGAGTCCTGAAAAGACGAGGTATCAGATCTATTTTCCGACCTCCTAAGAAGATAAAGCAGATGCTACAACATCCCATGTCGGTGCGGAAACAATTACATTCATCTGCATCGTTTCCGACCGTTGTGCAGAACGTCAACAGCATATAAAAATCGTGAACTGGAGAAATCTGCAGTTGCTGAGCACAGCCTCACAAACAAACATAAAATACTGTTTGACGAAACAAAATTTTTGTACTAGGCTCCTACATACTTGGGCTCAGTAATTAAAGAGGCTGTAGAAATAACAATGTGTCAGAAAACCTTCTAATGTTAGCGGTGCATGGAAGCGAGCTCTCAATGCAAAAAAAGAGCCAGAGATAATCGTCGCAATCTATACGCTATGGCGGGAGCAGTGGCACCACCACTGCAGACGTTGTCACCATATGCAACAGCATGACATAACTACCGACCAATCAGAAGACGTCTTTGGAGTATATAAGGCCACTGCAGCAGCAAGTTTGACAGTCAGTTCCTCCAGACGAAGACGATTGTGGAAATCGTCGAAAGCTTGAGGCTTTACACTGAACTGACGTAGCGAGAAGTCCGAAAATGATATCAAATAATGTTTCATGTTATACGTGTAACTTAATTTGTAGACTTTTAGTGTAGGAATTGTGGTACAATTCTATTTACATTTACGTTTTCAGTTCATTTTAATTCCATTCAACTGCACACGACATGTAAAAGTGTTGTAATAAGTGTGCTATGTGGTGGAGAGCTACTTGAGATTCGATTGGCTAAAGTTTGGTGACGTCGGTGGATGTGGTTATGGGATATGTGCTCTTGGGAGCTGCTGGAAAATGAAAGGAAAAGGTCATGTTGCAGGCACTGGACAGAGAGAACTGGTTTGACTTTCCTAATATGAGAGTGGATATTCAGTTACAACTATCAGAAACTTGTGTTTTTTGCAATCGGGAGTGCTGCCGTGTGAATTAAGTGATGCAGTGGTGAGAAGGAGGTGACCCATTCCCACGGCAGTTGTTGATGAATTTACTGTACTATAGCTGACTGTGCAGCACATTCCTCAAATTCTGTAGCCAGTGTTCAAGCTGTATCATGGGAATTGTCTCTCTCCTGGTCAACAGTTCAAAAAATTTGTGGCTTGTTTTACACTGGTGTCCCTACAAGATGTAGAATGTGCAACAAATGAAGCTCCAAGATAAGCTGCAATGCTGTGACTTTGCCCTACGTTTATGGCATACATGGAATTGAATGACATGTGTCCAAGGAATATTCTTTAAACGGGCGAGGCACATTCACAGGAAGGTAGACTGCCCCTCATGAGTGCTACCCTACCCCACTATCGCGTTTGGGTACAGTGCTATACTATACCGTCCAGTTAATGTGCTGTACTATCCCATCCGGGTATCACATTCTAGTGCAGTGCCATAGTATACTATCTGGCTAATGTGTTGTACTACCCCATACATAATGATGCCAATCACGATATTGATATCAAATTTCCATCACACTGAAAATCAGTATAAGTTAAAGAATAATACCGTCATCGACCAAAAAGTGGGTGGTCGTTGCAGTACAGCTAGTTGAGAATCTGTGATATGAAACTACTACTACATTTAGATAGAAACCTACTTGAATCTATATTATGAATCTACTGCTACTACTGAATGGCTGCAATATGATTCTGGTACAGGATCGCCATATGAAAGGTTGCTGTATCTGCCCTGAGAGCAAACTGCACACTTGAACCTGTGTTATTTACTATATTTGTGGCCATGGCCATCTATGGTCGTTCTCTTTGTATCTGCAAACGCCAGATTCACTTTCCACACATACCCTGCAGAGATTTTAGCTCAGAGAGCAAAGGGTTGGTCAGGTAAAATATGCGAAATGATCGTTGTAAATTATTTAACTACACAGCAGATGACGTGGATCTTAATCTCCATAAGTAGATAGAAGTACGTAAGGGTTGGTGAAAGTGGTGTCATAAATGTGTAAGGCTCTATGAGTCTTCTACACTTAAGTTATCAGCCCTTTGTGCCATTACTACTACACTTTTGTTGCAACAAATAATGCTTTGAAGTTGCTTGCAGGAATGACATGTTGGGGAAAGAAAAGATTCGGGTTAATCAGCAGCTAAACTGGCTTCATTTAATTTGATCTGTTTCATTATTTCCAAGAAAAACCAAATTTGACATGCTACAAGCTTATGTTCTCTCAGTTAATTTTCAGCCCACAAAACAGTGTTTATGATAAAAGTGATCACTTAAGCGCAATTCAAACAGACAGACATCCATTCATTTAATCTCGCGCAATACTATTAGGCGGTGAGGAGGAGATAATGACACAGTGCTCCCAAAGGAAAATGTTCATTTACTCAAGCATCCACCAGTCGATCCCCAGTACGTTATTTAACTTTACCATGCACCACATGCTGGCACACAAAAGCTGATGGTGGGATCTGGTATAGTTTGTACTCGAGCATGTTTCATCTACAAACTTACTCTCGATACCGAGCACAGAGAAGAAAATATAGATAAAGCAGTTAAAAAATGAAAAATATGAAGCTTCCACTGATATACTGCTGAAACAAAATCCTCGTAATTTTTTTTTCAGGCTTCAAAACAAAGAACTTATGGCCATGTCCTATGTAAGCAACAGAAGTGACCGACAGCGAACGACATCTGGACATGCGACAATCCATCTGCAAGTGGCAGCATCAACGATATGCTCTGGTGTCCTGTGTACTAGCGGCGACTTCCTGTTATAAGATGGCTACTAGAACTGAGCAGCTGCTTCTACAAAATGACGTCCATAAACCATAGAATATTGCAGCTTGAGAGTAATGCATGAAAATTAGCCTTAGTTAGGAAAATAAGGCTATGAAAGAGCGCTGTGTATGAAATTTATAAGGAGAGTAATCTTCATGGAGAATTTCACAGTTTATATGAACTACAAAGATTACCAAATTCTTCGAATATGCGTGGACAACCAGAGATATGTTCGACTATATTATCAATGAATTAAATATGAGTGTCTCTTATGTGACCACGAACTTTCCACAGAAAATAAGTGTGGAAGAATGACTGACTAACGTAAATACGGAAAGATTAGTGACTTAAGGTACGAGATGTCCGTAGCATAGCGGTATCAACTTAGGTTGGTTACATAACACGTCGTATGTCCTGTGTTTGGTCCCAAATACTTTTCACATTTAAACGACCCAACTGTAATTCTGTCACCGGTCTGTGTAGTAAGTTTTATCTATAGTCATTACACTGCATCTCAAAGTATATTTTTTAGGCCTTGTCAAAGAACTTGATGTTTAAGTGTATACACGTACCCCAGTATGTCACACACATTAAATTCCTAATGAAAAACATTGAACAACCATGAAATTTTACTGATATATGATCGGTGGGAAAGTAATTCATCAGTAATCAATGTCACTGCCATATGTTTCAATTAATCCAAATAATCTGCACAAATAAGGCTTACAAAATTTTTGAAACAAAGGTCAAAAGTTTTGTGAAATAATTTGTCTAAAAACAAGAAATGAAATAAATTAGAGAAATATTTGATGTGCCTCGTTTGCTGTACAAGATTTCAAGCATCATTGAAAGGCACATGAAATCTTTCTCTAATCTATCGTACCTCATTTGGTGCACATAATTTAGAACATTATTCAAAGACACATCAAATGTTTCTCTAACTATTTTGCTTCTTTTAGACAAATCATTTCACAAAACATTTGACTTCTTTATTTTTCAAGTTTTATTCAGAAATCTTGACCTTACCGTCACCTCATTTGGCTTCCTAGCATCTTCCGTTCACGAAATGTCCTACATTTGACATTTGATTCGAAGGAAGCCTTTTTGATAGTTAAATATCACACCAATGTAACTTTTATGGGCAAATGGGGTAGGCTACGAAGAGGTTAAGTTTTTGAGACTTCATTTACGTACCTGTTTGTGAAATACTTCAATTTGCCCTCATCTCACTATGTTATTCTTTATTACCCCAATAACTTTCAAGTTATCAGATATTTCTTTGCAAAACTAGACTTTTTTTCTTCATTGGATTTCGATTCTCCCCTGAGGGGCGGGGAGGAGGGGGGGGGGGGCTGGCAGCAGCGTAATATGCTGTTCTGCAGCCTACAGCAAAGTTAAAAATATAATGAGGAGATACAACAATAACAACAGATGATAGAACGGAGACTGTTTAAAACTGGTACATGGCGAAAAGTTGTGAAGAAAACATAAAAAAAACAAAGGGTCAGTGATGCTGATTAAAAAATAGACAGGTACAGTTAAAAAACACGGCAACAGTCTGGTTTCTGTTTGCAACACTTTAAAAAGGGGACGCACAACACTGAACACTTACAGAAAACACTGCACTATAGTGTACAAAGACATATGGGCAAGGGGGGGGGGACCTGGACAGATGATGAGGAAAAAAGGGGGGAGGAGAGGAAAAGCAAAAAATGGGGGAGCCAATGGAGGGGGAGGGCATAGAAAAAGGGGGACAGCAGGGGGTGGACATGAGAAAGGAGTGGGGAAGACAGTGGAGGGCAAAACAAAAGGACTCAGGGGGAGAGAATGGTGTCAAAGAGAGGGTATGCAGGGAAGAAACAGGATGGAAGGGGAGGAGAGGGAGCCTGGGAAAAGGACAGAGTGAGGGAGGGTGAGGTGAGGATCATAGTTGATAGGAGGGATAAATGGAGGGAGAGAGGGCATCATCCATGAGAGGGATTTATTATTTATTTATTTATTTATTCATTTAATTAACAGTACAGAGTAACCCACCACCTTTAACCGTAAGGTGGGTCAGATGCTTCTGAATCTAACATTAAAGACTTCTCGTTGTTACTATCTTATTGGTATACAGTTGTTAATGCTTCTTTTTATAAATAATGTAAAGAACATAATATATAAAGATTTCTCTGAGGTTACAGCGAACTGAATGCTTAGCAATTGTAAAAATGGTTTCATATGATCTGTTACTACCTAGTTAATGAGAATATAATTTATATAATGCAAATGTCAAAGAAAAATAAAAAAAGAAAATTTCATACAATGAGTGTGGTGAAAATAATTTGCAGTATGTAGAGGAAAGTGATATACTATTTTTAGATGTGTAATATAGTCTAAGTAGCATGTTGGTTGATAATGCCCTATTTCTACCTATTTCAGATGAGAAGATCTCGGTAGAACCTCGAGCTATTCTCAACTGAAATGGTTTTTGCTTATGTATGTTTACACATATTATACAGATTAAATACTGATTGAGCACTTCATGCATGGAATACATGAATTTTAGCTTTACATGAGAAATATACTTGTGTTTGTAATTTGTTAGTAGAAATATAATGTAGTTCATTGCTACTTGAATGCATTATTCCTTAAATAACTTAATACATTACATTTTTAGTGTTATACATACTTTACAGAGAAAATGCTTTTGATATATAAAATTCATTGATTGTAGCTTTGAATACAGAAAAGAATATACTTCTGTCTGCACACAATAAGATGAGCAATACATTACTGCTTGTGTGCAGCCTACTTCAAACACTATGCAGTATGTCACTGGGAAGGAATAAAACTTCATCAATCCTTCTACTACCAAGCGACATTAGGTTATTACTACAGTCTTAGTATGTGGTGTCAGTGTTTGTTTGTTTTATGATTGTTATGTTGTTTGTGGCTGTGTTGTAGCATGCAGTGTCATGCATTGTTGGTTTGGGTCCCTTACATGTTGATCCCTTCTGATTCATGTTCACTTAGTGTTCCTTCCTCAGTTTCGGAATCTGTGGTCGTGCTTGTGTCCTCCCATGTGGTTTGTTGTGTTGTTTGCGCTTGCTATGCTTCCTTCCATTTGGATTTTGGCGCTTGTAGTCTTCGCACACAGTGTTCAATACAATATCGGCTATGCTATTTCTTGTGCTACAGTCATCGTGATTACGTATTATTCTGGCGATGCCATTGTCGTTCTGTATAGGTCTCACTTGTGCTAGCATGTTGCATTGCAGCGAGACATGTTCTGGTGTCCCAGTTTCTCTGCAGACTCATACTTCATCATTAGTTAGTCCCATGCGATTTAAGTGTACTGGATATGGCCCGTGGCCTGTCACGAAATGGACTTGGGTCGACATGTTTCAGTCGTAGTCTTTCTCATAAGGAAAGAAAGAGTGTACTCGTCGATCCTTGTCGGATGCATCCCACTCTCTCTGCCATGTTTGAATACGCCATTGCTTCATTTGTGTTTTGTTCATTGGTCCTCATAATTTCCTTGACTTTATCGAGCCTGTCCTCTTAAGCCAGTAAAGTGCAGCTCTATAATGGATTGTTATGTCTATTGGGTAGGTCCCCATCATAACGCAAAGTGCCTCTAGCGATGTGGTGTTGAAGGCTCCACTCATTCTCAGGATTACGCTATGTTGAACTCATCCTGCAATTGTCTTGTTAGTCTGTATGTTCATTCTGTGAGACCAAGCACTTGTGGCGAAGCATGCAAGGGGGAGCTGATGGAAGCCACCCCAGGAAAGGACATGAAGGATGTAGAGGTGGAGGGTAGGGGGACACAATGGTGAAGGTATGGCAGTGGGTGGGGGTTGGAGAGGAGAGGAGCAACCAGGGGATGGGGGGGGGGCGATCAAGTTGGCAGAAAGTATATAATATGCAGATATGTTCAAGTAAAAGGAGCAGATGGGCGAAATGAATCAGGTCATAGAGGATATGCATGGGGGATGGAAGGCGTATACGGAAGGCGAGGTGGAGTGCATGGCACTTGAGGATCTGGAGGGACTTATAGAATTTGTGGGGGCAGGGGGCGGATATCAAGGTGGGACATGCATAACAGAGGATGGGACGGATCAAGGATTTGTAGATGTGGAGGACGGTGGAGGGGTTTAACCCCATGTCTGGCCAGAGAAGAGTTTAAGGAGACAGAGGCGGTTGTGGGCTTTGGATTGGATAGAGTAGAGACGAGGGTTCCAGGTGAGGTGAGGGTAAATTGTGAGTCCATGATAGGTCAGGGTGGGGGAGAGGTGGACAGGAAGGGTGCAGATGGTAAGGGAAAATCAAGGAGCCGGAAGGAGCGAGTGGTATGATGTATGATGATTACCTGGGTCTTGGAAGGATTGATTCTGAGGAACCACTGCTTACAGCATGCGGCAGAAAGGTCAAGGTGATTCTGGAGAAGGTGTTGGTACCATTGAAGGGTAGGAGCAAGGGCAAGGAAGGTGGTGTCTTTGGCATACTGCAGGAGGTGGACCAGAGGGGGGGGGGGGTTGGGGCATATCTGCTGTGTACAGGAGGTGGAGGAGAGGGGAGAGGACAGAACCCTGGGGCACGCATGCAGAGGGGTAGAAGGTGTGGGAATCGTGTTTATGGATGGTAATGTAGCAGGGACGGTGGGAGAGGAAGGAGGGAATCAGATGGTCATACTTGATAGAAAGGGCGTAGGTCTGGAGTTTAAACAGGAGACTGGGATGTCATATGCGGTCTTAGGCCTTTTCGAGGTCTAGGGAGAAAAAAATGGTGAAATGATGGGAGTTAAGGTGGAGGCAGAGGAGATGGGCGAGGTGTAGGATTTGGTCGTCAGCAGAGAAGGAAGGTCGAAAGCCACATTGGGTGTTGGGGAGGAGGTGGTGTCGGTGTAGGTGGGGATGGATGCGCCATGTAAGGATGGATTCCAAGAGCTTGCCGAACACCGAGGTGAGACATATAGGGCGATAGGAAGAGGCATGAGATGTAGGCTTGTTGGGTTTGGAGAACGTCAGGATATGGGAGGTTTTCCACAAGTCGGAATAGAAGCCAGTGGCAAGGATTACGTTGTAGAGGGTGGCAAGGACAGCAAGAAAGGAAGGAAGGCAGTGTTTGAGACGGAGGTAGGTAACGTGGTCGTGGCTGGAGGCGGTGTTGCATTTAGTGCAGAGTGTGAGGCGGATGTCCTATATAGTGATGGGAGTGTTAAGTTCTGATGGTGGTGCATGGCCCAAGTACTGGAAGCTAGGAGCAAGGGGAGGAGTGGAGGTATCTGTACAGGTGATGACTTCGGGGAAGAGGGAATAATCAAACTGGGGATCATCTGGAATGGAAAAGACATCAGATAGGTGGGAGACAAAGTGGTTAGCCTTATTGACGTTGTCAGGAAAGGGGGAGTCATCAAGGTGGAGAGGCGGGGTAGGGCGGTTCCCAGTAAGGCAGCAGAAGGCTGACCAATACTTCGAAGAATTTATTAGGAGCATGGCGTTGATTTGTGTACATGTCTGTCGCCAGGCACGGCTTTTCTTTGCAGTAAGCATGTTGCGGATGTGTTGTTGTAATTGCCAATGGCAGGTGAGTGTGCCTCGGTCACAAGCGTGAAGAAAGGATCGGTAGAGGTGATGGGATTTACAAAGGAGAAGGACAGCCTGTGGGGGCAGGGCTGGGTGGTGAGGGTGAATGGCTTTGGTAGGAATATGGGTGAGGACGGCGTCAGACAGGATCTGATGGAGGAAGGGAGATGATATCAGAAGATGTTATCAGGAGATTGGAGGGTAGGGTCATGGCATTCGGCCTGGGTGTGTATGGAGTCCAAGTAGGCATCCCAGTTAGTGAGGTAGTAATCATAGACAAGTTTAGGAGGAATGGCAGGACAAGGAATGGGGTGGGGATGGGAACCATCAGAGATAGTGAGGGGGAAGGGGGTATGGTCACTGCCAATTAGGTAAAGGACTTCCATGGTCATGCACGCAAGGAGGTTGGGAGAGGCTAGCACCACGTCAGGAGTGGTGTTGGATTTAGGTCAGGTGTGTAGGTGGAGGGAAACCAGGTATCCATGGAGGGTGGTGATAAACTGATGCCACTGCTGGAGTTTGGCAGGAACACGGCTGTGGGTACTGAGGTCTGCGGCAATCATGAAGGTGGAGAAGGTGCAGTCAATGTGGGCCAGGAAATCGTGCAGGATGGGGTTCGAGGGAAGATGTAGGAGGTGGCATGTGTGATGGTAAGGGTGGGGAAGAAGAGGCTGAGGGTGAGATGCTCAGCAGGATTGTGGAGGAGACGTTGGGACCGAACATTGCTGCGCTCATGGCAGTGAAGGTCAGCGGACGTCGGGGAGGCTGTCAGAGAGAGGAAGGGGTGTGATAGGGGGTTGAGGGTAGCTCGTGGGCCAAATCGAATTCGTGGGATTTTGGAGAGGAGATTAGTGTGGAAGGAAGCATTGGGGGATTTAATGAGGGCCAAGTCCTTTTGAGGAATGAGAAGGGAGATGGCGGCATTGGGGAAATATTTACAGATGGCTAGGGTGAGGGTGTGGGTGTTGAGGAATTGAGGGTCAGGATTGGAGAGGAAGGGTTTTTTTGGGTGAAGGGCCGGGGTCATGTCCATGGGGGGTGGTTGTGTTGCAAGGTACAGGGGCTTTCTTATTGGAGAGGTTGGGGTCAGGGTCAACATTAGGGCGTTTAGCAGGTTTCTTGGACAGGACAGGGTGGAGAAGAGGTTGGGGAATGGGTTGGAGGGGGAGGTGGAGGGGGCAGGTCCTCTCTGAGGGGCGGGTGATGTAGAGGGTGAGGGCACCGGTTTCGCAGAGACTTTGGCGCAGCGGGCGAAAATCCGTGCCTGCTGGGAGCCTGGAGTAGGTGGTGCGTGAGTGGTGGGCAGTCTGAAGATTGCAATGGGGTGACAGCTAAGGGCGAGGGAGAGTCGGGGGAAGTGACAGCCGAAAACGGTGCAGGAGTGAGGCATACAGGGAGGGAAGGGAGGACGGGTATGGGGTCTGCGAATGAACTCCATGTGATGGTGGTTGGAGCAGCTGAGAGGGAGGTGAAAATGATGGAGGAGGTAGGGTGGGACATGATGGAGGTGTCGTGGTGGCAGCGGCAGCGAGGACAGTGGCAGCAGCGAAGGAATCCAGCGGTGGCGGCAGCAGCAGCGGCAGCGGCGACGAGGGAGCCCTCAGCAAAAGGGGGGCAGCGGCACCTCGACCAGGGCAGGGTGGCAGCCCCTCCGGCAGGCGGCGAAGGCGGCCCGGCGAATCCCTCAGGGCAGCGGCTTGACAACGACGGCAAATGGGGTGGCCCAGTATCCTTGGCTGGCGGCGGCTAGCACCGGGCGGCAGCGGCGGCGGCGGCGGCTGACGGACGGGCCGACGGACGGACAGATGGCGGTGGCTGGCACACAGGCGGAGGCGGCAGCAACAGGGGCAGGTAGCTCTTCCAAATGCGTTGATTCCACCTTGAGTGTAGCCCAGGCAGTGTAATCTTCTCACTTGGAATCGAGGGGATCCAACCATCGAGAATGGCAAAACTAGACCTCACGCTCTTGAATTTAATACCTCGTTTATCCATTTCGCACTCTTTCAGATAAAAATTCTCTGTGTAATTCATAGGGAGTCTTGTTCTCGCTCGCAAACATTTAAACCAAGACGTTTAAGCCTAGTTTACATGACGACATTGGGTTGCACCACTCGTGTGGAATGAGTTGCACGCAAGTGGTTTCATATATGACACGGCGACACCAGTATACACATCAGTTTCGTTGTTTTGTGGATCCCAGAGTCGTGTCTGAAATGAAAGTTTTGGCAGATGGAAGTCGCACGAGTTGTGATGGAGTTAAAGCTTGTTGTGTGGAACCGCTGCATAAAAAAAAAATAAGAAACGTGTTTCGATTTGTGACTGGATGAAGAAAAAACGTCAGCTCGGTTGCTCAGCATCCTTGCTGAAATAATTTATAACAAAAGATTCGAGAAGTTCTTTTAATTATCTTAGAATGTCACCAGAACTGTTCAGGTTTCTTCTAAATGGAGTTAATTATGCAATAAGGAATAAAGGAACTGTAATTCAAGAAGCACTGTCGCCAGAACTGAAATTATATATCATATTGCGTGCATTACAATCGAGAACATCCCGCATGCTATTAGATTTAATTGACGATGACGCTTTTTCATTAACACCAATAATTATTAACATTATCAGTAATAATTATTAACATTAGCAACAATAATTAATCGGAGCAGGCCGCATTAAGAAGAGAATGGTTTCCAAACTACTCTCTTGAAGATACATCTGTACAATGGCAATATTTCAAAATTCTAACATATGTGAATGGGGAGCACTGCAGCGACGTTTTAAATACACTCCTGGAAATTGAAATAAGAACACCGTGAATTCATTGTCCCAGGAAGGGGAAACTTTATTGACACATTCCTGGGGTCAGATATATCACATGATCACACTGACAGAACCACAGGCACATAGACACAGGCAACAGAGCATGCACAATGTCGGCACTAGTACAGTGTATATCCACCTTTCGCAGCAATGCACGCTGCTATTCTCCCATGGAGACGATCGTAGAGATGCTGGATGTAGTCCTGTGGAACGGCTTGCCATGCCATTTCCACCTGGCGCCTCAGTTGGACCAGCGTTCGTGCTGGACGTGCAGACCGCGTGAGACGACGCTTCATCCAGTCCCAAACATGCTCAATGGGGGACAGATCCGGAGATCTTGCTGGCCAGGGTAGTTGACTTACACCTTCTAGAGCACGTTGGGTGGCACGGGAGACATGCGGACGTGCATTGTCCTGTTGGAACAGCAAGTTCCCTTGCCGGTCTAGGAATGGTAGAACGATGGGTTCGATAACGGTTTGGATGTACCGTGCACTATTCAGTGTCCCCTCGACGATCACCAGTGGTGTACGGCCAGTGTAGGAGATCGCTCCCCACACCATGATGCCGGGTGTTGGCCCTGTGTGCCTCGGTCGTATGCAGTCCTGATTGTGGCGCTCACCTGCACGGCGCCAAACACGCATACGACCATCATTGGCACCAAGACAGAAGCGACTCTCATCGCTGAAGACGACACGTCTCCATTCGTCCCTCCATTCACGCCTGTCGCGACACCACTGGAGGTGGGCTGCACGATGTTGGGGCGTGAGCGGAAGACGGCCTAACGGTGTGCGGGACCGTAGCCCAGCTTCATGGAGACGGTTGCGAATGGTCCTCGCCGATACCCCAGGAGCAACAGTGTCCCTAATTTGCTGGGAAGTGGCGGTGCGGTCCCCTACGGCACTGCGTAGGATCCTACGGTCTTGGCGTGCATCCGTGCGTCGCTGCGGTCCGGTCCCAGGTCGATGGGCACGTGCACCTTCCGCCGACCACTGGCGACAACATCGATGTACTGTGGAGACCTCACGCCCCACGTGTTGAGCAATTCGGCGGTACGTCCACCCGGCCTCCCGCATGCCCACTATATGCCCTTGCTCAAAGTCCGTCAACTGCACATACGGTTCACGTCCACGCTGTCGCGGCATGCTACCAGTGTTAAAGACTGCGATGGAGCTCCGTATGCCACGGCAAACTGGCTGACACTGACGGCGGCGGTGCACAAATGCTGCGCAGCTAGCGCCATTCGACGGCCAACACCGCGGTTCCTGGTGTGTCCGCTGTGCCGTGCGTGTGAACATTGCTTGTACAGCCCTCTCGCAGTGTCCGGAGCAAGTATGGTGGGTCTGACACACTGGTGTCAATGTGTTCTTTTTTCCATTTCCAGGAGTGTAGATGAATATTGAATAAAAAATGCAGCTTCTTGAATTCGTTTAGCCTTCCCTCCTGACAACAATATTCCTTAACAAAGAGTTGGTTAACTCGAACGATGGGATTTTAGTCTTGTAGACGAGGGCATTGCCGCAGCTAGAATTACACTTGCTTGTATTTTTCTCAAAAAAATGGTTCAAATGTCTCTGAGCACTATGGGACTTCACTTCTGAGGTCATCAGTCCCCTATAACTTAGAACTACTTAAACCTAACTAACCTAAGGACATCACACACATCTATGCCTGAGGCAGGATTCGAACCTGCGACCGTAGCGATCACGCGGTTCCAGAGTGTAGCGCCTAGAACCGCTCAGCCACTCCGTCCAGCGTATTTTTCTCAATTCAGTTGTATATGAGCTTCTAACCCAAAAAATTTTGGCCTGCAGCTCAGATATTGTCAAACCATCTATGTCATAATTGCACATGTCTGAGTGGCACCAGTATATTGCTTATTTCTGTAATCAGCATCACAGAAATCCCACAAAGACCTATGCAAAGCATAGATATCCAAAAGGTGAACATTATTTTCCGTTTCCCACTTCATATTTCAGTTTATCTACACTCTACAAACACACATAACCTCAAAACTCATTTAACTAGTGTTGCCGAAAGTGTTTAGTCTCACCAAGGAGTTGCGCAAACGCCCGTCGTGCATGCACAGTGGCTGGTAGTGCAGTTGCCTGCAACCTAGTGTCGTGTAAACTAGGCTTTAGAGTGAATGGCCTTTCAGACCATGATGCACAAATTTTAACACTAAAAGGCTTTTGTACTCAAACCAATGTCATATTTAATTACAAACTATGTAGGAAAATTAATCCAGCATCAATAGAGAATTTTTTAAACCTTGTCAAAGAATAACAGTGGCAGGATGTTTATAGTGCCAATAACATAGATGATAAATACAATGCTTTCCTTAACACTTTTCGCATGCTCTTTGAGAGCTGCTTTCCATTAGTACGTTCTCAACGGGGTACTAGCAGTAATAGGCAGCCCGGGTGGCTGACTAGTGGGATAAGGATATCATATAGAACAAAGTGGGAATTGAATCAAAATGTTAGAGGTAGTACCAACCAAAAAATTAAAACCATATGGTCTGTTGGGAAGGAAGTTTCTGGTTAGCAGCACAAGGTCGACGATATAAAGTCAGTTCATAGTAAAAATATGTCTGTTACTTATAAATCAGATATATGTACAGTATTTTATAATCATTTTCTGAGCATTGCTGGTGAATTAAATAAAAAGTTATTTTCCACAGGAAATCATACAATTTTCTTGGCAAATGCCTTTCCGAGATTGATGTCTAAAATACTCCTCTGTGATACAGACAAGAGGGAGATTGAGTCAATTATTAAATCAGTGAAGACTAAGGACTCTCATGATGGAGTGTCTAGCAGAATATTAAAGTACTGTGCTGTACATGCTAGCCCAGTATTTAGCCATATTTGTAATTTTTCCTTTAGGAATGGTTAGTTTCCTGAGCGATTAAAGTACTCAGTAGTAAAATCACTTTATTAAAGGGGGAAAGGGATAATTTAGATAATTTTAGACCTATTTCTATGCCATCAGTATTTGCAAAAGTTATTGAAAAGGCTGTGTATGTAAGGGCAGTTGATCATTTCATATCACACGATTTCCTATCAAATGTACAGTCAGCTTTAGAAGCCGTTTAACAACTGAAAATGCTATATTCTCTTTTCTCTGTGAGGTACTGGATGGGTTAAGCAAAAGGTTTCGAAAGCTTGGCATATTTTTTGAGTTAACTAAAGCATTTGATTGTGTTTATCACAAAATATTGTTCCAGAAGTTGGACCATTACGGAATATAGGGAGTAGCTCACAACTGGTTCACCTCTTACTTTAGCAACAGGTAGCAAAACGTCATTATTTACATTGTTGATAACGGCTGTGATGTAGGGTCTGAGTGGGGTACTGTCAAGTGAGGGGTGCCACAGGGATCAGTGGTGGGGCCACTCCTGTTCCTTATTTATATAAATGATATGCCCTCTAGTATTATGGCTAACTCTAAAATATTTCTGTTTGCTGATGACACTAGCTTGGTAGTAAACGATGTTGTGTGCAACATTGGCCCAGTTTCAAATAATGTAGTACATGACATAAGTTCATGGCTTGTAGAAAATAAACTAACGCTAAATCACAGTAAGACTCAGTTTTTACAGTTTCTAACAAACATTTCAACAAAACCTGACGTTTTAATTTCACAGAAGGGGCATATGATTAGTGAAACTGAACAGTTCAAATTCCTAGGTCTTCAGATAGATAGTAAGCTGTCGTGGCAAGCCCACATTATGGATCTTCTTCGAAGACTTAATACTGCCATTTTTACTATTCGAATGGTATCAGAAGTGAGTGATCGTTTGTCACGAAAATTAGTCTACTTTGCTTGTTTTCATTCGCTTATGTCGTATGGTATTATATTTTTGGGTAACTCTTCCCATTTTAAAAGGATATTTTTGGCTCAGAAACGGGCAGTTAGGGCAATAAGTGGTGTAAGTTCACGAACCTCTTGTCGACCCCTGTTCACGAGTCTGGGTATTTTGACATTGGCTGCTCAATATATATATATATATATATATATATATATATATATATATATATATATATATATATATATATATATATATATTGTTGAGAACTACTACTTTCAATGATTATATAAAGTACAATCACCAACAAGTTGACAATATTCCAAAGAAGAAGGACCACTCGCCTTCACCCATAAGTGAACGCTACAGTCAGAATTTATCTTACAACGTCTATGACAAGACAAAGACAAACTCCCATGCGGAAAAAGGTAGGAACCCTCACTAGCAATGATAATCTCAAAAACAGGTATAGTACGGTAAGCTAAGAGTTCCCTAGTTTCAAAGGATTCCAAACCTGGTCTACCTGCATTGTTACAAGCAACGAAAGCTACAGTTAGCCATCCGTTACCCAAACTAGAGGAAGAAGAAGCTTTCATTAAAGAAAAATTTAACCTCGCACCACAAAATAAAGTGGGTCCATTAATAAGAACAAACTGAGTAGTTTTACCAACTCCCCTAGTTTCATTCTTTTTACCCTTCGCAGAAGATGTCGAAGCACCTAGAGTGCCATCCACATTGATAAGTGATTTGTAAATAAGCCTCAGCAATGCCTCGGCGACGTGCTTGGCGACGTCGCTTGTGGCACAGCGTTCCTGCGTATGCAGTTTGAACAAAATACTGATTTTGGTGGTTATTGGTCGCGCCAGACCGCTCGTGAGATTTTTTTTTTAAATAAAAAAACTAATTGTGGTGAAAGGATGTATAACCTCAATGCAATCCATTTTTATCTTTATGATTTAATATATACTACTACACATTGATCTTGCCAAAAGCCGAGAAGCGATTCTTCTTGGTGTTTCAGCTCTCTGGGGCACTCTGGGATGCTCTCTGGGTCACTCTGGGATTCTCTCTGGGACACTCTGGGATGCTCTCTGTGTTAGTCTTAGAGTATAAATGTCTTTGGTCATTGTTGAACCCGTCCAGTATATTTACTTAACCCGTGTTGCTCAAAAATTCACTTCCGGTATGTGTTATTCTTATGGGTCTTATCAGTTTTAAGATCAATAATTAGAGAAAATTATATTCACTTATAACTTGGTGGCCAGGCCCCTCTGTGCCGCTCGCTTGGCGGGTGACCTTGAGTGGGACTTGGCCGCTACGCTCGCTGTGCTGAGCGCTTGGCGCGCTCTGATTGGCTGATATATATGTATTCCTCACTGTCATTTCTTGTCAACAATATTAGGTTATTCCCAAGAATAAGCAGCTTTCACTTGGTTAATACTCGGCAGAAACCAAACCTGCATTTGGATCGGACTTCCTTAACTCTTGTGCAAAAAGGTGTGCAGTATACTGCTGCATCCATTTTCAATAAGCTACCACTCGAATTCAAAAATCTTAGCAGTAATCCACGCGCTTTGAAATCGAAACTGAAGAGTTTCCTCATAGGCCAATCCTCCTATTCTGTCGAGGAGTTCCTTGAAAAATTAAGTTGATTCTTATTGTATTGTTGATTGCGTTTACTTAAACTTATGGAGTGACTTTTTTCGGTTTCATTAACATTTATTTTTATCTGTTATTACCTTTATGTTGTAATTTCATGTATTGGCACTTTCCATGACCTCGGAGATTTGCTCCTTAATTTGATCCTACGGAACATTATGTGTAAATAAAATAAATAAACGACAAAGTATGTCCACTTTGCGTGCTGTCATTTGCGAAAAACCTCGTTTCGATGTCTTGAACAGTGTTTGGACTCTGCAACTCACTCCAACTCCCATCTAACGGCGGTTTCCAAAATGGGCAGGTCAGACTGTCCAATATAATCTGTCCTCTGTCGGAAGACCTTGTAACCTACGTGCAGATGTGGATCTCCCAGGTTCTTTGTGCACACAGGTATGATTAGTGCCGTTGTAACGGTCGAGCAGGTAGCTTCGAGACACCCTTGTGGACAGGTGTGTATGTCTCTCAGTTAAGTCAGAAGCTGCAGTTGGCGCGCTGCCTGTGCACATTGTGAAGGTTATCAGAATAAACATTTATACCAGATATTGTGTTCCATCTATTTATTGTGAGTGGAAATAAGAGGAGGACTATACGCTCAAACTCAAATTTACCAACATAAGAGGAAGAGCCTGCGAGTATATTTTTAGTCCTCCGGGCTGTATACCGTGACTACTCGGAATTTACGTCGTGCGGATTTATTTTCCGGTATTTGTAAACTTTTAAAAAACCATGTGTGAGTTGCGCACGTTATCGGTTTCGTTGGTAACTACTGTTGAGTGTCCCAAAGCCTGTTCTGGATTTCGACAATAACAGCCTTTACACCAGTGATTGGGTACGTATCTGCTAACGTCTAATGCGCCTCGAACTCAAACGCGAGAAGCACAGAAGCACAGAAACGTGTCGGTGCCAGCATCACCTGTGAGTCACTTCGCTCCGTCAGAGACTGTAATGGCTGCCACGCCAGCTGCCAGTGACCTTGACGCTGCTTCTGTTCCAGTCCGTACTGCCTCGTATTGCCACTGCAAGCTGTTAGCTTCCTGCTATCATCTTCCCAGTCCTAAAGTGGAGCCCTCCGAGAAAACGTAATTAGTCAAGCAGAGAGGTGTAGCAAAGGCCGCTCTCCCGTTTGAACTCCAGACCTACGCCCTTTCTATCAACTCTGCCTCTGGGCAGGACACTGACCTGATCTTTCTTCATACAGAAACTGGCCAACTGCTGTACAAGAAAGTAAGCATCATACCCACTCAAACTATAAAAAAAAAACTGGTAACTGCTGTGATAATTTATACTTCAAGTTGCAAGTACACTGAAGAGCCAAAGAAAATGGTACACCTGCATATAAGTGACCTCAGGAGGATGGGCACATCACTCAAGGTGCATATCCTGATGACGCAAAGTTTCAGCTTGTGAAACGGAAGGGGGTTTTCCCATACGAGTGTCTAGATTGTTTGGAAACACTTGATGGAACCAGACTACCCGACATAGCTGCATTCATCAGTGACCTTACAGGTGACACCATATTGGATGCAGCGTATGAGCATGCTGTGAGTATTTGGCAGGAGTTCATCATGCTAAATTTGGGGGTGTATGCAAAACCTTATATGGACACTGATGTGCGTTTGCTTGCTGATGTTTTTGAGAAATTCCAGAATGTTTGCATGACCACATATACTCTGTATCCTGCCCTTTATTATAACAGCACCTGAGTTGTCTTGGTACCCTATGTTCGAGAAAACGAAAGTCAACATCAAACTACTGACCGACACACTTCTTTTATTTGAGCAAAGGATCCATGGCATACTTCCAATGTGTCCATAGGCGCACCAAGGCAAATAACACACAGATGGGTGAGAGCTTCATTGTGTCTGGCAATTCAAACTACATCATGTTCCTAGATGTCAATAACATACACAAGGATGCTATGCAACATTCGCTGCTGCTTGGTGGCTTTTGATGACTGTGCGAAGATGAATGCGTCGGATTAGGTGAAAATATCCATAGTGTGGCGGCTGATTCTAGTGTAGGATATGTTGTGGGGGCAGTACTCACATGCTCTATTAATTTACATGACACAGGTAGTTATTTGCCACTACGTCCTCAGTAACCAGCTCTGCGAGGAGGCTCCATCCCCTAACTGATGACAGTGCTGGGGACAAGCAGAGATACATTCTTCAGTATTGTAATCTCCAGCAGTGTCTCATCTTGTGGATGGAGCTGATTAGAACACCCACACTATCTCCTTCAAGCAGTCACCCTGGCTGAAGGATTACATTGATTTAAATACCGAAAAGAGGACTTGCGACGAGTGACTTTGAAGAAGATTTTTTAAAAAGTTAATGTTCAATGCAATTTTCGTCAAGACAATGGGAAATTTGAGAAGACATTGCGAAATTCATATTAGAAAGAAATGGGATGGGCATTGTGTTGTAAATTTCAAATGGGGCACAATCTCCAATAAGAACTTTTTTTGGTGTGGAGATGGCGAAGGTTGCAGTAGAGTTCACAAAGCTTGTCTATGTAGGGATGTGCATGTTAGACCTCTTCAAATTCCACATGTACCAATTTCATCATGAGGTTGTGAAAACCCATTTCACAGATCCAAAGTTACTTTCTATGGATACAGATAGCTTCATCTTTCGGGTGAATTGCTGCAAGCCATATGATGTAATGAGTTGCCACACCAAGGAATTCAACATGTCTTCATATGCAGTCAATAATCCCTATGGTAGTGTTCCACAGAACAAGAAAATTATCGGTCTTATGAAACACAAGGTGAGTTGCTAGCTGATAGTGGAGTTTGTTGGCCTCAGATCGAAGATGTAAGCATATTGCACATTGGGAGTTGCCACTCAGAAGTGGCCGAAAAGTGTGTGTGATGCAGCATCAAGGGCTCTCACGATTGATGAATTCTTGCAGTATTTGTACAGTGATGTTCGCAGTGCTCCACCACACTTGCAGCAGCATATGGTGCATCAAACTAGTATTCGATTATGAGGGCGCTAGATGAACACTGTGCAGCAATCTGAAGTCGGTCTGTCGTCCCATGTTGATAAGCAGGTCATTTGTGAGGACAGGATTGAGACTCACCTGTACTCACACTATTCACCTGATGAGAGTGATGATATTGAGAGAGAGTAGGTTAGTGGTTGTGAATATATATATATATAAACCATGTATACTGACAAAATGTACATGCATAACGATATCATGTGTGCAGACGAAAATGTCACTTTTAAATACACACATCAAAAAAGTTTTGCATCACCCCAGTTCCCAGAACTTCCTTAAGATAGACGTTGACTGGATATTGTATCACAGACACAGTTCCTTTGACTCTTCAGAGATGTCACTAAACCCGCCCAAAGATGTAAACATCCATGCTTGAGCAGTGCCTACTGGATGGAGGGGGTCCGACAGCTGAGGAGTTCCAGTCATTCCGCCAGGAAGGAGGTACACGGCTCATGTTGTCTATAGTTCAACCATGCCTAGACAGTCAGTACTGCAGTTCGATTGTGTCCGCATTGTTACTTTGTGTCAGGAACGGCTCTCAACAAGGAAAATGTCCAGCGTCTCTGAGTGAACCAAAGCGATGTTGTTCAGACATGAAGGAGATACAGAGAGGCAGGAACTGTCTGACATACCTCGCTCAGACCGCCCAAGGGCTACTACTGCAGTGGATGACCGCTACCTACGGAGTATCGCTCGGAGGAACCCTGGCAGCAACACCATATTGAATAATACTTTTTGTGCAACCACAGGACGTCGTGTTACGACTCAAACTGTGCACAATAGGCTGCATGATGCGCAACTGCACTCCTGATGTCCATGTCTAGGTCCACCTCTGCAACCATAACACCATGCAGGGTGGTACAGATGGGCCCAACAACATGCCGAATGGACCACTTGGGATTGGCATCACCTGCTCTTCACTGATGAGTGTCACATATGCCTTCAACCAGACATGCTTGGAGGCAACCTCATCAGGCTGAATGCTTTAGACAATCATCGGAGACGTGTGTGGAGGCAACGCGGTCAGGCTGAACGCCTTGGACACACTGTCCAGCAAGTACAGCAACGTGGAGGTTCCCTGATGGTTTGGGGTGGCATTACGTGGGGCCGACGTATGCCACTGGTGGACATGGAAGACACCATAACAGCTGTACAATATGTGTATACCATCCTCCGACCGATAGTGCAACCATATCGGCAGCACATTGGCGAGGCATTCGTCTTCATGGACGACAATTTGCACCCCAATCGTGAACGTCTTGTGAATGGCTTCCCTCAGAAGAACGACATTGGTTGATTAGAGTGGCCAGCATGTTCTCCAGACATGAACCCTATCGACATGCCTGGGATAGATTGAAAAGGGCTGTTTATGGATGACGAGACTCACCAACCACTGACGATCTACACCGAATTGCCGTTGAGGAGTGGGACAAAATGGACCGACACTGCCTTGATGAACTTGTGGATAGTATGCCACGACAAATACAGGCATGCACCAATGCAAGAGGATGTGCTACTGGGTATTAGAGGTACCAGTGTGTACAGCAATCTGGAGCACCACCTCTGAAGGTAGCGCTGTATGGTGGTACAACATGCAATGTGTGGTTTTCATGAGCAATAGAAAAGGAGGAAATTATGTTCATGTTCTCTGTATTTACACCCTGCATGTCATGTGTGTACCAAGTGTATTAGTAGATATAGACTAGTTTTTCAGTTTTACCTGCTGCTAGCCACCCAAGACTGAGTAGTTTTTAGTGTAGATATATTGTTCCTAGTCCATCGAAATTGTAAATATCCTCAACCAGTGCTGCTGTTGGGTAGACCGTCTCCTGTCATTCGAAAATTTTAAATATTTTTTGTATAACAAGTTCAGTCAGTTCTAGTGTTGGGTTGACTGGATTTTTTTCATGTTATGGTTATTAGTAATAGTGTAAAGATTTTCTCTGCACTGAAAAAAGAATATTCTGGGAAAATATCTTAAGAACCAAATTATATCTACGATGTGAAAAAAAGGAATTGTGTAAGGTGTGAAAAAGAACTATATTGTATCTGAGATGTGAAAAAGAAACAAGAACTGAAATATATATACAGGGCTACTACAAATGATTGAAGCGATTTCATAAATTCACTGTAGCTCCATTCATTGACATATGGTCACGACACACTACAGATACGTAGAAAAACTCATAAAGTTTTGTTCGGCTGAAGCCGCACTTCAGGTTTCTGCCGCCAGAGCACTCGAGAGTGCAGTGAGACAAAATGGCGATAGGAGCCGAGAAAGCGTATGTCGTGCTTGAAATGCACTCACATCAGTCAGTCATAACAGTGCAACGACACTTCAGGACGAAGTTCAACAAAGATCCACCAACTGCTAACTCCATTCGGCGATGGTATGCGCAGTTTAAAGCTTCTGGATGCCGCTGTAAGGGGAAATCAACGGGTCGGCCTGCAGTGAGCGAAGAAACGGTTGAATGCGTGCGGGCAAGTTTCACGCGTGGCTCATGCCACAACTGGAGACCGACAGCGCTGACTTCATCTTTCAACAGGATGGTGCTCCACCGCACATCCATCATGATGTTCGGCATTTCTTAAACAGGAGATTGGAAAACCGATGGATCGGTCGTGGTGGAGATCATGATCAGCAATTCGTGTCATGGCTTCCACGCTCTCCCGACTTAACCCCATGCGATTTCTTTCTGTGGGGTTATGTGAAAGATTCAGTGTTTAAATCTCCTCTACCGAGAAACGTGCCAGAACTGCGAGCTCGCATCAACGATGCTTTCGAACTCATTGATGGGGACATGCTGCGCCGAGTGTGGGAGGAACTTGATTATCGGCTTGATGTCTGCCGAATCACTAAAGGGGCACATATCAAACATTTGTGAATGCCTAAAAAAACTTTTTGAGTTTTTGTATGTGTGTGCAAAGCATTGGGAAAATATATACATATATATACATATATATATATATATATATACAGGGTTATTACAAATGATTGAAGCGATTTCACAGCTCTACAATAACTTTATTATTTGATATATATATATATATATATATATATATATATATATATATATATATATATATCTGGATGTCTAAGAACTGGATAAATTAATTTGATTACAATACATCTTCGTTGTTATTATTTACAGAAAACTTACCCCATTGCAGTGTATATATAATGGGTGTGTGAGGGACACATATGACATTAGTTTTGAACATGAGTGCTATTAAGCAGGTGAAATTTAGGATGGACAATAACAAAATATATGAAATAATTACATGGGATGTTGCCAATTGTGCTGCACATTTTGGGTTATGGGAGCAGGTGGCATGCAACCGAGTCCACTTCAAAGACGTATAGCAAACATGTCCAAAATTATATCATCTGTGCTTGAAGAAAAGCATAAATGTAATATCTGGAGAAAGCTACATACTACATTGCTATACATGTATCAGTTCGGGAGCAGGGTACAATCACTAAAAAGTACACAGGAAGTGAGATAAAGACCACTTATTGTCACCAAATTCCAAAGTAATTTTACGTTTCCAGAAGCAGACACTTTTGTAATCCGCCTTGGAGGTGGCGCGTGTGTAGGAGTGGGAAAAGGTAATACAAGTCGGTACTGCAAGAAAGTGCAAAAACTAGGTGATAACGATTACATAACTGTACATAGGTGCGATGCTGAAGCGAAGTGTCCTAGCTGGCTGCACCTGATGAAATGGGCAGAAGCAGTCGTGGAGCTCGTAGACCTCGATAGCTATCGATACCACATCCCTCGCCCCTGAAATGACGGACCGTCGTTGAGTATGGTTTCCGACGGCGGGTGGAGGGACCCAGGGGCGGCGCAGCTGAGGGGGCCGACAGCGGAAGTGCTGTGGCGCACTGTCCACTCGCTACCCCGAATTGCTCGCGAGGGGGGCGAGGAAAACGCCCCGTGGAAAACCTGCCCAGGAAGCGCACCGCTACTGGGTATGCATGGATGAGGAGGCGGAGCAACTACCTCCATGGGCGGCGGCGGCGTGACTGCAGCCTCAGCACCATCGGTTCTGGCACCGCAGAGGAACCTCGCAGAAAGCGTACGTCCGGAGCAGGTGATCAGACCGGCAGCGGCGACGACTGGAGGCGCGCCCGCGGCGGAGGCGCCGTCGTTGGAGTCGTGGGCCGTGGCGGCGGAAGCCGCAGAGCCTCCAATTCTGCCGGAAAACAACCAGCGGCAGAAAACCGAGGACAGCGCAAACGAATCTGGTTCCGGTGTCGCTTGACAGTGCCGGAGGGACCAGCAATGACAAATAAGGCGCGGCCAAGCTGGTGAAGAATGCGCCCCTGCTCCAAGAGCTGCCTGCCAGAGAAAATTCCATATAACACCAAATCGTGCAGCGCGAAGCCAGAACGATGCGAAGCAGCGGGAGCGCGCAGCGGCGAGTGCAATAGCTGGAGTAGCGCCCGATGGGCGCGGCGGTGTAGCAATTCCGCTGGCGAACGGTTGCCGCGCGGCTGAAAGCGATAGGAAGCAAGGAAAGTCCAGAGCGCGCAACTTGCTCATCTGCGACTCTACGCATGCACAAAGCGTTCAGCCTCGCCGTTCGACTAGGGCTGGAACGGGGCTGAGGTCAGGTGGCGAATGCCATTAGCAGCACAGAACGCTTCAGATTGAGGACACAAATTGTGGGCCATTGTCGGAGACAATAACTTCAGGCAGGCCCTCAATGCAAAAAAAAAAAGATGTCAAAGCCCGAATAGTACTAGCAGACGTAGTAGAAGACATAGGAACAACAAAAGGGAAATTGCTGTACGTATCAATAACTATCAACCAACGGGTATCCCGGAAAGGACCAGCAAAAATCAATATGAACGCGCTGCCAAGGCGCAGTAGGAGTCGGCCACTCAAAGAAACTCTGGCGGGTAGCAGATTGATGCTCCGCGCAAGATCGACAGTTATCAAGCAAATTCTCAATGCCGACCCAAGTGCAGTGACGACGAGCTAATTGCATCGTCCGCACTATATCCCAATGACCAGCGTGCAGTAAACGGAGGATTTCCGACTGAAACGAACGAGGTAAAACCACACGAGACGCCGGCCGCGGTGGTCTAGCGGTTCTAGGCGCTCAGTCCGGAACTGCGCGACTGCTTCGGTCGCAGGTTCGAATCCTGCCTCGGGCATGGATGTATGTGATGTCCTTAGGTTAGTTAGGTTTAAGTAGTTCTAAGTTTTAGGGGACTGATGACCACAGATGTTAAGTCCCATAGTGCTCAGAGCCATTTGAAGCATTTGGACCACACGAGACTGATTATCAGTTTGTAACAAGATAACACCGTGGTGTACAGACAAGTTGTGACGTTGCGCAATGTAACATCGAACTAGTGGATCAGGAATTTGCGTAGCAGATGGAGGCAATTGAGTACGAATATACTGCAAAAGAATTTGCAAAGAAGCATCGGCGGCTGCCGCGACAGCAGTACGACGAAAATCCACCGGAAAACCATCAGCAAATTCCTTTTCTTGCGAATCAATAAACATGCATGACAGTTCGGAAGAATCAAACACTGCGTCAGGAGCGATAGACAGGCGAGACAAAGCATCAGCATTTCCATGTTGGGTCGTAGGCCGAAACAAAATTTCGTAATTGTAGTTGGCCAAAGAAAACAAAGAACAACGTTGCAACTTTTGTGCAGTACGGGCCGGAACTGCCTTTGACGGGTGGAACAACGACGTCAAAGGCTTTTGGTCGGTGACCAAATAGAACTTTCGACCGTACAAAAAATCATGAAACTTAGTTTCTCCATTTATAATAGCTAAAGCTTCTTTCTCGATTTGAGCCGGCCGGGGTGGCGAGCGGTTCTAGGCGCTACAGTCTGGAACCGCGCGACCGCTACGGTCGCAGGTTCGAATCCTGCCTCAGGCATGGATGTGTGTGATGTCCTTAGGTTAGTTAGGTTTAAGTAGTTCTAAGTTCTAGGGGACTGATGACCTCAGATGTTCCATAGTGCTCAGAGCCATTTGAACCATTTGAACCATTTCTCGATTTGAGAATAGTTTTGCTGGGCAGAATTGAGCAACTTAGACGCAATAGCGATCGGGCGATCGACAGAATTAATGCGGTGTGACAGAACCGCGCCGATGCCTAGAGAAGATGCATCGACAGCCAAAACAACTGGTATGCTGTGATCGAAAGGAATCAAACAGCGATCACTCAACAAAGCAGATCTGAGCTTGTGGAAAGCAGCATCACATTCCGAAGACCAAACAAAAGGAACGTTCTTACGCCGAATGCGATGCAAAGGCGCTGCAATCTGCGCTGCATTTGGTATAGACCGAATATAGTAAGTGATTTTGCCCAACACAGACTGAAGTTCTTTCAAGTTCCTGGGTGCTGGCAAGTCTCTAATTGCACTGAGATGTGACGGCGAGGGGTGGATACTCTGTCCATTAATCATATATCCTAAATACTGTATCTCAGTTTGAAAAAATGTACACTTGTCTCTGTTACACTTTAGTCCTGCCTGCAAAAGTACAGTAAATAAAGCACGTAAATTCTGCAAATGTTCGTCCGGTGTGCGACCTGATACAACCATATCGTCCAGATAATTTGAACAACCAGGGACAGTGGCACACAACTGCTGCAAATAAGACTGAAAAATAGCAGGAGCCGAAGCACAACCGAACGGAAGGCGGCGAAACTTGAAAAATCCAAGGTGGGTGTTTATCACAAAATAGCGCTGCGACTGTTCGTCGAGCGGAATCTGAAAGTATGCTTCCCGCAAGTCAATCGCGGAAAAGAATTTTCCCGCACCAATCTTATAAAAAATGTCTTCAGGGCGCGGTAAGGGAAACGTAGCTACCACTGTCTGGGGATTTACTGTTGACTTAAAATCAGCACAAATACGGCGACGACCGTTTGGTTTCTTCACACACACCATAGGCGAAGCCCATGGCGAAGCAGAAACAGGTTCAATGACACCATTGTCTTGCAAATGCTGAAGTTCAGCAGCTACGGCGTAGCGCAGTGCGTGCGGTACCGGGCGTGCGCGCCGGAAAACACGCATGGCATTGTCTTTAACTACAACATGCGCTGCAAAGTCTGTGGCGCAACCAAGGCCTTCAGAAAAGAGTTCAGCAAAATCATCGCATCATGCGGCAACACTGTCTGCATGGTCACTAGCGTTGATGCAAAGTACATTGTCCTGAATTGCGAGACCAAAGAGTTCAAATGCGTCCATGCCAAAAATGTTCGTAGCATCACTGGAGCTTAGCACATGGGAAGACCCTGTACTGGTCGGTGCACCGTACGTGGCTTGCGGACTACATACGCCGAGCACTGAGATTTCCTGTCCAGTAAATGCAGTCAGCGTGGAACGCGAACGACGAAGTGGGGGCGAACCAGTAAAAAAACTGACGCACCAGTGCCCAGCTGCAAGCGAACAGAACGGCCACAAATGTTCAAAGCACTGACACCAATTATTATTATTCTATATAATAGGGTCTGCAGACCACAACCACCACAGTAGTATAACACACATGACAGAAGAGATATTAGAGGAGATGCTGGTAATCTCAGCAGACTACCAGTGGAATTACACATTTCTGGATATAACTGATGTGGAATGGAACAAAGCTTCAAAAACCATTTGCACAAGGCGTGTATGGAACATGACATTGCATACGCAGCAAATAAAGATCCCCCAGGATGTCATCCCGCAGATCGAACTTAAGCTGAGAAAACTAAGGCAATTCATGCCAGGGATACTGGTACGTCAGTGAATTGCAACATTTGCAGTTGATAGAACCATGTATGGTAAAATTTTGTTGGATTTGGGGGTGAATTTCAGCCAAGCTATGAACGCTGCACGTTGTGTACTAAAGAAGAAGAAGACAACGACGATGAAGAAGAAGATGGAGCTGGAATGTTTAATAAACTGTACCCTGGCAGCTATTTATGCAGCTACAAGCGCTCTGAAGCAGAAAGGCGCGAGAAGACTTTTTAAAGCATCCAGCGTTCTGTCAATAGCCAAGACATCGGTTGGAATTATTCTCTTCCTCATCCCAGCCCTCAGAAGTCTCTCAGCGGTGAGTTCAATAGCTGGTGGTGTTGCAGCTACTGCCAGGACAGTCAAGAACGCACAGAACTCCCAGGATCAAGTAAAGAAAGCAAGAAGGCATAATCACATGATGGAAAAGGACTATACTTGAAACTGTACAAGAAAGGATAGGTCTCTTATAAATTAATTAGCCGCCCTACCAGATAGGGCGCTTACAAATATAGATCTCCTTAAGTATGTTAGAAAAAATTCAACATTTCAAGATTTTGCGGCGTGTTTATGCGGGATACATTACCAGACAGTATGTGCAAATCCTCAGAATGTAGAACTGTGAAATGAGATGTTGCTGGAGGACCTGGAACTCACTGAGTGGCATATGTAAAAAAAATTCAAATGTCTACTATTTCGACTCATTTTTCGACCTGTAACCTCCAGAAGAATTACAATAATATTGCATGAGCAGAAGGCATGTGTTCTACAATTTTTAATGCTATCAAGGTTTTAATACATACCTATGTGGCCATTTGTGCATCATGTTGCTCCTGCAGTTTACGAAGAAGGATATATAAGGAGGTGCATTTGGCATCCATTCACCAATTGAGCTTCAGATGCAATGCTGTATTCTCTCGTTTTAACAGAATGATAGTATTACGTGCGAATCACTTCCACCAATTGATTTAAGCATTTGGGATTGGAGTACTGCATTGATTGGTTTGGAGACATACAGCTGCATCCCAAATATCGCAGAAGCTAACAATAAACTGCGTCATGGAAATTGATGGTAAAAAAGAAATTGCGAAATAAGATATTGACGATTTAAACGAGGTTTTAAAACCTTTCGAAAGGGATTGGTCTATGTGCAAACATCAATACACTTAAATCTGGAATAAGGGTGATGAATGTTGCGACTGACGTTAACCAGAAATGTTCAGTAGGACGACTACTGGGTTTCACAAAGGGACAAGTCTGAAGAAGGATCCTAGTAAATTTTACAAGTCTGGACTGGCTGTGGATATTCTACCCGTCAGTATAGTTTGTGTTCAGTGCAACATTGCAACAAACTCCTATCTCAGTGATAGATTGATTCATACAATTTACAGATTTTTCGTCTCAGCTAGAACAGGGTATAAATTGTTGAGACTCCTACCAACGCCATGTACCTTCCACTGGCAGTTCAGGCATTGGAATATCTTGAGATATATAGTGTGGACCAAAATAGCCAAATTATTGACATCTGGGGAGGGAATCATTGTAACTACATTTAAGACAGAATGTGCGTAAGGTGTAAAAAAAGTGCACATAACCCTCAGCACAGCATTTTGCAACAGAACTGCAATGCGATAACACATGCAAACTACAAGTTCCTGAAATCAGTAGGCCTGAAACCCTGCAATGACGCCACTCAATATAATTGTCCAGGTAGAATATGATGAGCGAATTATATGCCAGGACCACCTTTCACATAAACCTTATGCTTCAACCACATTTAACAAGAATGATGAAATTAGGATTTTTATCCAGCACCATAATTCTTTAAACCTCCTATACAAGAGTTTCATATATGTGGATGGGGCACTTAAGAAAAAGGAATGGTAGTGTTACAATAGGATCGAAGCTTACGTGTAATGCTGTAGCATACCTGTTTGGAAGATATGATATGAACTTAATGGGATTGAGATGGACTATACACATAATGTATGTATAGCATCAACTATTAAAACGTATGTCTCTTCTTCGCCCTTGGATTTGAAAAGTGTAGAAAATGCAGGACAGATCATAGATGAGCTAGTGGTTAGGACAGTGGCAGAGCACCTAAGATTTACCACATGCATATTACTAAATATGCTTATGTGGTACTTTGAGGACATGCAGCGAATTATTATGAACGCTAAATAATAACTTATTTCGTATGGAGTGCGACAAATAACAAGTCATACATTCAAGGAGCTCAAGAGGAGAATGGGATCATCATCAATAAAATAGTATGGAAAATGCCTCACATCACTGTAGCAGATGGGGAGCGTTTGAAGTTTTTAAAATTTCTGAATGCTGGTGCATATCTGCCATTAACTTCCTGTCCATGGGAGCTTTTTGAATATCCAGTGCTACCAATGGCAACCAGACAAATGTGGGCTATTAAAACCTCTGTTCAACTGCAGACACCTAAATTCATCATACTTACATTTCACACCAACAGAATGGGGAACTGATTCCACTACATTTGACAACTACAAGTTAACTAATACCAGAGTTTACAGGAATTCGGAATTCTATTCCTAAGACAATTTACTGCTACAGTGAGATGAAAAGGTATCTAGTCTAGCATTTGACATGTACACGAGGTTCCGCACTTCTTACTATGAAGGTGCTGAAGAAGAAAGATGTGTACTCAGCCTAGAGAAATTCAAGGCACTGACACAAGTCACTGTAACAGACTGCTCAAAACAGAACAAGATAATTAAATCAAAACTGATAGATGTGCAAATTGAATCTGAATCTTCAGAAAATTTCCTAGAATGCACCACAGCATATGCTCTAGTTCTACATGACCATGTAATTAACTATAGCCCAGCGAAGTGTATAAATGGACAGGTATTGTGTCATACCCAGAGCATCTCAAAGTGTGAACATTACTGCAGATATTCAAGTTTCCTACAATGATAAACACAAATTCATATTTAAAGATATTGCATTCATAGAAGATACTGGTGCACTAGAGACATTCTTGACACGTACTGCATTGCCCAAGCCTTTCAAATATCTAAAGTGTGCTAGAACATGGAGGAGTGCAACGTGGTTAACTCGTTCCTTCCATGGAATTCAGTGGGGCGATTCATACCCTACAAAGATATGGTGGCGTCGCTTCGATTTTTTGACTACACAGATGCCATCATCTACGTCAAAGGCAAGGAGAAGATCACATGGATGCATGGAAGCTACAAGTATGCTGCTGTTCAAGACCTGAAATTCTACAGGTGTCTTGCCTTCAATCAGCTGAAGAAGATGCATGGATACAAACAAAATAGTGTTGCGTCTGTGCTATCGATAGCTACGATGCCACAACGTAGGTCCGCTCTGCTAGGTTGGCACTACAAGAGACACCGACGACAGGCACCCTCTAGCCGGTGCTGTCGAGGTCTACGAGCTCCGCGACTGCTTCAGCCCATTTCACCAGGTGCAGCCAGCCAGGACACTTCGCTTCAGCATCACACCTACGTACAATGTTATGTAATCGTTATCACCTTGTTTTTGCACCTGTAAACCACTTTCTTGCAGTACCGACTTGTATTACCTTTTCCCGTTCCTACCCACGCGCCGCCTCCCAGGCGGGATACAAAAAGATGGCGACGATCAAGGACTAATTTTTTTTTTTTGCCTTCGCTTTAATTTCCCTTTTTTGCTCGGTACTGCTTTAGCTTTTTTGTGATGTCCCCCAGTCGTTATACGACTTTAATTTGTGTCAACCATGGCTTCGCCACAGGAACAGGCTTCGCTGTCCGATTTTGTCCGTTTTCAGGCTCAGCAAATGACGCAGCTGCTTGCTGCCATAAATGGACTGGCGCCGACGGCGCCGCCATTTCGTGCCTTCAATCCTGATGTTGAACGCTGGCCAGAATACATCGCCCAACTCGAGGCACACTTCACAGCTTACAACGTACCAGGTACAGAGCGGCTTGCCTTTTTCATCGCCAACGCGGGTTTTGTGTTGTACCGTGTGCTCGTGAAATTGTTTCCCACGACCCGCCCAGAAACTAAAACTTAAGACGAAGTGATTGATGCTTTGAACTCCCACTTCCGTGACAGTGTAAATGTGGTAGCTGCACGTTACAAATTCTTTCGTCTCCGGCGTGGCCCTACTCAGTCTAATAAGTCTTCGTTAGCGGACCTTTAGGGCTTAACTTCGCCGGCACGGTAGCTCAGCGTGTTCGGTCAGAGAGCTGGTCGGCCTCTGTCTTAAAAAAAGACTGAGTGAAAGGTTCAACAAACGGACGTTAGCGGATTTCATTTGACGTCCACAATGACCGAAGACAACGAAAAAAAAAAAAAAAACTTCTGACTGTGACTTTAATTGCTCATGTGGACGCTCATATGCGGATATGATTAGAGACGCTATTGCGCAGAATGTGGCGGATCACCGCATCCGCGAACAAATCCTCCGATTTAAAAACCCGTCTTTGCAGGAAGTAGTGGACTTGCTAGACAGACAAGATACATTAGACATGGCTACTTCCACGTTCGACGTGACTCCGGGTGTGTGTACTGTTAGCGCGGCACGACACGTGCCCTCCCAGCCAGCCACGGCGCGCCGCTCGCGCGCACGTAAACATGGTTCAAACCAGGTAGATTAGATTAGTACTTGTTCCATAGATCATGAATACGACACTTCGTAATGATGTGGAACGTGTCAGGTAAATAAAAGGTGTCTATACAAGATATTACATTAGACAAAATATTACATGACACTCAATATATATATTTATATTGTGGGGGTTGGGAAATTACCCACTTACTATATCCAAAAATTCATCTAATGAGTAGAAGGAGTTGCCATTAAGAAATTCTTTTAATTTCCTTTTAAATGCTATATGGCTATCTGTCAGACTTTTCGATGCTATTAGGTAAGTGACCAAGATTTAACCTTGAGTAGTAAAGATCATCCTTTCTCTTAGTGTTGTGGCTATGTACACTGCTATTACTTTTGAATTCGTTCGGATTGTTAATAACAAATTTCATAAGTGAATAAATATATTGTGAGGCTACAGTGAAGATTTCTAGCTCTTTAAATAAGTGTCTGCAGGATGACCTTGGATGAGCTCCAGCAATTATTCTGATTACACGCTTTTGTGCAATGAACACTCTTTTACTCAATGATGAGTTACCCCAGAATATGATGCCATACGAAAGCAGAGAATGAAAATAGGCATGGTAAGCTAATTCACTCAGATGTATATCGTCAAAATTTGCAATGACCCTAATAGCATAAGTAGCTGAACTCAAACGTTTCAGCAGATCCTCAGTGTGTTTTTCTAGTTCAACCCCTTATCAATGCATACGCCTAGAAATTTTGAATATTCTACCTTAGCTATCGATTTCTGATCGAAGTCTATATTTATTAATGGGGTCATTCCATCTACTGTGTGGAACTGTATATACGGTCTTTTGTCCAAGTTTAATGAGAGCCCATTTGCAGAGAACCACTTAATGATTTTCTGAAAACTATCGTTTACAATTTCACCAGTTAATTCTTGTCTGTCGGGTGTGATAGCTATACTTGTATCATCGGCAAAAAGTACCAGCTTTGCATCTTCGTGAATATAGAATGGCAAGTCATTAATATATATTAAGAACAGCAGAGGACACAAGACCGAACCTTGCGGCACCCCATTCTTGATTGTTCCCCAGTTTATGTGACCTGTTTATTTCAACTTTCTGCAATCTTCCATTTAGGTATGATTTAAACCATTTGAGCACTGTCCCATTCATACCACAGTACTTGAGCTTATCTAGAAGTATTCCATGATTTACACAATCAAAAGCCTTTGATAGATCACAAAAAATCCCAACGGGTGACTTCCGGTTACTCAGAGCATTTAATATTTCATTAGTGAAAGTATATATAGCATTTTCCGTTGAAAAACCCTTTTGGAAACCAAACTGACATTTTGTTAAAACTTTATTTTTACAAAGGTGTGAAGCTACTCTGCAATACATTACTTTTTCAAGAATTTTGGATAAGAAACTGAAATCATGTCCGAACTGCTTTCGTGCCCACCCACGGGACAGTTGCCCATCTCGTCAAGCACAGCGTTATTTTTGTAGTAAGAAAGGACATGTGCAAGCTGTGTGTAGTAAGAGAAACTCTGATTCACGACATGTCTCCCGTTCTCGTGACTCGCGTGGGCGTCACCACAATGGCATATGCCATAATCAGGTTTTACATCAACCTATAGACGTTAATGCTATATATTAAAAGCCTTCTGCTTCAGGTGCTTCTACAGCTCGTCGTGTGAATCAAGTTTTGCCTGACACTTCCTCTCGCATTCCAAATCCACCAAAAATAAATGCAAATATATCTATTTAAAAAAATAGATAAAAATTCTTTTATACACTCCTGGAAATGGAAAAAAGAACACATTGACACCGCTGTGTCAGACCCACCATACTTGCTCCGGACACTGCGAGAGGACTGTACAAGCAATGATCACACGCACGGCACAGCGGACACACCAGGAACCGCGGTGTTGGCCGTCGAATGGCGCTAGCTGCGCAGCATTTGTGCACCGCCGCCGTCAGTGTCAGCCAGTTTGCCGTGGCATACGGAGCTCCATCGCAGTCTTTAACACTGGTAGCATGCCGCGACAGCGTGGACGTGAACCGTATGTGCAGTTGACGGACTTTGAGCGAGGGCGTATAGTGGGCATGCGGGAGGCTGGGTGGACGTACCGCCGAATTGCTCAACACGTGGGGCGTGAGGTCTCCACAGTACATCGATGTTGTCGCCAGTGGTCGGCGGAAGGTGCACGTGCCCGTCGACCTGGGACCGGACCGCAGCGACGCACGGATGCACGCCAAGACCGTAGGATCCTACGCAGTGCCGTAGGGGACCGCACCGCCACTTCCCAGCAAATTAGGGACACTGTTGCTCCTGGGGTATCGGCGAGGACCATTCGCAACCGTCTCCATGAAGCTGGGCTACGGTCCCGCACACCGTTAGGCCGTCTTCCGCTCACGCCCCAAAATCGTGCAGCCCGCCTCCAGTGGTGTCGCGACAGGCGTGAATGGAGGGACGAATGGAGACGTGTCGTCTTCAGCGATGAGAGTCGCTTCTGCCTTGGTGCCAATGATGGTCGTATGCGTGTTTGGCGCCGTGCAGGTGAGCGCCACAATCAGGACTGCATACGACCGAGGCACACAGGGCCAACACCCGGCATCATGGTGTGGGGAGCGATCTCCTACACTGGCCGTACACCACTGGTGATCGTCGAGGGGACACTGAATAGTGCACGGTACATCCAAACCGTCATCGAACCCATCGTTCTACCATTCCTAGACCGGCAAGGGAACTTGCTGTTCCAACAGGACAATGCACGTCCGCATGTATCCCGTGCCACCCAACGTGCTCTAGAAGGTGTAAGTCAACTACCCTGGCCAGCAAGATCTCCGGATCTGTCCCCCATTGAGCATGTTTGGGACTGGATGAAGCGTCGTCTCACGCGGTCTGCACGTCCAGCTGAGGCGCCAGGTGGAAATGGCATGGCAAGCCGTTCCACAGGACTACATCCAGCATCTCTACGATCGTCTCCATGGGAGAATAGCAGCCTGCATTGCTGCGAAAGGTGGATATACACTGTACTAGTGCCGACATTGTGCATGCTCTGTTGCCTGTGTCTATGTGCCTGTGGTTCTGTCAGTGTGATCATGTGATTTATCTGACCCCAGGAATGTGTCAATAAAGTTTCCCCTTCCTGGGACAATGAATTCACGGTGTTCTTATTTCAATTTCCAGGAGTGTATCTTCCTAAGAGACAGTCCCTATTCTTTCCACGCGAACTATGTAAGAATCGACCAACTGTGACTCAAACGCAATGAAATAGTGTTGATGGCAGTTGACAGAAATGGAAACAAATCCCCTAAGGTACACAACATAGATCAAGGCACTGTTGCAGAAACAACGAAAGAAGCACGCCAGATTTAACAGAACGCAAAATCATTAAGACTGGTAACGCTTCTCAGATGCTAGAAATTTAGTGCAGAATTCAATGCGAGATGCTTTTAACAGTTTCTACAGCAGAACTCTCTGGAAATCTGGCAGAAAATCGAAAGAGATTCTGGTCATACGTAAAGTATACCAATGGCAAGACAGTCAATACTTTCAATACATGATGACAATGATAAAGTTGCCGATGGCAGCACCATTGAAACGGACTTACTAATCACAGATTTCTGAAGTTCATTCACCAAATACGACACAGTAAGTATTCCAAAGTTCGTATTAAGAACAGCTGCCAACATGCGCACTTCGGAAGTAGATGCCATCTATGTAGTGAAGCAACTTAATATAGTAAAATCTTCCATTCCACATTTGGATTCTTTCCGTAGTATGTTGAAGAAATAGCTCGATTTTTGGCAATCATATATTATAACTCGCTAGAGCAAAGACCTAAATCTAATGACTGGAAAGTTGCATGGGTCACACCAGTACACAAGAAAGTAAATAAAAGTAAAATGCTGAATTGTAGAACAATACCATTGGCGTCGATTTGTAGCAGATTTTGGAACATATAAACTGTTTCAATATTATTAAACACCTCAAACAAAACGACGTATTGAGACAGCGAGCATGGATTCAGAAAATATAATTCCTTTAAAATACAACCATCTCTTTATTCCCATGAAGAATGAAAGCTATCGAAAGGGGATTCCAATTAGATCCCATATTTCTAGACATCCAGAAGGCTTTTGACACAATTCTTCGTAAGCAGCTTCTAATCGGAATGAATCAGAATGAGTGTATATGGAGTATCGCCATGATTTTCTGTCAGTAAGGTCAAGTTTCGTAGTCCACTGAAACCAAAGTGGTATCTGAGGTTCTCTAGGGAAATGTTAAAAGTGCTCTGCTGTTCTTAACCTATGTAAACGATTTAGGGAACAATGGTAATAGCTCTCTTAAATTGTTTGTAGATGATGCTGTCGTTTACCGTTTAGTAAGGTCATAAGAAGATAAAAACGAGTTTGTAAAATGATTTTAAAAAATATCTGCATGGGACGAAAAATTCAATTGAAGCGAAAAATAGAAATTTGAGGTACTCCACACGATTTATAAAAAATTGAGCTACACTTCGAGTGCATGAGAAATAACACAGATGATTTCAGCTAAATATCTAGGGATTACAATTACAAACAACTTTTAAATTGGTACCATCACTTTGAAAACGTTGTGGGGAAGGTGAACCAAAGACGTCGTTTTGTTGGCAGAACCCTTAGAAGATGCAACAAAGCCACTAAAGAGACTGCTTACACAACGCTTGTTTATCCTCTGTTAGAGTACTGCTGGTGGTATTAGGTCCTTACGTATAATATAGAAAGAGGGCATCGAAAACAAACTATCGCTAAATAGGGCTGAGAATGTAATGGAAATTATAAGTGAGTTGCAGTGTCAATCATTAAAACAAAGGCTTATTCGTGGTGGCAAGACATTTCCACGAAATTTCAATCACCAACTTTAAACTCAGAATGTCAAAATATTTTGTTGCCCCCACTACATAATAATAAATTACCATCATAATAAAATATGAGAAATCAGAGCTTGCACAGAAAGATTTTGATTTTGAAGTTCGTTTTCCCCAAGAGCTATTCGATAGTGGAATGGTCCAGAAATGGTCTGAAAGTGGGTCAATGAACCCTTTGCTAAGCAAGTGTGAGTATTGGGGCAACACCGCTATGTGCCCAAAGTACCATTATCCAAGATGGCGGCGATGACGTCATCCAAGATGGCAGCCATGACGTCAATCAAGATGGCTGATTTTGGCGGGAAGTTTGAATTTTGGAGGGAATATAGGTCACTTGGCCTACCCCCACTAACCTAACCCCCTCCCCAAGAAAAATGGCAGGAAGTTCAAATTCCAACATGATAATGTGTCACACCCCTGTTATGTCTACTAAGCAAGGAAAATGGCGGGAAAAAAGCACTTATCTTTATTATTTAAACAATTTCAAGCAGATGTGTTCGCCACTGAGTCTGGACTCCAACTGGCTTAGTTCATATTGCAGCTGCCAGAGAAAGCCACCGTGACATCAGATCATGATGCAAGTACCGTTATTCAAGATGGCTGCACCCACTCTGTCCACCATGCAGTGTAGGTCTAGTTCCTATCGCCGCCACCAGAGGGCTCTGTCATGACGTCAGCTGATGACGTTCTGGGGCGTGGGAAATGGCGATATGCAATAGGAGCCCTTAATCGAGTCACATGTTTGACTTCAGCCAATAGCATTGAAGTATCGGATGACGTAATTGTAAGAGATATAGGTTAAGCTCAGTAGCTCTGGGGCCTCAGTCTTCGACAGTCAGCAGGAGAAGAATGAAGAGCCAGCAGCGGCAGCAGCAGTAGCAATCGAACTCCAGTGCAGTAATGCAGAATAAGATTAAATGGAAAAGCAAGTATCATACTTCACATTATTCTACGTCTCATATTAGCCTTATTATTTTCCAGACTTTTCACTTATTGAACCAAATGTAATGATTCATCGTCTTGGTTCAACAGGGTCGAGTGTCAAAATGCCTAGCTCCGCAGACATGTCTGGATCTGTATCAGCCTTGACCACCATCTCATTGAGACCTACAGCAACAGTCCCCGCTGCAACTGAACCAGTGGCAGCCATGTGGGATCCTGTAGCGCACATAGCCCACTTGTTGGAGCAGGACAAGAAGTTGCTCCTCTCCGTCCCACTCATCGACTTGTGTAATAAGGATACACAACCTGCACACGACACACCAAATGGTACCGCAGGTGGTGTTAAACAGAAACTAGATGGAGGTCAATACTGGGCGCCAACATATGACTCATTCCAGTCGAACATTCTTGTGATAGTGCATCCACAGGGTTTAGATACTGTAGATAAAAAGAATATGTCGAGTGCAACTACGCTTTTCACCACCACATGCAATTTAACCCCCAGTGGGTCCAAACGTGTGAACATTGCTGTAGAGGTGCATCATGTCTGGGGGATCCAGGCTATAATGCAAATTGAAAATGTTTCCAAATGTGTTAAAGTGCCTATTTCCGAGTTCGACTGGGACGAGATGTGTGGTGCAGAGCGCTACATCAATCAGCAGATGACCACCGAATATCATCCAACTCAATTCCCCCCAGACATTCATCTTACTGATGTGACACTTCCTATTATTACCGTTTATGATGACTGCGCCTTATGCATGAAATCAGGTGACAATTGCGTCTATCTAAGACATCTGTCAATTATGAAGTTATATGATCTAGACTCTGTCATACGTCTTGCGCTGGAGAGACTAAATCGTTGGTTGCCTAGCATTGAGGCTGCATACAGTGAAGTTGTAAACTCCCTATGTGTGAATTGTATACATATTGACGATCTTAAGCAGCACCTTCATTCGCACATGACCACTAAATCTAAAGACAAGCAGATGAAATGCGTTTGTCAACTGCGAGTCAACTGAGAGTCACCTATTGGCTTGAGTGAGATACGTGCTGAATTTATTGCCAACCAAAAAGCATTATTTAGTAGATATTGTACAGGTGCTAAGAAGATACATACCAAATCTAATGACAGACCTGAAATACTACATCCAATGTACGATTTTTAAATAAATAATTTATCTCTACTCTCAACTCGTGTTTATGTTGTATTTCATACCACTTTCCCATTATGATCAAACTATTACTTTTTTTTTCAATGCTATACCAGTTACTGAGATTATGATCATGTTACTCTTCATGAGTACAATATATACTTATGTTGTTCGTGTAGTCAATATAGCTCAATCTGTTAAGTGATGGAATATATATATATGTCAACTACTTGTCTGTACCTGATGCATTTAGTATCATGGTGGGCTGGGTGAAGCACCTTCACCACAAGGGCTTTGTTGTCGGTGACTGGTCTTGTGAAGATTCAAGTGAAGAGCTGAAGAAGAAGAACAAGAAGAATGGAATTCTCCTTCCTGATAATATACGAGCAATTATTGTAAACCCATCCAATTGCAGGAAGACTAATGTCCTCATGACTCTTCTAACTCATGTAGACAGAGTCCAATTTGAATATGTTAGTGTATTCTCAGAAGCACTCTTTCAACCCAAGTATCATCTATTGCAAGAGATATTGCACAGTGTATATGGTGTTACATACATGACATTCAATGCAAGCAGTGATATTCCCCCACCTGAAAAAGTAAAACGAAACACAGTCTTCATATTTGATGATGTTTACATGGAAAACCAAGACCAAATTAGAAAATATTTCTGTTTTGGTCATCATATGGGTGCTGATGTATTTTACCTAAGTCAAACATATTCCAGAATCCCCAAACAGCTTGTTAGGGGTAACGCAAACATCATTATAGCCTTCAAACAAGACAATCGGAATTTAAAACACATTCACCAAGCACATGTCGGAACGGACATGTCGTTCAATGATTTTGTAAAGATATGTGCAGATTGTTGGAACCATCACAGTATGAGTTTCTCGTTATTGATAAAACAAGAAAACTCAATCATGGTAGGTACAGGCAAAACTTTCAAGAGTTTTTGCATATATAGCACGGTAAGAGAGGTTAGTACATCAGTCTACACTACACAATATACAAATTCGCGCGTAAGTCCACCTCTCAACCCGAGAGGATG
This sequence comes from Schistocerca cancellata, assembly GCF_023864275.1. NCBI lineage: Eukaryota > Metazoa > Arthropoda > Insecta > Orthoptera > Acrididae > Schistocerca > Schistocerca cancellata. The sequence continues at coordinate 548,846,366 of NC_064629.1, forward strand.
GGTGTACACAGACAAAACATTCGCTTGTACTTGGATGCGAAAATTCAGGCTATGGCACATAAAGTTGCAGGTACGGGCAGGGAACTAGAGACGTATTAACAGACTCTTCTGAGAATGGTGAATGCGTTAAATGAGCTAGTTAATCAAGTCAGTAAGAAAGTAACCAACTTAACTGAAAAGGATGATGCTATTCAGAGGAAAATAGATCTAGACTTCCTTGTTGTTGAGAACGATGATCACGATCATAGTAAGAGGGCGAAGAAAATGACTGGATATATAAAGCCTCACGCCGCGGAGATGTCTGATTAGTATACGCTGAGATGTCGATGAAGCAGAAAGTGATTCAAGCGCGTAAAGCAGTTCGTGAGAAATTACGGCTGCTGAGGTTAGGGCATATGGATCGGCAGCAAACACTAAGAGAGACCTTTAAGCCGGTTACTGAATCTCTTCGACAGCTCTTAGCAAAACACACGATAACGAGGGTGCTGCCATTGACGAATTCATTATTAGTCACGCTCCAGGTCAGATAGATAGAACATTCGGCGTTAGCAGGGGGAGACTGTACACTCTTTGACATAAAACTCGACCGGCGGCCGACCGCTTCAGAGGCCAAGTCCGCGCCGATCGCGACATGGGACAAAAAAACTGGCCAACTCGCTAATTCTCTAAGTCCGGTTATCTGCACAATCTGGCAACACTGTAGACTGCGGCACTTCCTGGAGCAAAACTTGTCCCAAGATAGAGAAACTCTAGGCTGATTACGCCTGTGGTCTAGCGGTAGCGTGCGTTGTTTCTGTTCATAATGTCAGTGGAGCGAGAGCAGCTGGCATAAAATATTTTTATAGCCTATTCTGTCTGAATGCTGAAGACGTGAATGTAATGGTAGTGCAGATTCAATCTATTTCGCTTTGTGACACACCGATATCAAAATTTTATCTAGTAACGATTTTGCGGCAGATTTCCTGCAGACTGTCCTCCTCTGGACGCCGTATGCGGCAAAGCTCCGGGATCCATTTGCTGGCTACTGGCAGCGGCCGTGGCGACAGCAGCGGCGCTGCACTCCCCTGTTCTTTATCGAAAGCGCCTGCTACCGCGCATCGCTTTTGATGATTTAAAACGCTTTATTATTAAATGTTGCTCCACAGAAAATTTCTACAATTTCCATTCACGCTCAAAAGCAACGGAGACAGACGCCCTGATTAGTAGGCGGGTAATCGGCAAGAGCTGAGTATGGCCCGAAATTAATTTTATAGACTGGGACGAAATTAGACCACCTCACTACATTCGATGAATTTATAAATGCTTCATACCTCGTTTCTTTTCCTTTCAAACTTAATTATTTGTGCAACTTTTGGTCAATGTTTGGATGTTTTCGTCAAGCCAGAGTGAGCGTCTGTGGTGTAAAGTGTATTACAGTTCTTGTTTCATTCATTATGGTAAGTCTATGCGATAAACTGTGTGAATACCTTGCAATGCATGCTCTGTATCAGTGCAGGCACACTGCACATTTGGAGTTCCATGTATGGGTTCATGAAGTATTTCTTGTTGATCGGAAGTGATAGTTAAGGTCATCAGATTTAAACCAGAAAAATTTGTCGTTTTGAAGGTTTCAGAGAACGGAAAGGAATTGCTGACGCCGGTGTTAGAAAACGTCTACAGTTAAATGCTATTGCAAAAATTTAGAAGATGGGAACTATATTAATGAACATGTGCACTTCATAAACAACCTTCCGACATGTTAGACCTATATGACGAACAAAGCTCAAATTTATATCGTTGACAGTCGGTTTGATTCTTTTCAGGACCTATTTTACAGTGAAGCACCTTGGAATTTGCAAAGCAGAAATCCATGATATTAACTTAATTTACTAAGTCGAAATCGGACGAAGATTGATGTTTAAAGGCATTCTTCAGATTTCGCATAAGAAATTTTTAGTAGCAGTTTGCAACTCCATTAATTAAAATGGAAAATAAAAGGTTGTAGTCAGCGGCTTCTACCGTGATTCGAACTTATAGTACAAGCACTGCAACGCACAAGGGAACCTCTGAGCTAACGACACACTGGCGGCCAGAGGCGGACTATAGTCACTGCGATGTTGCCTGAGCCTCAAAACGCAACCTTAAACACACAAACAGAGGAGGTGGAGATTACTGTTTTAACGTCCCGTCGACAACGATGTCATTAGAGACGGAGCACAAGCTCGGATTAGGGAAGGATGGGGAAGGAAATCGGCCGTGCCCTTCCTAAGGAACCATCCCGGCATTTGCCTGAAGCGATTTAGGGAAATCATTGAAAACCTAAATCAGGATGGCCGGGCGCGGGATTGCACCGTCGTCCTCCCGAATGCACACACAAACAGGTGTTACTTATGTGAAGAACGCCGTTCTTGGAGTCCAGTAATTAAATATACTTTCTAATTGTGTCATCTTACAGTGGATTATATCGTACGAGTCTTCGATGTGGAAAACGAATGTCAAGTGAATTTAGCGAGGTAACGCCGACCTACACCCGGAAGTAAATGCACTATCAGAGTGTTGACAAATACTTGCTACGACGCTGCCATTTCTCGGCTCTCTGACGAGGCAGCTCTTCAGCGAAATGCTTGCCGTGATTCTCCGATACGGTTCTTCAGAGTGGAGACGCGCGCGCACGTTTGGTTTTTATGCGGCGTTCTTCCCTGATGGTTTCTGACGTCGCCTTGTGGGCTATGTATACATATGGGACATTCAATTATCATTAATCCAGAATGATACAAGTTTCAGCTTCCGGCGTGGAAGAAGGCTGTTGACGCCGACATTATATCATTTCAACGCAGGGAAAGCAAAACGGATCATTCAATGTTTCTCATTCAACATAAAGCATGTGAGATAAATTTCCGTAACGTTCATAATCATCTAAAAATACAAACGACGTAAAAATACACCGGAAGCTTATTCGAATTGAATATAATGTAAGATACCAAACGCTTTGCACCTCGATGTCGAATTTGTCCACTTGCAATCGTTTGCAGCATGCACATAGAATGTCATGATTACCACGAGAATGAAGAAATATGTTGGTAAGGATGGAAGCAAGAAGAGACGCAGTCAACAAATATTCTATTCCTCATGGCATTCATTTCATTTGACACGTAAGAAGAGGTAAAGCGGGAATTTACTTTCGTTAACACGAAAGATATGCCGCACATATTGATAACGAGGAAGTCTGCGTCTTCATACGTTTCCTCCTTGAAATCTGTATGCTCTATTATATACTAAGTAGCCCGATCATTGTTTCAGTAATGTTACGCTCTTGTTTGACCCCGTAACGATGAACAGATTCCAAATGCATGTCTCTGCGTGAAAGTAGCTGTTCGAACCCTTCCTGGGTTGTTTTTTGTGTTTTATTGCTTGGAATTCCTGAAGCAGACCACTGTGCCTTCCCCCCTCGTGGGTTAGGTCTCAAAACTAAACCGCTTTGTATCCAATGGCATAATTTATTCATACAGCATCAGCATAAGACTCTTGCGAGTGAGAGAATGACAATAACAATCGTAACAAGAACAAGCAAATAATGAATGATGTTTATTCCAACGCAGAACGAGAATGGCTTTAAATATAAAAATCTATATCCATATCTATTGATCTTTGAGTTGGCACAATGCAAATATATTCTTAGCATTTAGTTACAGAATTTAGTTCTGGATGTTTGCAGAGAAAAGGAAAAGTCGGTACTTCTCGCTAGTGTAATATAATGTGAACCAGCAACTACCCTTTCCTTAGAACACGACTCAAGCAGGTCCTCAAGTAGGCACTGCTGCATTCTGTTCCCTGACATTGCTCTGATGACGGTTAATGCAGGTAGTTCCGATTATGAAATACAAAACGTATTGCAGGTTAGTTCCTAGGATAGTAACATTAAATTCGCGTTGTAGACGGCACATGAACGTGACGACTATCCATATTACTCATCAATATAAAAAGACAATATTTTGGGAATTTAGCAGGATTACTCAAAATGAATTCTGAAATTGGGTGACTGACCGCACAGGTGCTAAACGTCGTCAAGAGTACACGATGTCCTAATCGCATTAGGAATATGAAGATCGTCTTCGACAGCTCGCAACTTTCACATTGCTATCTCCACCCTACTCCAGACAGCTCTCGGTGGAGTTGCACTACGTTGCCGATGTTATGGAAGGCCTTCAAACCGACAACAGACCACATATTGAAAAATACAAGCGAATTCTCTTGCAGCGTAAGCTTATTGTAACTAATCTAAAAATTATTGGAGAGGAACATTGTCCTATTCAAAAAAAGTAAAATGTTACACACTGTTGACGTCAAACGGACATTATCTATGTCCTGTCTTGTGTCCTACTCATCTACAATATCAAGTGTACTATGAAAATGATTATATACAATGGATTATAAGATAATGCATTGATACCAGATGGTGGGGGCCGGCCGATGTGGCCGTGCGGTTCTAGGCGCTTCAGTCTGGAACCGGGTGACCGCTACGGTCGCAGGTTCGAATCCTGCCTCGGGCATGGATGTGTGTGATGTCCTTAGGTTAGTTAGGTTTAAGTAGTTCTAAGTTCTAGGGGACTGATGACCTTAGAAGTTAAGCCCCATAGTGCTCAGAGCCATTTAGTTTAGTTTAGTTTATTGAGCACCCGTTTTATCATGTACAATGATATGGGATTTGTCATATGCTACATACAGAAAAAATATGAATAACAACATATTATGTAAAAACTATCAGTGAATAATCTGAATTAAATATATGGGCAAAACAATTATAGCTTACATGATATAAATTTGTAACAATATAGGACACAAATAAGTTACATATATTCTGTGTATAATGGACAGCAACAAGAAACAATGATTATAACACTCTATATTGACAGATTAATTAATTTTTGTGTGTACATAAAAGAGTCTACCCCACAACACAAGTTTGTATATGAGCAACTTATAAGATAGGTGAAGGCACGCTATCTTTCTGAAGAATTCATATATTCACTAACACTGTAAAAACTATTACTGATTAACATTCTTTTGAGTTCACTTTTAAAACTGCTCAGCTGCTGAATCCTTTTTATTTTTAAGGGAAGAGCACTATAGAGAATTTTTGGGTGGTATATTGCACTCTTGTTGTATTGGGCTTTCTTATGCACTTCTCTGTGAAATTCATTACTCTGTCTTGTTGTATAGTCATGGAACTCACTGTTTAAAGAAGAAAACTGGGGGTGAGACTTCAAAAAGCATATACTTTCATAGATGTAAATGGTTGGAAGAGCCATGATTTTATATTCCTTGAAAATTTCCCTACATGGATCTCTAGGTGCAGCTCCTTTTATGATTCTTATCGCTCGTTTTTGAATAATAAAGGAGCGTTTTGCCTGACTTGAATTGCACCAAAATATGACACCATATCGCTTGAACCATTTGAACTATTTAACACAAAATGACATTAAAAATTTAAGTTATTCACGAGCAGCTAGTTGAGAATATGTATGAACATTAAGTGACACGACGAACCGTCTTGTTCTGCATATGGATTCAAACCCAGCTCATGCAGACTAAGCAAAGATTTCGTGACTGACGGAAACTAACAGCCATTCCTGATTAGGCATACAGAGAGTGATATACCTCGATTTTAGACAGTATCAGTTAGCAAATATCAACTTTAAATTGCATAACGCAAACATTTTTAACAGACGCGAATTCCTACCCAGCATCTATTGTCCCTGTTAACGAACTACGAGAGATGTTAAATATTGCTTCTTCACAAGTAACTTACTTGAAATGCCGTGAGGTAAAGCTGTGTGTTGGACACGGATTCGAACCCGGAACCTAATCGGATTGCTATCGAAGCACAGTCAAATGTGACATATCGGAATTTCGCGGCAGTAACTAGATGTTTTAACTGAAATGACGAGACGAAACATTAATTTTTTCCTTCCCAGGACTCCAAACCGGCACCTATCGCTGTTATATTCTAGAGAAAACTAACGTTAAATATGGGTTTGTTGCACCAGCAGTGACATGTGAGCATGTTTGAACTGAAATAATATGACGAAGAGTTCAGCGCTCACTGGGAATAGAGCCCCACACATATCGTTGTTGACTACACACAAAGAAACGTCAGCTACCGAATTTTTCTCCACCAGCTGCTCAGAATAGCATCTTGAATTTACAGTCATCTCGCAAATAGTTCTGTGTCTCACTGGGAGTTAAAAACGTCGGATATCGTTAGTGTTGACAGCGAATGAAAATACATTAAAAATCAAAATTATTATCCATCAGCAGATAGGTGTTCTCATGCTAGAGCTTGATAATACATAATTAAATCTTTAGTGCCGGGCCAGGATTCGATCCCATTCACGCATAATATGTGAAGGTGTTGAGGAATCTGCAGTTTTGAACAAACAACAAATTGTAGCCGAGCCGTATTGCCACGAAGGGATCAAATTCCGCGTTAAGGGCGGTCTGAGTTGCATTCCCAGTTCAGAACCAATTTTATCGACATACAGAAGCTCAAATAAAAGATGGAATAAGTGTCCTGTGACCATACATAGCGTTTGTGTCGTCACTTGAAATAAATAACTAGTATAAGAAAGGTTACTGGTGATAGAGTTTCTACATGTCGCCACTCCAGACTTTATTGTGGTTCAACCTACCGTCTACTTGGTAAAGAAGGAATATCATCTTTAATGTGAATTTTCAGACCACGCAGCCATTATATCTCCTTCACTTGGTGTAGCCAGGAGAGAATGGAATCTGTCTCTCCCTATCTAAAATCATTGACAGAAGTGGGAATCGAACCCAGACCATAGGTATAACAACCTACCATCCGTCCAACAGACCACGAAATCCTCTTCTCTGCGAGTCATTTTTCTATCGTAACGCAGTTGCGCCACACTGGATGAGAATTCTGACACACAGGCTCCCTGTAGTAATTTGCAGCATGTTCAGTAAATTCATTTACTTGGTTGACCGAATCACCATGAACTAGCTGCCTCGGTTACCCAGTGCATACAGTCGACTATTTTGTAATCACAGAAATAAAATCACGTTACTGCCACCTACACACAACTGCCAACATTGTAGGATGCAGAAGTTTAAATAGGAAGTGTTCCTTTCCACTTGAGCTATTCTATTGCGCTATCTGTTACTAGAAAACATCGTTCAGTCCAAAAGAAAAGCTGTAACTGTTTGTCTCTCAGAAGTCAAGACCTGGCCATATGCATAATCTCACAGTGCTGTGGAATCCAAAAGTTCAGGAGGAATAGTTGCCGAGCTCTGGAGCTGTTGTAGCTACGTCTCAGCTTGTAGCATAGATAAGATGTCGCGAGTTCGAATACATTCAGTGCTACATTTTTTGAAACGCAATGCTGCTCTCTGCTGAAGTTATCAACCTAATGGAACTTTGAACATAATTCCCTTCACTTCTCAACCCAAAGTAGTCGCATGTGGAAAAAGGACTAACTTCCGTGACATTTTGTTCTATTCTGGTTTTATAGACAGCAGGCAGCAGATGCATCTCGAAGATGTGCAGGGAGAGCGCATCGTGCCATAATATGTCAGAAAAGTATTTTCTACATTAGCCGTCGTGTGGTAGTGATATTTTATTCTTCTTCAAACTTTGATTGACAGCTATAACTCAGAACAAATTTTCTACATGCATGTAATCAATAAACTGCATGTGCATTGTCAGACTGTCATAGGTAACAACAGAGAATTCGCATATATCGTTGATGATTAATTTCTCTCTCATGTTTACTATTGTTTTAACAACACTAAAGGAAACCTTACGGAAATTGTGCACTGTATTATAAGAAATGAAATAAAACTAACCATGATAACCTTACGACGAAAGTATCTGTACACAAACATGCCTCTATCGACACGAATTAGTAAAATACTACTCACTTAGATTTTGATTGGGTCTGTGTTTAATTGGTATGCTGTGTCATACTCAAGAGGTATGCAAATGTGGCATTTCATAAATATAGTTACGTATTCCTAGAAACCCAAAATTCGCTTGTCAGCAGTGGAAAGAGGCGTTACCTGTTGTGCAGCATTGTAAGTTTTTCAACATTGCACTATGAGCTGAAAGCATTTTCTTGCGATTTCCTTATTGATGTTTGATCTGACTGTTTGTAGCTCTTTCACAGAAGGGTAAAAACGTTTCAGTCAGTGAGACTGGAACTGCGAACCGTAACAGACGCTGTGTCACAGGTCAGCAAGTTACCACAGAGCTGGCGAGGAGGTATGGGTCACAGCTTCGTATTACGACGGCAATAGTAACTAGAACTCGTAAACCGCTATTTAAAGGTCAAGATTAGTTGCGATTACCACCTGCAACGACTTTCCTGGGCTGAAAACCGTAAATTTTCAATCTTTTGTTGCCCTTCAAGCTATAATAACTCAGATTATTCAATGGAAATGACAGGTAAAATCAAGTGAACTTTGAGGCGTAATTCCGTGCACACCAGGAAGTAACTCGTCGATCACAGAGTTGCCAAACATACGTTGCCTTGTTGCCAAATCTCAGTTACAGTACCAGCAGGAAGAAGACGAACCGATGTGATCCTATAGCGGTCTGGGAAGTGACCATAACTGGTGTCTCCAAGTCGCGGCTGCTACGGCCTGGAATACATAATGCGTCTGATTCGCTTTCTGTAACTAGGTTTAGGGACTGGAGCGTAGTTACTAATAATACTGAGAACTGACTGCAAACTGAGCATCATAAATCAGTAACTCTCATTGTTGTTTTTATATTTCTTTTGTAAGTGCACTCAAAACTAAGAAAGTCATTCACAGGCGTTTTCGTGCCTCGCTGTTAGTCGAGCACAACATACAAATAAAAATAAAAAAGAATGTGTGTGTGTGTGTGTGTGTGTGTGTGTGAGAGAGAGAGAGAGAGAGAGAGAGAGAGAGAGAGAGAGAGAGAGAAATAAAAAGCAATGAGAGAGTGTGTAAAAAATTGTTGTAAAGAAAATGAATCATGGTATTTAAAGAAATCTTTCATTAAAATGACACGTTCCACATCATTACGAAATGTCGTATTCATGATCTATGGAACAAGAGTTAATCTAATGTAATCTAATCTAATCTAATCACATCATATTGATGATTAGCCATGAAGAGTCATGAATTACCGAATGTTTTGCCAATACCAGTAACCAAATGTAAACTTTAAAATAAAAGACGACAGTTTTTGTAATAAACCGTGACTCCTATCAAGACCCTTTCACCCCTGTTATCTAACCACGAAAGATGTCTGATATACCTCCATTCTGAAGTAACAAAGTGTGCATGCATTTAAAGATGAAGTGCATGATGTGAAGTTCTGTGACGGAGATACGAACCCAACACATAATCCGATTGTTAACTAAGAAAAATCAAATGTTACGTATCGGTTTTTCTTACGAGATGCTAGGTGTCTGAATCTAAAATAAGGATACAAACTTTTGTGCCTAAGCGACAATCGAACTGCACACCTACCGCGCATCCACGAATATAGCTTAAGTATCAGTTGCTTACTCATGTACAGTAAGATGTGTGCGTGTTTGACCAGAAATAACGACACCTATTGCGATTGTTGGCAACACATGAACAGACATTGAAATTGCGCGTTAATTTTCACTAGCAGGTGGGTGTGCACTTGATAAAGCTAGAAATGAAATTATGAATATTTTTGTTACTGGATCAGGTTTCAGACCCACATACACGTAGCTACAACAGCTCCAGAGCTCGGCAACTATTCCTCCAGAACTTTTGGATTCCACAGCACTGTGAGATTATGCATATGGCCAGGTCTTGACTTCTGAGAGACAAACAGTTACAGCTTTTCTTTTGGACTGAACGATGTTTTCTAGTAACAGATAGCGCAATAGAATAGCTCAAGTGGAAAGGAACACTTCCTATTTAAACTTCTGCATCCTACAATGTTGGCAGTTGTGTGTAGGTGGCAGTAACGTGATTTTATTTCTGTGATTACAAAATAGTCGACTGTATGCACTGGGTAACCGAGGCAGCTAGTTCATGGTGATTCGGTCAACCAAGTAAATGAATTTACTGAACATGCTGCAAATTACTACAGGGAGCCTGTGTGTCAGAATTCTCATCCAGTGTGGCGCAACTGCGTTACGATAGAAAAATGACTCGCAGAGAAGAGGATTTCGTGGTCTGTTGGACGGATGGTAGGTTGTTATACCTATGGTCTGGGTTCGATTCCCACTTCTGTCAATGATTTTAGATAGGGAGAGACAGATTCCATTCTCTCCTGGCTACACCAAGTGAAGGAGATATAATGGCTGCGTGGTCTGAAAATTCACATTAAAGATGATATTCCTTCTTTACCAAGTAGACGGTAGGTTGAACCACAATAAAGTCTGGAGTGGCGACATGTAGAAACTCTATCACCAGTAACCTTTCTTATACTAGTTATTTATTTCAAGTGACGACACAAACGCTATGTATGGTCACAGGACACTTATTCCATCTTTTATTTGAGCTTCTGTATGTCGATAAAATTGGTTCTGAACTGGGAATGCAACTCAGACCGCCCTTAACGCGGAATTTGATCCCTTCGTGGCAATACGGCTCGGCTACAATTTGTTGTTTGTTCAAAACTGCAGATTCCTCAACACCTTCACATATTATGCGTGAATGGGATCGAATCCTGGCCCGGCACTAAAGATTTAATTATGTATTATCAAGCTCTAGCATGAGAACACCTATCTGCTGATGGATAATAATTTTGATTTTTAATGTATTTTCATTCGCTGTCAACACTAACGATATCCGACGTTTTTAACTCCCAGTGAGACACAGAACTATTTGCGAGATGACTGTAAATTCAAGATGCTATTCTGAGCAGCTGGTGGAGAAAAATTCGGTAGCTGACGTTTCTTTGTGTGTAGTCAACAACGATATGTGTGGGGCTCTATTCCCAGTGAGCGCTGAACTCTTCGTCATATTATTTCAGTTCAAACATGCTCACATGTCACTGCTGGTGCAACAAACCCATATTTAACGTTAGTTTTCTCTAGAATATAACAGCGATAGGTGCCGGTTTGGAGTCCTGGGAAGGAAAAAATTAATGTTTCGTCTCGTCATTTCAGTTAAAACATCTAGTTACTGCCGCGAAATTCCGATATGTCACATTTGACTGTGCTTCGATAGCAATCCGATTAGGTTCCGGGTTCGAATCCGTGTCCAACACACAGCTTTACCTCACGGCATTTCAAGTAAGTTACTTGTGAAGAAGCAATATTTAACATCTCTCGTAGTTCGTTAACAGGGACAATAGATGCTGGGTAGGAATTCGCGTCTGTTAAAAATGTTTGCGTTATGCAATTTAAAGTTGATATTTGCTAACTGATACTGTCTAAAATCGAGGTATATCACTCTCTGTATGCCTAATCAGGAATGGCTGTTAGTTTCCGTCAGTCACGAAATCTTTGCTTAGTCTGCATGAGCTGGGTTTGAATCCATATGCAGAACAAGACGGTTCGTCGTGTCACTTAATGTTCATACATATTCTCAACTAGCTGCTCGTGAATAACTTAAATTTTTAATGTCATTTTGTGTTAAATAGTTCAAATGGTTCAAGCGATATGGTGTCATATTTTGGTGCAATTCAAGTCAGGCAAAACGCTCCTTTATTATTCAAAAACGAGCGATAAGAATCATAAAAGGAGCTGCACCTAGAGATCCATGTAGGGAAATTTTCAAGGAATATAAAATCATGGCTCTTCCAACCATTTACATCTATGAAAGTATATGCTTTTTGAAGTCTCACCCCCAGTTTTCTTCTTTAAACAGTGAGTTCCATGACTATACAACAAGACAGAGTAATGAATTTCACAGAGAAGTGCATAAGAAAGCCCAATACAACAAGAGTGCAATATACCACCCAAAAATTCTCTATAGTGCTCTTCCCTTAAAAATAAAAAGGATTCAGCAGCTGAGCAGTTTTAAAAGTGAACTCAAAAGAATGTTAATCAGTAATAGTTTTTACAGTGTTAGTGAATATATGAATTCTTCAGAAAGATAGCGTGCCTTCACCTATCTTATAAGTTGCTCATATACAAACTTGTGTTGTGGGGTAGACTCTTTTATGTACACACAAAAATTAATTAATCTGTCAATATAGAGTGTTATAATCATTGTTTCTTGTTGCTGTCCATTATACACAGAATATATGTAACTTATTTGTGTCCTATATTGTTACAAATTTATATCATGTAAGCTATAATTGTTTTGCCCATATATTTAATTCAGATTATTCACTGATAGTTTTTACATAATATGTTGTTATTCATATTTTTTCTGTATGTAGCATATGACAAATCCCATATCATTGTACATGATAAAACGGGTGCTCAATAAACTAAACTAAACTAAATGGCTCTGAGCACTATGGGGCTTAACTTCTAAGGTCATCAGTCCCCTAGAACTTAGAACTACTTAAACCTAACTAACCTAAGGACATCACACACATCCATGCCCGAGGCAGGATTCGAACCTGCGACCGTAGCGGTCACCCGGTTCCAGACTGAAGCGCCTAGAACCGCACGGCCACATCGGCCGGCCCCCACCATCTGGTATCAATGCATTATCTTATAATCCATTGTATATAATCATTTTCATAGTACACTTGATATTGTAGATGAGTAGGACACAAGACAGGACATAGATAATGTCCGTTTGACGTCAACAGTGTGTAACATTTTACTTTTTTTTGAATAGGACAATGTTCCTCTCCAATAATTTTTAGATTAGTTACAATAAGCTTACGCTGCAAGAGAATTCGCTTGTATTTTTCAATATGTGGTCTGTTGTCGGTTTGAAGGCCTTCCATAACATCGGCAACGTAGTGCAACTCCACCGAGAGCTGTCTGGAGTAGGGTGGAGATAGCAATGTGAAAGTTGCGAGCTGTCGAAGACGATCTTCATATTCCTAATGCGATTAGGACATCGTGTACTCTTGACGACGTTTAGCACCTGTGCGGTCAGTCACCCAATTTCAGAATTCATTTTGAGTAATCCTGCTAAATTCCCAAAATATTGTCTTTTTATATTGATGAGTAATATGGATAGTCGTCACGTTCATGTGCCGTCTACAACGCGAATTTAATGTTACTATCCTAGGAACTAACCTGCAATACGTTTTGTATTTCATAATCGGAACTACCTGCATTAACCGTCATCAGAGCAATGTCAGGGAACAGAATGCAGCAGTGCCTACTTGAGGACCTGCTTGAGTCGTGTTCTAAGGAAAGGGTAGTTGCTGGTTCACATTATATTACACTAGCGAGAAGTACCGACTTTTCCTTTTCTCTGCAAACATCCAGAACTAAATTCTGTAACTAAATGCTAAGAATATATTTGCATTGTGCCAACTCAAAGATCAATAGATATGGATATAGATTTTTATATTTAAAGCCATTCTCGTTCTGCGTTGGAATAAACATCATTCATTATTTGCTTGTTCTTGTTACGATTGTTATTGTCATTCTCTCACTCGCAAGAGTCTTATGCTGATGCTGTATGAATAAATTATGCCATTGGATACAAAGCGGTTTAGTTTTGAGACCTAACCCACGAGGGGGGAAGGCACAGTGGTCTGCTTCAGGAATTCCAAGCAATAAAACACAAAAAACAACCCAGGAAGGGTTCGAACAGCTACTTTCACGCAGAGACATGCATTTGGAATCTGTTCATCGTTACGGGGTCAAACAAGAGCGTAACATTACTGAAACAATGATCGGGCTACTTAGTATATAATAGAGCATACAGATTTCAAGGAGGAAACGTATGAAGACGCAGACTTCCTCGTTATCAATATGTGCGGCATATCTTTCGTGTTAACGAAAGTAAATTCCCACTTTACCTCTTCTTACGTGTCAAATGAAATGAATGCCATGAGGAATAGAATATTTGTTGACTGCGTCTCTTCTTGCTTCCATCCTTACCAACATATTTCTTCATTCTCGTGGTAATCATGACATTCTATGTGCATGCTGCAAACGATTGCAAGTGGACAAATTCGACATCGAGGTGCAAAGCGTTTGGTATCTTACATTATATTCAATTCGAATAAGCTTCCGGTGTATTTTTACGTCGTTTGTATTTTTAGATGATTATGAACGTTACGGAAATTTATCTCACATGCTTTATGTTGAATGAGAAACATTGAATGATCCGTTTTGCTTTCCCTGCGTTGAAATGATATAATGTCGGCGTCAACAGCCTTCTTCCACGCCGGAAGCTGAAACTTGTATCATTCTGGATTAATGATAATTGAATGTCCCATATGTATACATAGCCCACAAGGCGACGTCAGAAACCATCAGGGAAGAACGCCGCATAAAAACCAAACGTGCGCGCGCGTCTCCACTCTGAAGAACCGTATCGGAGAATCACGGCAAGCATTTCGCTGAAGAGCTGCCTCGTCAGAGAGCCGAGAAATGGCAGCGTCGTAGCAAGTATTTGTCAACACTCTGATAGTGCATTTACTTCCGGGTGTAGGTCGGCGTTACCTCGCTAAATTCACTTGACATTCGTTTTCCACATCGAAGACTCGTACGATATAATCCACTGTAAGATGACACAATTAGAAAGTATATTTAATTACTGGACTCCAAGAACGGCGTTCTTCACATAAGTAACACCTGTTTGTGTGTGCATTCGGGAGGACGACGGTGCAATCCCGCGCCCGGCCATCCTGATTTAGGTTTTCAATGATTTCCCTAAATCGCTTCAGGCAAATGCCGGGATGGTTCCTTAGGAAGGGCACGGCCGATTTCCTTCCCCATCCTTCCCTAATCCGAGCTTGTGCTCCGTCTCTAATGACATCGTTGTCGACGGGACGTTAAAACAGTAATCTCCACCTCCTCTGTTTGTGTGTTTAAGGTTGCGTTTTGAGGCTCAGGCAACATCGCAGTGACTATAGTCCGCCTCTGGCCGCCAGTGTGTCGTTAGCTCAGAGGTTCCCTTGTGCGTTGCAGTGCTTGTACTATAAGTTCGAATCACGGTAGAAGCCGCTGACTACAACCTTTTATTTTCCATTTTAATTAATGGAGTTGCAAACTGCTACTAAAAATTTCTTATGCGAAATCTGAAGAATGCCTTTAAACATCAATCTTCGTCCGATTTCGACTTAGTAAATTAAGTTAATATCATGGATTTCTGCTTTGCAAATTCCAAGGTGCTTCACTGTAAAATAGGTCCTGAAAAGAATCAAACCGACTGTCAACGATATAAATTTGAGCTTTGTTCGTCATATAGGTCTAACATGTCGGAAGGTTGTTTATGAAGTGCACATGTTCATTAATATAGTTCCCATCTTCTAAATTTTTGCAATAGCATTTAACTGTAGACGTTTTCTAACACCGGCGTCAGCAATTCCTTTCCGTTCTCTGAAACCTTCAAAACGACAAATTTTTCTGGTTTAAATCTGATGACCTTAACTATCACTTCCAATCAACAAGAAATACTTCATGAACCCATACATGGAACTCCAAATGTGCAGTGTGCCTGCACTGATACAGAGCATGCATTGCAAGGTATTCACACAGTTTATCGCATAGACTTACCATAATGAATGAAACAAGAACTGTAATACACTTTACACCACAGACGCTCACTCTGGCTTGACGAAAACATCCAAACATTGACCAAAAGTTGCACAAATAATTAAGTTTGAAAGGAAAAGAAACGAGGTATGAAGCATTTATAAATTCATCGAATGTAGTGAGGTGGTTTAATTTCGTCCCAGTCTATAAAATTAATTTCGGGCCATACTCAGCTCTTGCCGATTACCCGCCTACTAATCAGGGCGTCTGTCTCCGTTGCTTTTGAGCGTGAATGGAAATTGTAGAAATTTTCTGTGGAGCAACATTTAATAATAAAGCGTTTTAAATCATCAAAAGCGATGCGCGGTAGCAGGCGCTTTCGATAAAGAACAGGGGAGTGCAGCGCCGCTGCTGTCGCCACGGCCGCTGCCAGTAGCCAGCAAATGGATCCCGGAGCTTTGCCGCATACGGCGTCCAGAGGAGGACAGTCTGCAGGAAATCTGCCGCAAAATCGTTACTAGATAAAATTTTGATATCGGTGTGTCACAAAGCGAAATAGATTGAATCTGCGCTACCATTACATTCACGTCTTCAGCATTCAGACAGAATAGGCTATAAAAATATTTTATGCCAGCTGCTCTCGCTCCACTGACATTATGAACAGAAACAACGCACGCTACCGCTAGACCACAGGCGTAATCAGCCTAGAGTCTCTCTATCTTGGGACACGTTTTCCTCCAGGAAGTGCCGCAGTCTACAGTGTTGCCAGATTGTGCAGATAACCGGACTTAGAGAATTAGCGAGTTGGCCAGTTTTTTTGTCCCATGTCGCGATCGGCGCGGACTTAGCCTCTGAAGCGGCCGGCCGCCGGTCGAGTTTTATGTCAAAGAGTGTACATGTTGGGTGTGCATCGCATAACTGTAACTGACGGCAAAATACAGATCGGTGATAGGCAGTTTGACAGAACATCCAGCTTAATGAATCTTATTTTCCTAAGACCTACCAAAAAACCCATAAATTATATTATGACGACACCAACGGACTAATAGATCGACTATGGTTGCTCAGGGCATCAGCTGCTGCAGGTAATACAGCTCATTCGCATGAGGTTGTTTCGATAATCTCCGAGCTTCGAGAGAGAGAGGGAGGTATCATTGAATAAGTATGGAGACGGTAGTTCAAGAACTGCAAAAGCCAGCACTCAAAACATACCCTCACAGGCATGTCATGATTAAAGGGCTGGATGACTTGTGGCAAGCTGATCTTGTAGATATGCGGCAATATTCACATGAGAATAATGGATTCAAATACATTTTAATGGTTATTTACACATTCTCCAAATCGGCCTGAGCACTACCTGTCAGAACAAAAACCGGTCGAAATGTCGCTGATGTTTTTGAACGCTTGCTACGGACAGGAAAGAATCAATGCCCGGACAATCTCCAAATGGATCATGGTGCGGAGTTCTACAATAGGTATTTCAAGACAGTGATGCAGCGGTATGGAATACATCACTACTCGACATTCATTCACCTGAAAGCAAGTATCGTGGAGTGCTTGAACATCAGCTGACAAAGAACATTCGCATTTGGTGGAAAATTAATGCTTTGATATCTCCATCTGTGAGTTTGTCACTGACAGGAGACAAAGACGCATTATCAAGAAGCAGGAGAGCTTTCCTTGATAAATTTTTGGCTTACAAATATTTCTCTACAGCTGATAAGAATTCATTTTGGAACCAACTTTTAAAGATTCCTGAATTCATCCACACTTTCTTTTGACGAGAGTAACATAAGGGCAGTGATTCCTGATTTTTCAGGTTTTTGAAAACTCTAGGTCTCCATAATTTCCCTATTAATGTAAGCTTAAGCTTGTGGTTGCCAGTTCTATTATGTAAGGCAATATGGTAACTTATTCCTTACTTTCCTTGTACCTGGGGGCTGCAGCTTCCTTTTTTTAAAGCAGCATTTTCATAGGGACCATCTTGTAATTTAAATCACTCTCATCACAACTGTACAACTGTTCACCAGAAATTCCGTCCTTGTCAACTAACTTCGAAAGATAGTCTTTAAACAAAGGCACAGCCTCCTTGCCAGTGGGCAAAGTCTCTCCACTAATGGTAATGTGGCGAATACCGACCCGTTTTTTCCACTGATCCAGCCATCCATCACTGGCAGTAAATTCTGAATCTTCTCCTTCTATTTCCCACTGAAATTGCAGTGCTTTTTCCTGCAATATCAGCCCAGTAACAGGTAAACATTTTGCTCTTAAATGTTCATGCCACAAAAATAAAGCTTCCTTAACTTATTTATGCTTACCTTTCAACAATGTCTTCCTTTCTTTTATTCCACTTCCACTAGCTTGGGAAGCACACCACTTTTCAGTTTCTACTAGATTTTTCTTCCAGCCTTCAACATTACTTTTTCCTACCCGTAACTCAGAAGCATTAGTTTTGGTTGCTACCTACCCGGGGGTAAAATAGTCCCCCATTCGGATCTCCAGGTGGGGACTACTCAGGAGGACATTGTTATCAGGAGAAAGAAAACGTGTTCTACGGGTCGGAGCGTGGAATGTCAGATCCTTTAATCAGGCACGTAGGTTAGAAAATTTAAAAAGGGAAATGGATAGGTTAAAGTTAGATATAGTGGGAATTAGTGAAGTCTGGCGGCAGGAGGAACAAGACTTCTGGTCAGGTGAATACAGGGTTATAAATACAAAATCAAATTGGGGTAATGCAGGAGTAGGTTTAATAATGAATAAAAAAAAAATAGGAATGCGGGTAAGCTACTACAAACAGTATAGTGAACGCATAATTGAGGCCAAGATAGATACAAATCCCACGCCTACCACAGTAGTACAAGTTTATATGCCAACTAGCTCCAAAGATGACAAAGAGATTGATGAAATGTGTGACGAGATAAAAGAAATTATTCAGATAGTGAAGGGAGACGAAAATTTAATAGTCATGGGTGACTGGAATTCGATAGTAAGAAAAGGAAAAGAAGGAAACGTAATAGGTGACTATGGAATGGGGGCAAGGAATGAAAGAGGAAGCCGCCTGGTAGAATTTTGCACAGAGCATAACTTAATCATAGCTAACACTTGGTTCAAGAACCATAAAGGAAGGTTGTATACATGGAAGAAGCCTGGAGATACTGACAGGTTTCAGATAGATTATATAATGGTAAGGCAGAGATTTAGGAACCAGGTTTTAAATTGTAAGACATTTCCAGGGGCAGATGTGGACTCTGACCACAATCTATTGGTTATGAACTGTAGATTAAAATTAAAGAAACTGCAAAAAGGTGGGAATTTAAGGAGATGGGACCTGGATAAACTGACAGAGCCAGAGGTTGTAGAGAGTTTCAGAGAGAGCATAAGGGAACAATTGACAAGAATGGGTGAAAGAAATACAGTAGAAGAAGAATGGGTAGCTTTGAGAGATGAAATAGTGAAGGCAGCAGAGGATCAAATAGGTAAAAAGACGAGAGCGAATATAAATCCTTGGGCAACAGAAGAGATACTGAATTTAATTGATGAAAGGAGAAAATACAAAAATGCAGTAAATGAAGCAGGCAAAAAGGAATACAAATGTCTCAAAAATGAGATCAACAGGAAGTGCAAAATGGCTAAGCAGGGATGGCTAGAAGACAAATGTAAGGATGCAGAGTCGTATATCACTAGGGGTAAGATAGATACTGCCTACAGGAAAATTAAAGAGACCTTTGGAGAAAAGAGAACCACTTGCGTCAATATCAAGAGCTCAGATGGAAACCCAGTTCTAAGCAAAGAAGGGAAAGCACATAGGTATAAGGAGTATATACAGGGTCTATACAAGGGCGATGTTCTTGAGGACAATATTATGGAAATGGAAGAAGATGTAGATGAAGATGAAATGGGAGATATGATACTGCATGAAGAGTTTGACAGAGCACTGAAAGACCTAAGTCAAAACAAGGCCCCGGGAGTAGACAACATTCCATTAGAACTACTGACGGCCTTGGGAGAGCCAGCTCCGACAAAACTCTACCATCTGGTGAGCAAGATGTATGAGACAGGTGAAATACACTCAGACTTCAAGAAGAATATAATAATTCCAATCCCAAAGAAAGCAGGTGTTGACAGATGTGAAAATTACCAAACTATAAGTTTAATAAGCAATGGCTGCAAAATGCTAACATGAATTCTTTACAGACGAATGGAAAAAGTGGTAGAAGCCAACCTCGGGGAAGATCAGTTTGGATTCCATAGAAATGTTGGAACACGTGAGGCAATACTGCCCCTACGACTTATCATAGAAAATAGAATAAGGAAAAGCAAACCTACATTGCTAGCATTTGTAGACTTAGAGAAAGATTTGACAATGTTGACTGGAATACTCTCTTTCAAATTCTGAAGGTGGCAGGGGTAAAATACAGGGAGTGAAAGGCTATTTACAATTTGTACAGAAACCAGATGGCAGTTATAAGAGTCAAGGGACATGAAGGGGAAGCAGTGGTTGGGAAGGGGGTGAGACAGGGTTGTAGCCTATCCACGATGTTATTCAATCTGTATATTGAGCAAGCAGTAAAGGAAACAAAAGGAAAATTCGGAGTAAGTATTAAAATCCATGGAGAAGAAATAAAAACTTTGAGGTTCGCCAATGACATTGTAATTCTGTCAGAGACAGCAAAGGACCTGGAAGAGCAGCTGAACGGAATGGACATGGTCTTGAAAGGAGGATATAAGATGAACATCAACAAAAGCAAAACTAGGATAATGGAATGTAGTCGAATTAAATCGGGTGATGCTGTGGGAATTAGATTAGGAAATGAGATGCTTAAAGTAGTAAATGAGTTTTGCTACTTGGGGAGCAAAATAACTGATGATGGCCGAAGTAGAGAGGATATAAAATGTAGACTGGCAATGGCAAGAAAAGCGTTTCTGAAGAAGAGAAATTTGTTAACATGGAGTATAGATTTAAGTGTCAGGAAGTCTTATGGAGTGTAGTCATGTGAAATGTGGATGATAAATAGTTTGGACAAGAAGAGAATACAAACTTACAAAATGTGGTGCTACATAAGAATGCTGTAGATTAGATGGGTAGATCACATAACTAATGAGAAGGTATTGAATAGAATTGGGGAGAAGAGAAATTTGTGGCACACCTTGACTAGAAGAAGGGATTGGTTGGTAGGGCATATTCTGAGGCATCATGGGATCAGGAATTTAGTATTGGAGGGCAGCACAGAGGGTAAAAATCATAGAGGGAGACCAAGAGATGAATACATTAAACAGATTCAGAAGGATGTAGGTTGCAGTAGGTACTGGGAGTTGAAGAAGTTTGCACAGGATAGAGTAGTATGGAGAGCTGCATCAAACCAGTCTCTGGACTGAAGACTACAACAACAGCTACCTCAGAATCTAGTCACATTACAGCATGTAAATTTTTATCTATTGTCACCATGATTTTTCTTTCTTTTCTTTTTTTAGCGCCCATTTTGAATTCTTTAATTAAAGCACAAAGGACTGCACAAAACAACAGTTTAACAATGCGTGCACTTTGGATGTCTGATGTACAAATGAAGAAACAAAAAATACACCATTGCCAACAGAGCTGCCCTCTATGTGGGTTCCTCGTAGTTTGTGAGTACTGGAATAGGACTTCAAAGTAATGTTTGTTGAAGAGTGGTTCTGGTAATTTATTCAGTATTAACAATACAGCATGTACCTTATAACAGTGACTCCAGATGTTCTAGAAACACAAAAGATGCATGAAACACTTTGAAAGGCCAGACAAAATTGTAGCCAGCACCAGCTTGCAAAAGATTTGGAAAAGTACCATAAGTGTAATAAATTAATCCTCATTTTTATCACAGAGATGTATTATTATGATATTAATTAAATATGCCAGATTGTCAAGGGTGTACTGTAACAATACAGACAGCATATGAGGGTGAACTAAAGTTTTTTTATAGGTGAGGCATATGATCAGTCCACTTATGCTCATTGCCATTAAAGAACTATGTCCAAAAGGATCCAACCAATGTGCTGCAGATTGAGTTGGTATGTTGCATACCATCAGCTACGCCACTGATTACTTTTTCGCAGTCGGCCGCACACATGGGGACTACGAGTGGAGCCGTGATGTCATGCACACTGGTTGATATAAGAGGGCCCCAAACAGCCATACTGGTCAGCACAACAGTGGTAGTGTCACTGGAGCATTATCTGAACATGCATTATGCCTAGGCAACACACCTGTCAGTAATTGCTCAGCTGGATGAGTTTGAGTGGGGCCGCGTTGTAAGGTCATGGGAAACTAATTGGTCCTATCAATATATTGCGCACTATACCAGTTTTACAGACACCACCATTCCCCATTGTAGGAGGCAATGAATAAAGGAAGGCACACAGGTAGGATCTGAACGTCCGACATGCACTGCAGAGAGGGAGCACCAAAGGATTGTCCACCACGCACAGGCAGATCTGATGGCAAAGTAGAGGCTACTCAGTGGGCTGTCCTGCCTTCTATGCAATATCCTGTAAGTGCTACTATCACTGGTAGGCAGCTGCATGATGCAGGGCTCATCACAAAGCTACTGTTATGATGCCTGCCACTCACACCCCCACGTTGTCATACCCGACTCACTTGCTGTTGGCAACAATGGACATGGAGACGTGCAGAATGGCAGCAGGTCATCTTTAGTGATGACTTCTGTCTTGGAGGTGACCACAATCGGGTCAGTGTCTGTAGGTGTACTGGAGAGTACAATGGAGAGCGGTTTGCGGCCTCCCGTCACACATCCCACCAGGCTGTTGTGACACTGTAAGGAGTGTTATCCATTAGTGCCCATTAACTGTGAGTGTTCGTAACAGGCTCCTTGACAGCTGCACAGTACATGTATCAGGTCTTGCAAGTGGTAGCAATGCTGTTCGAGAACATTCACACTCGTGCCCCATTTCAACTGGAAAAGCCTCATCCTCATACTGCAGCTGCATGTCTTGCACCTGTGGGTACTCTACTGTGGCCATCCATGTTGCCCAATCTCTCTCTTATAAAGAATGTGTGGACACCATGGAGCAAGTCATCAGGTCTCCACCTCCAACCACCAAGCAAGATCTGCCTGCTCAGATGCAAGCAGCATGGTATTGAGTATCACAGGACTACATTCGAGATCTGTAAAGCTCCACGTTGCATGTCTTGATGCTTGTATTCACAAACATGGGAGCGTGACACCATATTAGCATGTACATTTTGTAGCCATGTAGCACAATACATGGTCCTTCCAAGTTGAAAGTGTAATCATTTCGTGTGTGTGGTGCCATCTATTTGATCTACAATGATTGCAATCTGCTTTGTCCTTCTGGGTGCAGCTCTTTTTATGACAATGAGTATAAGATTATCATCAGTATGTAACAGGTATTTAAGTGGTATGTATTGATGATAATGATAATAATAATAATAATAATAATAATAATAATAATAATGGGATAAGAAAGAATACCACAAAATATATCTGAATGCATATAACAGGGGAAGACCATAACTTAAATGGATTCAAGGAATAGAAAGGAATATGCCCAACAGACATTTGACCATTGAATACAGACAAACAGATTATTATGGAGGCTGAGATGTGGGATGCAGTAGGAACCCATAGGATCCCCACAAATATACAAGTATATACATCTAAAAAAGCTTACATGATTCCACACTCATTGAGTGTTGATAATTACATTTCATGTTAATTTGTCCCTGCAATTTTCTGTTCAACCTGAACTGAATAACCTGTGTTTTGTCTGCATTTAGAGAGAGTCCACTTGATTCAAACTACTTTAGAACTTCACAAAATACAGTATTTGCAGTTTCCTCAAGACTGTTGTTGACTACTTTGTTAACCATACTGGACATGTAATCAGTAACAAGTGTAAAATGTGTCTCAAGGTGAGAATACATTGGAAAGTCATTAATAAGGATAAGGAACAAGAGGGAACCAAGCATAAAGACCTATGAGACACCACATTCACCAAAGTAAGGAAGGAGGATTGGGTTTAATGTCACTCAACATTGAGCGACATTAGAGATGGAGCATAAGCTCGGATTGTGTTGAGGATGTGGAAAAAAGCTTGGATTGTGTTGAGGATGTGGAAGGAAATCAGCTGTGCCCTCTCAAAGGAACCATCCCGCCATTAGCCTGGAGTGATTTAGGGAAATCATGGAAAACCTAAGTCTCTATGGCCAGACACAAGTGTGAACCATCATCCTTCCGAATGTGAGTCCAGTGTGACTCAGTTCAAATGGCTCTGAGCACTATGGGACTTAACTTCAGAGGTCATCAGTCCCCTAGAACTTAGAACTACTTAAACCTAACTAACCTAAGGACATCACACACATCCATACCCGAGGCAGGATTTGAACCTGCGACCATAGCGGCCGCGCGGTTCCAGACTGTAGCACCTAGAACCGCTCGGCCACTCTGGCCGGCGTGACTCAGTTACCAGTGCCCAACTGATATGGGTTTTCCAGCAGTGAAATTCAACAAAACCATCATTTAGATAGAATTTTATCCACATCTCATGTGATCCACTTGATCCATAAAACTCTGCCTTCCCTAAAAGAATCTCATGGTTGACACATTCAAAGGCTTTGGCCAGGTCACAAAATATTCTGTTAATAGATTATAAGATTTAGCTGGTAAATGAGAATATGGCTTGTTCACCTGATATACTCTGTTGGAAGCCACCTTCGGTTTTGATCAGTAAGTTATGGTGGGTAACTAGCTTTCATGAACAAGCTTTTCTAAAATTTTTGAGAATCATGTAAAAAGGTAAACTGGAGGGTAATTGTTTCCACTTGCTAATCCTTTTTATGAGGTTTAACAATGGCATACTTAGGTTGATCTGGGACAGATCCTTGTTGCAGTGATTCATTAAAGTTACAGTATTTACAGCATAGTATCCCATTTATAGGATAATAACGGTATTTAAAAATTTCGATCAATATTTCACCAATACCAGTGGAGATCTTTTTTTTCATTTCCCTCTCAATTTCATTTACATTGATGGGGACATTTGGATCTCATGAACATTTGAGAGACCTGTTTTTTGAAACAGAGCCACAGCCTTATCAACAGAGCCACTACATCTAATTTGGGATGCAGCTACCAGGAAATGATTGTGGAAAATCTCTACTACTTCTCAGTTTTATTAAAAATGATCCTATAATGTTTGACGTCACTGACATTTGTATCCCCCGAAGTTTTTCTGGTTTCTGTTTTTATTATACTCTATATAGTCTTTATCTTACACACATCAAAAAAAGTTTTTCATCACCTCAGTTCCGAGAGTTCCGAAATATGTAGAGAAAATTGGAATAGAGATCAACATAAACATCATTTTGGCCCTTTTTATTACTCATGAAAACTACAAATTGCAAGTTGTACCACCATACAGCAAGACCTTCAGAGGGGGAGGTCCAAATTGCTGTACACACTGGTACCTGTAATACCCAGTAGCACGTCCTCTTGCATCGCTATATGCCTGTATTCATCGTGGCATACTATCCACAAGTTCATCAAGGCACTGTTGGTCCAGATTGTCCCACTCCTCAATGGCAATTTGGCGTAGATCCTCAGAGTGGTTGGTGGCTCATGTTGTCCATAAATAGCCCTTTTCAATCTATCCCAGGTATGTCCAATAGGGTTCATGTCTGGAGAACATGCTGGCCACTCTAGTTAAGCAATATCATATCCTGAAGGAAGTCATTCACAAGATGTGGACGATGGGGGTGCGAATTGACACCTATGAAGAAGAATGCCTCACCAATATGCTGCCAATATGGTTGCACTACTGGTCGGAGGATGGTATTCATGTATCATACAGCCGGTTATGGTGCCTTCCATGACCATCAGGTGTGTACGTCGGCCCCACATAATGCCACCCCAAAACATCAGGGAACCTCCACCTTGCTGCACTCGCTGGACAGTGTGTCTAAAGCCTAATGAGGTTGCCTTCAAACATGTCTGTGACGATCATCTGGTTGAAGGCATCTGCGACACTCATCAGTGAAGAGAATGCGATGCCAATCCTGAGCGGTCCATTCAGCATGTTTTTGGGCCCATCTGTATTGCACTGCATGGTGCCGTGGTTGCAAAGATGGACAACGCCATGGAAGTCAGGAGTGAAGTTGCGCATCATGCAGCCTATTGTGCACAGTTTGAGTCATAACACAATTCCTGTGGCTGCACATAAAGTGTTATTCAACATGGTGGTGTTGCTGTCAGGATTCCTCCGAGCCATAATCCTTAAGTAGCGGTCATCCACTGCAGTAGTAGCCCTTGGGTGGCCTGAGCAAGGCATGTGATTGACAGTTCCTGTCTCTCTGTATCTCCTCCATGTCTGACCAACATTGCTTTGGTTCACTCCGAGACGACTGGACACTTCCCTTGTTGAGTGCCCTTCCTGTCACAAAGTAACAATGCGGATGGGATTGAACTGTGGTATTGACTGTCTAGGCATGGCTGAACTACAGGCAACACAAGCTGTGTACCTCCTTTCTGGTGGAATGACTGGAACTATTCGGCTATCGGAACCCCCCACCACCACCATCTAATTGGTCCTGCTCATGCATGGTTGTTTACATCTCTGGGTGTGTTTAGTGACATCTCTGAACAGTCCAAGGGACTGTGTCTGTGATACAATATCCACAGTCAACATCTATCATCAGGAGTTCTGGGAACTGGGGTGATGCAAAACTTTTTTTGATGTGTGTATTATTGGAAGCTTCAATTTCAGACTTATTAGACATGCTCTTTGCTTTTCTCTGAACTATTTTTAGAATACTGCAGTATAACATGTTGGGCATTTTTCTTTCATGCAAATTACATTCTCTAAGTGAAGTAAACAGTCCTTTTACACAAAGTGTTGATCCCTTGGGTAAACCAACATTTATTAGTGGGGGACACAGTAGTTTTTTTTGAGCAGTTTTTTTGGTAAATATTGACTGAAACTAAAAAATAAACTCTTTTACAAATAGTTTAAACTCATCATCTACATTATCTTCATTACAGATTGCACCCAAGTCCATGTCCTATAAGTAATTTCTGAAGCTTATAAAATTTTCCGTATTGATACACCTAAAAATTGGGTAACAGAAACTGACTTCATATGTTGGGTATCACCTCTGATTACAAGTAATTAGTTATCATGTTCACAAAGACCATTTAAAATTTGCTGAATTGTTCCTGAATGCAGTATTTGCTTCTGTCAACCACTCTATACACTACATTGTCTCTGAAGTAAATAATGACTACACCTTTCAACAAACATTTTTACTACAGTTGGCATACTATAATTATTGAGTTTTAGACTGTTAATTTTTTCTCTTGTGCTGTGTTATGTAAATATGCACATGTATCTGTTCTGACTCTTGAAATTTTTGTATAATTTTACTGATAAAACTTCCATCCTCTCCAAGTACTTTATAATCACTTAGGGAACAGTGAATTTTATGATAATCATTTATATCTAACATTTCTATATTTTTTATTTCCTTATAAAAGTCAGCATCTGTCCAGTAAATCTGTAGATTAATAATACAGTTCAGTGTTATGTCCATATTTGGATTTCATAATACAGTAATGAAAACCATAAATTCATACCCTAGATAAATCTCAAGTGCTCAGTTCCATATAAATTGGGCTGTTAAACATTATTTTCTTCTCTAACTTTTGTAAGACTGCAAGTGTTTAACATTAAAATGGGTCTAATTTTAAACATGTTAGTAACACTCAGTTTCTTATAATTCCCGTAGTTATTTGTTTATATCATCACACATTGCTCACAGTATATATTTTTTGTAATTAATCTCCACACCAATATAAATATTTTTGGTTGTAAATATGTTCAGCAGTTCTATAGATTACCAACTTTGTAATGGTTTGTGACTGTTAACTGTTTAGAAAACATGAAGTTTTCACCACCTTTACCCCAGAGGCAAGTGGTAGTGAAGACACACAGCACATTAAATTTGTTGGAAGAACATACAAGTGAGTTGTACAACAGGTCTGGTGAGAATATGTTCATCTACGATCTCCTTATGGGGCAAGTAGAGGCAACACTTAGTTACCATAAATGAAATTTGTTTCAATTCTATGATTGTTTAAATTTTTTATTTTTTTCTGGGGGGGGGGGGGGGGGCGGCACCAGGCAAAGTGTGATATATGAGTCTAGCAAAGATGGCTAAATCACTTTTAGCACTTGACCCACTTGATGCATCCTCTTAGTAAAGGTTGTAGCATCAGTTGGGGTATCTTCTTTTTATGGCCTGTTGGACAAGAGATTCCATGTATTAGTAGTTTCAACTAATCAGTGTGTTTGATCAAGGTGGCACAGTGATTGTGGTACTTTAATTGGTTTCAGGAGGAATGCAGTTCAAACATCATGGTCATATTCCCCTCTGTCAGATTAAGCACACCTATACTGCATGAAAATGATGAGAATAAACTGGTGTACAGAACTTAAGGATGAAAGTCACTTTCACATGATTTGTCACTGCCACATAACATAGCTTGATGAAACTAGGACAATACATAGAATAAACATTTACAGTATAACCTGGAGGGGAACCGAAAAAAAAGAAAAGAAAAACAATGAGACAAACAGAAACAACACTTTTATTTACCATGGATGATGGTGCATGCTCTGCAACATTTTACCATGTTGGTCACAATGCTGGTGAGGTGTTCTTGTGGTAGAGCATTCCATTCTTCCACCAACATACTTGACAACTGCTAAATGCCGACTGGTGCATGTGGACATGCTACAATATGCATCCCACATGTGATCAGTGGGATTTAAGTTGGGAGAATGGGTAAGCCAGTCCATTTGCTGAATATCCTCTCATTCCAAGTGCTCCTTCAGCTGTGCAGTTTGATGTGGTCGTACATTATCATGAGTAAAAATGAAGTCAGGGCCAAAGGCACCCCTGAAAAGATGCGCATTGGGAAGCAATACAGTATCACAATAATATTAACTGGGGAGTGTACTGTACTCAAAGTTTCAAAGTCAGTATTCCCATACAACATTATGCATACCCACACCATAGTACCTGCACCACCAAAAAAAGCGACCATGTTCAACAATGTTCCGGGGTGCATTACGTTCCCACCTCTCGCCATATGAAACAATACCCAGAATCACAACTAAGTTTGAATCTGTTCTAATAAGAGAAGAGCACGAGACCCCACTCCACACTGTATGACATTCACTTGCTTTATTTCTTTGTTCATAGTCCTTGGTGTTGACATACTGCATTGTTATACTGGCTGAAAAATGGGAGGTGGAAGTTCAACACTGACTGCTGTCAATGATGTAGCTGACAATTGCACATTTACATTTCACAGTTCTTTACTTCCACTGTTCACAACCCCCCCCCCCCCCCCCCCCCCCCAAATATTACAAAGTTATATGGCCAGTTCACTATTGGTGAATGATAAGCCTCATTAATAGCTTGCTGGCAAACATCAGCATACTGCTACAATAGTTTGCTGTTGAACATCTATGAGCAGTAAATACCTAACCACACAGTTCACAATTCTTGCAGAATATTAAGGTACTTGTGACACTATTTCTCACATAAACTGAACAGACACCGTCATTGTTTTAAAACATGGCCTATTGGTATTACACTAATTCCACTGTTAAGTTAATGCATTATTGTTATTCTAACTGATACAGAATTCCCGCCTGAAAATCAGCCGTGGACTGACTGTCTTGGGGCCAAAAATCAGGCCTTTATATATCTTCACAATAATAGGCACTGAAACTACATTGTTCGATTTTAAATTTAGAGAAACTACAATTAAAATATAACTCATTCAATTAACTGAATCCATTGAAAAATCCCTCCTTTTCTAACAGTTTCTTCTATCACAAAGATTAGTCTGAATTGTTCATTAAATAATGAAACTAACAGATATAGTTATACCAACGATACTTTTGACAAACTTGGTAATTATTTTGGAATTAATTAAGCGCTCGCTTTGCTAATATGTTTTTGAGTAGAGCCAAATAAATATTTTCATTGCTCGACCATTGCTTTTTTGCACTGGAGACCTTGAATTACTAGCAATGGTAATTTTTTCACAGATTTGCATTTTTCAATATTTTTACAATCTGCAAATGATGACTTACGTCCCCACGAATCCTGACTGTGGTAACTTCAAAGTATATAAGAAAACAGTCATATGCTGAGCCTTACCAATGTGATCCTGTGCCCTTGATAGAACTGCTAAGCCTGCACACTGTCTGCCCCCCCCCCCCCCCCCCTCCCCCTTTCTACAATGTTTTCTACATACATTTAGTGAATTTTGTAATTTGTGAAGCAAGTTTGATAAAAATTAAGCATTATTGACAATATATTTCTTAAATGAGCTATATAGATGAAATGATACAGATACCATAGGTGCAACCACAATGAAGAAATATTTGTGAAGACACCAAATAACCTGTACTTCCTGAACAATGTCAGCAGCCTTTTCAATAGTTTCTGAATGATTGATCTGACCTTGTAACATAAACCAACATCTAGTAGTAGGTTTAATAATAAGACAATAGAAATGTGGGTAAGCTTCTATGAACAGCATAATTATCATAGCCAAGATATACAAAAGCTTACAGGCATTACAGTAGCACAAGTTTATATGCTTACTAGCTCCACAGGTGATGAGGAGATTGACGAATGTGTGCTGAGATAAAGGAAATTGTTCAGATAGTTGTGATGGCTGACTGAAATTCAGTAGTAGGAAAAAGAAGAGATGGAAAAATACATAGTTTGGAACTTAAATAGTGGCAACACTGCTGTGGAGACACTATGCAATGGAATCTACTATTGTCGCTGATGTGCGCACAATCAAGGGAAACACAGTCACTTGTGAGCGAGTGGTCTAATGTAATGGTGTCACTATGTTTTCGAAGCAGGAGCAATGGAGTTGGATCAAGATTGAATGTGCCAGAGGTCGTCCAGCACGACAGTGTCATCAAGGCCTTCAAGAGGCGTGCGGGAAATCGGCATTGCCGTACAGAACCTTCAACGAAGGTTGGCAAACTGTAGCAGACATGCATTGGGGAGGTCGTCCTAGCGTCTCTGAAGAAGACATGCATGCTATTGCCGCATTAGTGGACAGTGATTGATGACATATGATTCGTGAGCTCACCCACGAAACCAGGTTAGCACATCGACTGTGCTTTCCAGAAGGAACGCCTGGGCATGCGAAAAATTTCAACACAATGGGTTCCACATAACTTGATGGAAATGCAGAAATGGATGCATTACGACGCTTCTCAGACGCACTTGGTGGGCTATGAGTGTGAAGGAAAGGCTTTCTTGCACCGTATTGTAACACTGGATGAGACATGGGCCACATCGTATGAGCCAAAACTGAAACACCAATCCAACGAATGGCGTCATTATGGGTCGCCACGAAAGTTGAAAGTGTGTCAGAGCCCCAGTATGATGAAAGTTATGGTGATTCTCATGTACGACTGTGATTGTGTTATACTAACACATTACATTCCTCCATGGCAGGTCATCAATGCACGGTATTACTGTTCATTTTTGGAGCATCACCTGTGACCAGTTTTGCAAAAGAAGCGGCGACACTTTCTGCACAACCCACCCATCATTTTGCCCGACATTGCCCAGGCGCAAGCTGTGGCTGCTCTGTTTGGTCGATGGGACTGGGAAGTACCATGTCATCCACTATACTCACTGGATTTAAGTCCTTGTGACTTTGATTTGATTCCAAAGATGAAGTAACCACTTCATGACATTCACTTCAAAACTGTTCCAGAGATTCGACAGGCAGTAGACGGCCCCATTCACACCATCAACAGAACAGGCTTTGCTAACAGTGTACTACGCCTCCCACATTGCTGGCAACGGGTTCTACACAAGACTGGTGACTACTTTGAAAGACAGTAACAGGTGCGCAGAGGATCACATAGGTAAAAAGACAAGACCTAGTACAAATCCTTGGATATCACAGTAGATAATGAATTTAATTGGGAAGAGGAGTAAATATAAAAATGAAGCAGGTGAAAGGGAATACAGATGTCTAAAAAATGAAACTGATAGAAAGGGCAAAAAGATTAAACAGGAAGGGGTGGAGGATAAATGCGAGGCTGTAGAAGCATACATAAGTAGATGAGAAATACATGCTGCTCACGGAAAATCAAAGAGATCTTTGGAAAAAAGAGAAGCGACTGTATAAATATTATGAGTTCAGATAGCAGCCAGTGCTGTGCAAAAAAGGGAAAGCTGAAATGCAGTGTAGGATTATTGCCTCTACCAGGGCAATGAATCTGAAGACAAGATTATAGGAAGGGAAGAAGAAGCAGATGAAGATGAGGTGGGAGATATGCTAATGGAAGAAGAATTTAACAGAGCACTGAAACATCTAAGTGAAAACAAGCCTCCTGGAGTAAAGGACATTTCCTCAGAGTCCATGGGAGAGCTAGCCACGACAAAACTATTCCACCTCGTGTGCAAGATATATGACAAAGGCAAAATACACAATGATTCCAGGAAGAATATAATAATTCCAATTCCAAAGAACACAGGTGTTGACAGTTGTTATAAGAACTACCAAACCATCAGTCATGGTTCCAAAATATTGATATGAATTATTTACAGAAGAATGGAAAAACTAGTAGCAGCTGACTTTGGGGTTGAAAAGTTTGGGTTCCAGACAAATATAGAAACCATGCAAGACAATACTGATCCTATGAGTTATCCTTCAGGATAGGTCAAAGAAAGGCAAACTTACGTTAATTGCATTTGTAGATTTAGAGAAACCTTTGTACAATGTGGATTGGACTTTGAAATTTTAAAAGTAGCATGGATAAAATACAAGGAGCAAAACATTATTCACAACTTCTATAGAAACCACACTGCAATTATGAGACTCGACGGACATAAAAGGGAAGCAACTGTTGAGAAGAGAGTGATACAAGGATGTGGCTTATCCCTGATGTTATTCAGTCTGCACATTGAGCAAGTTGTGAAGGAAACCAAAGGGAAATTTTAAAACGGAATTAAAGTTCAGGAACAAGGCATAAGGATTTGCAGTTTTCTGATGAGATTGTAATTCTGTCAAAGATGGTTAAGGACTTGGTAGCAGTTGAACAGACTGGAAATTTTCTTGAAAAGAAATTATGAGATGTAGGCCAATAAATGTAAAAACAAGAGAAGTGGGATGAAATTGTAATAAATCAGGTGATGCTGAGGGAATTAGATTATGAAATGACACACTGAAAGCAGCAGATGAGTTTTGTTATTTGGGCAACAAAATAACTGATGATGGTCCCAAAATGGTTAGGAAATATTTTCTGAAGGTACTTGACTGGAATGTAGCTGTGTATGGCAGTGAAACATGGGCGAAAGACAATTCAGACAAGAAGATAATACACTGAAGTCCCAAATAAATTGGTATAGGCATGCGTATTCAAATACAGATATATGTAAACAGGCAGAATATGGCACTGTGGTTGGCAGTGCCTATATATGACGACAAGTGTCTGTTGTAGTTGTTAGACTGGTTACTGCTGCTACAATAGCAGGTTATCAAGATTTAAGAGAGTTTGAATGTGATGTTACAGTCAGCGCACAAGCGATGGGACACAGCATCTGCAAGGTAGCGATGAAGTGGGGATTTTCCCTTATGACCATTTCATGAGTGAATTGTGAATATCAGGAATCTGGTAAAACATCAAATCTCTGACATCGCTGTGGCCAGAAAAAGATCCTGCAAGAATGGGACCAATGACAACTCAGGAGAATTGTTCCACATGACAGAAGTGGAACCCTTCTGCAAATTGCTGCATATTTCAATGCTGAGCCATCAACAAGTATCAGTGTGAGAACCATTCAACAAAACATTATCAATATGGGCTTTCAGAGCTGAAGGCCCACTCGTGTACCCTTGATGACTGTGCAACACAAAGTTTTACACCTCACCTGGGCCCATCAACACTGACATTGAACTGTTGATGACTGGAAACATATCGCCTAGTCGGACAAGTCTCACTTCAAATTGTGTCAAACGGATGGATGTGTACAGGTATGGAGACAATCTCTGCATATCAGCAGGGGACTGTTCAAGCTGGTGGAGGCTCTGTAATGGTGTGAGGCATGACATGGGACCCCTGATACGTCTATATATAACTTTGACATGTGACATGTTCGTAAGCATCCTGTCTGATCACCTGCATCCATTCACGTCCGTTGTGCATTCCAATGGACTTGAGCAATTCCAGCAAGACATACGTTCAGAATTTCTACTGAGTGGCTCCAGGAACACTCTTCTGAATTTAAACACTTCCGCTGGCTTCCAAACTTTCCAGACATGAACATTATTGAGCATATCTGGGATGCCTTGCAACGTTCTGTTCAGAAGAGATCTCCACTGCCTCGTTCTCTTACAGATTTATGGACAGCCCTGCAAGATTCACTGTGCCAATTCCCGCCCCTCCCCCTCCCAGCATTACTTCAGACATTAGTCGAGTCCATGCCACGTCATGTTGTGGCACTTCTGCATGCTTGCGGGAGCCCTACAAGGTATTAGGCAGGTGTACCTGTTCCTTTGGCTCTTCAGTGTAGAAGCTTTTAGAATGTCATGTTACAAAAGACTACTGAAGATTAGATGGGTTGATGGAATAGCAAATAAATCAAAATGGGGAAAAAAGAAATGTAGGCACAACTAAACCAAAATAATGGGCCAGTTCGCAGATCACATTGTGGGGCATCAAGGAATTATCAGTTTGGTAATGGAAGTATCGCATGCTCTAAGCCAAAATCACAAAACCACCGGGTGGTCACATGTGCAACTCTGCTTGCTTGTCATCAACTGGCTTGTGAATAACACCGACCATTCCTACCCTGCTACATTACTGGTGACGGGATATGGTGTCTTCATGCTAGCACAAGGAAAAGAAAGGAATGGTTGAGCCCAAACAAAGCAGCAAGTTCTCAACCAAAGACCTGGGCACATTCACAAAAGATAATATTATGCATCTGGTGGAACAGCGATATTGTGGGATACTAAAAATTGCCTCTCTAAGATGTAATCATCACTGCTGACAATTAGTGTGACAAACTGAGATGTCTTGCAGACACAGTCCATGAGCAATGGCCAGGAAGACTCCATAAAGTGATGCAACTCCACGATAACACCTGCCTACATTCTGATAGACTGACAAAATACACTATACAGAAGCTGGTCTGGGAAGTCTTTCGCGCCCACATTATTCGCCTGAATGTGTGCCCTCATGTTTTCAACTCTTCCACTCTCTATCAAAGAACCTTCAGGGAACTTCCTTCCCAGATGAAAATGCGCTGAAAACATGGCACAATGAATTCTTCACCTCAAAACTAAGTGATTTCTACTGACACGAAATCGAAAAGTTACCCGAACTTTGGTAGACTGTTGTAAACAATGAAGGAGAATATATTATTGATAACTAAAGTCGCTGTTATCCATTGCGTTTATTAAACTTACGGAAATGTGCTACAAACTTATACACTAGCCAAATACAGCGTATAGTAAATAACAGATCTGCGAGTAACCACAAGAATGTTGAACGCAAGCATGCAGACGTGCATGCATTGTGTTGTGCAGGTGTCAGATGTCAATTTGTGGGCTGGAGTTCCATGCCTGTCGCACTCACCACATCCATTCTCAAAGGTAATTAATGCTCACAACCGTTACAATGTGTATTTAAAGCAAAATTGATCTGCATCCTCACAGAGGCGCTACTAATGCCACTCTTATGCAACTGGCACAAAATTTGAACAGACATCATCTTTCAGGTGTAGAAACATGCCTACCAACTTTCGTTTATGTCATGCAATTCCTCCTCAGTGTTGTGATTTTTTTTCCCCGTCAGTGTATTTTCATTTACTATTCACGGATAAATGCTTCGCAAACTACATTTAATATAAAATGTAGTATTTATATTCATTTTTGTTCCTTGCCAACTTATGTGGTTACTAATACAGTAGCAACTGCAGATAGTATAATTTCTAAATAAAATAATATTACAATTCCTCCTCAACAAAATTGGTGAAAATATCCACATCTCTTGGCAGATTATTTCCCTCCCACACCATTTACTTGCGGCATACCTTAGTCATTTTCAGTGTATTCATGAAGTTCACACTCAAACACACATCTCTGTCCAGTCTCTTCCTTTTCTCAGACTATGACTGTTAAAGACTCTTATTTTGAATTTGCAATATCAACATATTTGGCAGCATATCTTTTGCCAGTGTCTTTCACATTGAGAAATCCTCTCTCCCCCCCCCCCCCCCCTCTCTCTCTCTCTCTCTCTCTCTCTCTCTCTCTCTCATCCTCCCCCCCCCCCCCCCCAAAAAAAAAAGCAATCAAAGTTATTGCTATTTGTGATTTGTGTGGATAGTAGAAGAACAAAAATACCTACACTGAGGTAACTAAAGTCATGGGACATCTCCTAATATTGCGTCGGACCTCCTCTTGCCCAGCACAGTGCAGAAACTCAACATGGGATGGACTCAACAAGCCACTGGAAGTCCCCTGCAGAAATATTGAGCCGTGCTGCCTACATAGCCATCCATAAAACGGAAAGTGTTGCCAGTATAGAACTTTGTTCACAAACTGATCTCTCGACTAATTCAAATAGATGTTTCATGTGATTCTTGTCAGGTAATATGGGTGGCCACTTCATTCGCTCAAATTGTCCAGAATGTTCTTCGAGCCAACTGTGAACAATTGTGGTCTGCTTACATATTTGATGGGAACATGGAGCCACCACCAGATTGCACAGTGCCTTGATGACAACTTGGGTCCCTGGCCTCATGGGAATTGCATCACACTCGAACCCTATCATCAGGTCTTACCAATTGAGATTGGGACTCATCTGAGCAGACCACAGCTTTCCAGTCATCTAGGGTCCATCTGATATGGTTGTAAGCCCAGGAGAGGTGCTACAGGTGATGTTGTGCTGTTAGTGTCAGTCATCTGCTGCTGCACTCGATATATTCGTTGTAAGTCCCACATTGAGTTCTGTGGTTATTTCAAACAGTGTTGCTTGTCTGTTAGCACTGACAACTCTACGAAAACGCCGCTGCTCTCAGTCGTTAAGCAAATCCCAGTGGCTACTGCATTGTCCACGGTGAGAGGTAATACCCAAAATTCAGTATTCTCAGCATACTCTTGACACTGTGTATCTAAGAATACTGAATTCCCTAATGGTTTCCGAAATGAAATGTCCCATGCATTTAGCTCCAACTACCATTCTGAGTTCAAAGTCTGTTAATTCCCGTAGTGCAGCCATAATTACGTCAGAAACATTTCCGTGTGAATCACCTGAGTACAAATGACTACTTTGCCACTGCACTGCCTTATGTTTCCCTGTGTACACAATACTACTGCCATCCGTGTATGCACATATTGATACCCCATGACTTTTCTCACTTCAGTGTAAGTTCATATGAAAAAGAAACTTTGTTATGTCCTAGACCAGCAGCAGAAAAAATATATTAAAAGTCACCTTAAGTGTTACATACTTATGTGCTCTCTAATCTTAGACTACTCACTGGATAGTTTCAAGTTATATATTCACACTGTGGTGTTCCTCACTGCACAGTTTCAAGTTACCTATCCTCCACAATCAGTGTCCCTCAGTGTACACCATAAGGTTACATTCAGACACATTTTCACACATATGCAAATATGTACACAAAAGGAGAACATCATCCTTCTCCCCCACACATGAGCATGTGCACACATACCTTCAGCACTGCCTACATACTTTAAGAGTCAGTAATATTTTACGAAAAAATTACTAACTATTGCACTGAATACAAATATCATTCTTGAGCATGTGCACACATACCTTCAGCACTGCCTACATACTTTAAGAGTCAGTAATATTTTACGAAAAAATTACTAACTATTGCACTGAATACAAATATCATTCTTTCCCAGCTTATGCTGCTAACAGTCCATGCCTCTGAATTTGAACTCAATTACTTTCATCATTTTTCCAGTTTTGGAACATAATGTGTATCCCATCATTTCCAATACTTCAGGAGAAAAACATCTATGTACTGTAAGTAGAAAGTTTCAAGGCTGTTTAGTCTTCAGACAACACTGTTTCAGTTACAATAAAACTACCCAGTATTGAATGAAAAATGCAGCAAGGAAGCCCTATAACAGCAAGAAATACACTGAGGATCATCTAAATTGTAGAGACGACTGTTAACTATATTTATTTACAAAATCTTGTATACAATACAAATTCTGTTACGTATAAAAGAGTTATACACACAAAGGCCTTAATAGAATAACATTATTCATATGAGAGAAGCATTTGTACATGTTTCAGATCTTTGTTGGTGACATCACAGTTGTTAGATATACCACTCAGTTTATTACAATAATAAAATATTTTTCTACAAAAGTATCAAGACATATTTCACAATATCAACCACTGAAAACAAACATCAGTACCTTCTTACCATCATGTTATTAAAGAGTATCATTTCTCACATGAGATTCTTAATATTGCAGTAAAGCTCATACAGGATTAGTCTATCTTGGTCAAATTTATTTCTGACATGAACCTGGTACAATGTTAAGGCACAACTTTTATTTTTGCACATGACTATTCCACTTTTGCAATTTTTAAGACCAACTTATAATGGTAGTAGCAATTGTAGTAAATAATAACAATGGCAAAGTTTATTAAGAATATGTTTCTTCTCTAGCTTTTGTCCAGTTTATCTCCAAGATGAGAATTGAACTGACAGTTATGAAATTAACAATTCCTACGCAATTTTATTGTGTTATGAATGACCACAGTTTTCATCATTTTTTCTTCTTTTTATGACTTGCCAATACAGTTGTCTCAAAAATTAGGATGACTAACTTCATTATCATCATTAGCTTTCACTTTTCTTTATGACACATGTTTAACATGTACTCAATCTACTTGGTCAATTGTTGCACAATTCATTTTGGAAACCGATCTAATGACACAAACAAACTGAATATTTTAGTGAAAAAAAATGTGGTATTAAATTTGTATTTGATTCAGAAGTTCTCTCCATTCAAGTAAAAGATTAGTTAACAATTGGACCAAATTAAAATGGCCACAGACATCAGAACCCAATTTACAGCTAGAAGTTTATAACTTGTCAATTATAAAATGACAATGGCTACATTTCATGTTAATATCAATTCTAACTATATCACAAAACTTATTTTCTGTGCTGCTAGATTAGGTTTTCCACTTGATATAGAAACAATAGTTCCAAGGCACCCAAATAATATCAATGTAAATTCCATCATATCTGTAAACTAGATCTGAGATATGCATCTACAGAGTCCTATGGCGTGTAGTGGAAGTAATGAACATTTAATGGATTCACATATTGTGAAAACGTATTAGCGTCAGCTACTTGTGACAAAAATAAAAGTTTGTGCTGGACTGGGACTCGAACCTGGATTTCCCACTTGACACTAGCAACTGCCTTAACCACTCTGGTTATCCGAACGTGCCCCCAGTGCTGGGGGAAGCTATTCAGCTATTCAAGCATGCCCCCAGTACCGATCTGAACCTCGGATAGCCAAGGTTTGGACCGGCAATGAGGGCATGCTCAGACAGCCGAAGTGATTAAGGCAACTGCTGATGACAAGTGGGAAATCTGGATTCGAGTCCCCATCCAGCACAAATTTTCATTTGTTACAAGTTGCCGAAGCTAATACATATTCATGATATGTTAATCCATTTCATAATTCCCACAGCTGCAAATCATCAAAGACGGTGTCTGTTTGTTCAGACATGCATGCATGTCTGAAGGACATTGTATTTTAATAAATGCAGTTACTGCAGAAACGCAGACACTGTTGCCATTAATAATTAACAGATATTAATTTCATATCATTGGAAATCTAACAAAGGCCTGCAGAGGTAACCTCATGTCAGAATAACAGAAAATATTCACTAACACCAGTTCTTTTTACTGTTGTAATGTATCAGTGCCTACCTCAATTACACTGGATTACAGGGCACTAGGCATCAAGGGGGGAATTCCTTTCTTTTTGTCTATCTGAAGCAGTAAATATTTCATACTAGGTTGGTAAATATGAGGTAGCTGAAAAAATATATATAAACAGGATATAAAATGACATACCACATCATGTCATGGTTGGTTTGAGCAATGTGTGCAACATAAAAGTGTACTCTCATAGTGTGCTAATATACAAGAAATGTACTTCACACATGTATGCCACAGAATGTAAGCTAGTAAGTGGATTTTCTTTTTGATACATTGAACATAAGCTCTCATTTACAATTAAAATAAGTTCTGTAAAACATGAAATACTGATGACCACTATGCTCTGTCCAGCAAGAAAAAATACGGGAAAGGCACAACAAAAAGCTGTTACACATAATTGCTTTTGGGCAAAGCATTCTTCAGCAAAGAAACACACATACACATTTACACAAGCAAGTCCGTGTTTTCTTTGCTGGAAAAGGCTTTAGCCAAAAGCTGTGACGTGTAACAATCTTTTTGTTCTGCCTGACTACAATTCAATGGGCCATCTTTACAGTGAGGAGCAATCTATCCTTTTCCTAATATTGTTAATTTTCCAGCCTGGAGTTTCCACTGTTTGATTATGCTATGGGAAAGTAACTTAATGATTATGAGAGAAGTGCAAGGAGAGAAGGCAAGATAATGACAATACCACATTAAATTTACAGTGACACCAGCTGCATGTCTTGCTTCAATTTCTTAAAGGTCATTATTCTTAATGAAACGATTCCCTTCAGAGTGTTTCCCAGAGTAGCGATACCGACATTTACCATATGCACCTGAAAAAAGGAGACACTAAGTATTTACTTTCTGAGACTAATTATGATTATAAAATATGTTTCAATGTCTCATATCAACATGCAGTTCAATAAACATATAGCAATTTGAATGTGGTGCACAAAGTTTTAGAACTACAAATTAGAACTACTGTTCCTTTTAGGGACTGGCTCTGTAGCTAATCAATATATTAATTTTCGTACTAGTGAAATAAACTGCATTTTTATAAGACCTTGAGAATTTTAAAAAGAATGCAGTTGTTTTTCATATAATTTTCAGAGGCAACCAATGTTGTTTTAAAGCTTTCCACAAGACATTTTTCATGAAACAGCCATTTCGGATTGCTGTAACTGCTGTTAGTTAAGGTGACATGTCTTAAATGGTTGGAGGATGTGACACAATGGAATTCTAAGTCAGTCCATGAGGCACAATTGGTTGGTGTAAGTATTAGTGCACAGCAAACAAATGACAAAATTTAGGGATATGTACAGACTAGCACAGAGTTTTAAATTGAACACACAATCCTTTCCCAGCAGCTAGCTCTCTCTCTCTCTCTCTCTCTCTCTCTCTCTCTCTCTCTCTCTGGGAGGTGAGAATGCTTCATTAAGGTTTGCTAACCACCTGTCCTATATTCAGATGTTGCTTCTGATGTGGCAAAACCAAATAGTACATGCGCTGTAGAAATTATGACCAAGCTCAACAGGAAAGTGACTTATGGCGCCCTGTCTGTTGCGTCCCAAATGTAGTGTGTTGACTCAACTTGTGTTTTTTGCACAAAATTGGACAAGATACACTTAAGACATTACTTAAGTGACCCCTATCTAGTAAGGCACATCCTCATACCATGACAGTAATACAATATGCTCTATAACTTCTACTCTCAGCCTCATCAAGAATTTGTGGCACCGCAGAAATGTACTAGTACTGTGATTTTCACCCATTCTGAACAGGTTTCAGCATCCAGAATGGTTGTTTATCAGCCGTGCCATATTTAACTTTACACAGTCATGGGAAATTTGTCACACAATTAATGGACATGGTAACATGTATCAGTATCCCTATTTAACTGTGTTCAACTTCATAGAGACTGGTCCCATGTGAGTTTCCTTAGTCTATGAAACACAGAAACTGTCTACAGTAAATTGTGCTGTAGAACTGCAGCTCAGCACAGGTCCAGATGTCTAGGTGATTCACAGGTGGTAAAGAAGATTGGAGGCAGACAGTTCCCAAAACACATGTTCTCCATCTCTGTCATCTCGACACACTGATTAGCAGCTGGATATAACGATCTTTAAAGTAACTTTGATTGACAGAACAATGACTGCCAGAGACATCTCAGCTACTGTACATACTAATTAGCTGATCTCTTGCTGGGAGTGGTACTAAGTTCCTTTGGTATGTTTATCACTGACACTGGTTTATCTGTGAGTGTGTTTCTGGTATTAAGCTGACTGTCTCTGATGAAATGACAGTTTTATGTCTTTAGATATGATGAC
This sequence comes from Schistocerca cancellata, assembly GCF_023864275.1. NCBI lineage: Eukaryota > Metazoa > Arthropoda > Insecta > Orthoptera > Acrididae > Schistocerca > Schistocerca cancellata. The sequence continues at coordinate 548,888,335 of NC_064629.1, forward strand.
ATGCAAAACACATTGTGTGCTCACAACCGCTGTTCAGAACCAACAGGTACAATAAGCTGCACATCCCAATTGTCGCAGTGTGGGGGGGAGATATTAATCTGGAGGAATCTGGCAAGTGATTTTTACATCTGTGTGGTCATCAGTCCTGTCACCAGAACATATCTGAACCCTTTTCAGAACCCAATCTGACAATGCACATCTCCACACCACTTGTTCAATGTAGCATACTCTGTATCTTCCACTTGGGCTGTCTAAGCAATTAAATCTCAGCCCCATCAAGCATACATGGGACAGCAGAGCTGTCATTGATGTCTATTAGTTCACTGGCCCATAATGACCACTACCCAGTTACACCAAAATGAAATAAAAGCCTTTGTTTCTGTAGCACAAACACACGTTCAACACCATAAAAACACATCACAAGAGATATTAGATTCTTGTGTGATCTCATACACTGGTCCTACTCATTATCAAGGGCTATAGCAACTAATGTGTGTGTGTGTGTGTGTGTGTGTGTGTGTGTGTGTGTGTGTGTGAGAGAGAGAGAGAGAGAGAGAGAGAGAGAGAGAGAGAGGGGGGGTCCTACTCATTATCAAGGGCTATAGCAACTAATGTGTGTGTGTGTGTGTGTGTGTGTGTGTGTGTGTGTGTGTGTGTGAGAGAGAGAGAGAGAGAGAGAGAGAGAGAGAGAGAGAGAGAGAGTTAAAAACAGGAAGAAAGTGATACAATAATCTTTCTGGAAGACTGGACTTTGCTTTATTAATGAAACTAAAGTGCGAGAAGTCTATGCACAATACCATAATTCTAAAATAGCCAAAAACATGCTGTATATTTTAATAAAAATAATCTTGCAACAATATTTCTATGGAGAAATTAATATGACATTCTGAATTTTTATTCACCTTGATGATCTCCAATATTTCGCTTAGAACCTGGTAGTGGTGTGTACTTGGAATTGAAGGTTGCAGGCGAGTCATCTCTACCTTCCTGCAGAATTGACAAAAACGAAAGTAATGTATAAATATTTTTTGCAACACATTTTGCTGTAATAGTTCATTACTTTCTACACAAAATATAAGAGCCGATAGTGGTAGTCTTGTAAATCACTACTGATTAGTTAAATTACCTCAACAATCCATTTAAATGTCTTAATTGTAAACTATTCCTCATTTATGCAAAAATCCCTTGATTTCTCTTTTATTATAACATTGCTGTTGTTATCCTCAAAGTGATAAAAAAGGAAGGAAGGTAGATTAGATATTAATGTCCCACCAACAGTACAGTCATTACGGATGGAGCACTAGCACAGATTATGAAAGGATGGGGAATGAAATCATCCATGAATTTTTTAAAGGAACCACCTCAGCATTTGCCTGGAGTGATTTAGGGAAATTGTGGAAAACCTAAATATGGATGGCTGGACAGGAATTTGAACTGTCATCCTCCCGAACGTGAGCCCACTGTACTAGCCACTGCACCACCTTGCTCAGTCACAAAGTGACAGTTTGTAACAAGTGTAACAGAAAAAGTTTGTTACAAAATTTATTTATGAAACCTTGGTACAGCATTAGTAATCATACTTTACAGGACCACAGATTGTGATTTAAGATTTGCTCCCTTTGCTGCAAGTCAATAGAACTTATTACAATATGTCAATTGATTGTGTTTTCTACATTACACACACATTGTACAGTAGATGGTGGATTACATTTTTTGCATGATACACAATGCAAAATCAGTTTTTTATGTCCACTATATTCTTCACTATATCCAAAAGATACAAGTTGTACATGGGCGGTTAATACAGCAATGCAACAAAACAGAAATTGGGAAGGGAAAAAAGGACAACAAATCGGTACAACTACCACTTTCGGCAACACATTTTGCTGTCATGATTCATTAGTTTCTGTATCAAAATATCAAAAGCTTGCAGTAATAGCCAATTTTAATAGTCTTATAAATTACAAATGATACATTAAATTCTCTCTACAATCCATTTTACAAACAAGATACAGAGTGAGGTGGTTTAGTGTTAAGGAACTAGACCCCGCATTTGGGACGGTGTGGCTCAAACTTCAAATCCAACCATCCAGATTATGTTTTATGTGCTTTAGGTAAGTAGCTAAGGTGAATGCTGGCATGGTTTTGCTGAACGTGCTACAGCTGACTTCCTGTTTCATCCTTTAAGAATCCAACCCGAGGTTCTTAATTTTCTCATAAAAACACTTGTGTCAAAATTTCTGTAATGTATTTACACGTTTTATATTATTATATCAAACAACCATACGTTACATCAAGAAGTAACTAAAAGTAATACAGTGTATTTCATAATAATGCCATAGTTGCTATTTCTTTCAGCCATATGCTGAAAACAGTCTTTAACACTTGAACCCCTTGTTTCTTTGGTGTTATTTTTTGAAAATTCATGCAGCTCAGCCCCATGTGTAAAATATAAGTGATGGAGTAAACTATTAGCTCTTAATGTCCAAATAACTGAAGGGAATGCAGCTGCATGACATTGCCGACAGCTGCAGGTGGGTTTTTACGATGTCACTTAGTTGCATTCCCAAGTTATTTGAACATTATATATGTCAGGAGAAACTGAGGTCTCACATTAGCTCGTAATGTTTGTTCTTTACATGGTATATAAAAAATGTTATGTAATCTTATAACACATCCTATAATATTATAACTAGCAGAAGGAACAGGCAACTCTGTCTTTTTTTTTTAATTCCCTGAAATGAATTTCATGTGACTTGGTGCTCACTCTTGTAGTAATAAAAATAGTAACGCTCTTCCTCTTTTAGTAAATAGGATCTGGCTGTGCATTTGAAATATTTTTTTTCATCCTACCAGAGATTTACAGTCAATTGTTATGTTTGGAAAAATTCTTCTGTGAGTGACGTGTGACACCAAAGTGACAATAATAAAGCAACTAGGAAAAGATCTTGATCTAACTTATAAAATGAACCTGTAGGTTAAGTGGAAACTGTTAAAGGCAAAAAGTGGTACTAAGAAGCTGTTTTGAAGCCTCCATTTAAGATCTTACATTATGCAGTTTTGGAGGCACAATATACCACAGTGTGATGTATGCACTGAGTGGGACAGCAGCCAACACATACAGTGGTGCAGACAACTGTCCACAACGTCATATAGCAATAAGTGTTATAAAACCTGATATGGAGCCGTGGGGCAAGGAGCATGTTTAGGATTGCAGCATATTGACTCTGACAGGGAGTCAGACATCGATCTGCTGTCAAAGTGATGCAATACTTAGCACAAACATCACATGAGATGTGACCGTGGTAGATGTAACGCACTTTACAACCAGTGCTAGTGTGGCTACAAGCCAATTGCTACTGTTTTATGAGGCTTTGTGTCTTGTGCCATACAAATATTAGTACCACAACCCTGCTGTCCAATGGATTTCTTTGGAAATTGTTTCCAATTTGTTTGTTTATTCACTATTGACGCGGCATTCTCTTCAGATCAGTGCTCACTTTGTGAATCTCATCACTTGTGAAGCAACTGCTACATGTCACCACAGCTGGACTGTAACAACTATCTTAACAGACCTTAGTATCTGGCATCAGGACACTATACCAAGGCATGTAATGTGGAACTACAACATTGTATATTACTCCCAGTACCAACATTAGTCGATCTCAAAGCCTGGCTGATCATTACCCAAAGTTAACTACAGAACTGGACCCACTCGGTACACATGAAATCTACAGCTCCCAAAGCACAGCAGTCAATGGTTGGGAGGAGCACACAAAAGGAGTCACAGCTTCACGTCTTGTGGAGGAGGAGGAGGAGGAGGAGGAGGAGGAGGAGGAGGAGGAGGAAATTAGTGTCCAATATCTTGTCAACAACGAGGTCTATCTTGTAAACAACGAGGTCAATACAGGTGGAGCACAAGCTCAGATTAGGGAAGGATGGGGAAGGAGATTGGCTATGCCCTTTCAAAGGAACCATTCTGCCATTTGCCTGAAGCGATTTGGGGAAATCACAGAAAACCTAAATCAGAACGGCCGGATGCAGGTTTGAACCATCGTCCTCCCAACTGCGAGTACAGTGTGCTAATCACTGCCTCACTTCTTGCACAAATGAGGTTCATTAGAGTGACATCTACATAATATTCCGTCATGAAAGATTAGCATGTGACATAGGTGTGTCTTTATGGAAAATGAGGACTGAGCATGAACCTTTTCAGTGACACATACTGTGCAGCAGGTGAAGGACTTAAGTTCCTGATAATGGTTTCAACATCGTCTGGTAACAGATAGTGTAGTGGCATAACTACCGGAGCACTATGTCTACTATTCAATAGGGAATGCTGACAGTAAGGCGGCTCAGGGTAGTGCAAATGCCTGAAGCAAGCTGGCAACCATGTCACAGAAACACACCCTTGCTTCCTACCGTCAACTGAGCAAGTTTGAAGGGGGTCAAATTGTGGCCTTCAGAGTTGCATGATGGTCCTTATGGAGAATTACCACACCAGTTGCATGTGCTGTGTCAATTGTGCAACAATGCTGGCATGACTAGTAATGTGAATATTCTCACACCCGTAGATGAGGTTCTGGATGTCCATGCAGAACAGAAAGCCACCAGGATTATTGTATTGAGATCATATACCTACCACAGCACAGATGTGTCAACCAAATTTTTGCGAACCAGTTATTCGCAGTGGGACTATGGGCACGTACACCTCTAACCTGTCTTCCACTCACGCAACAACATTGAAGTGCATGACTTGACTGGTGCCATCAGAGGATCACTTGGAGGATGGAATGGCTTGGCATGGTCTTCAGCGATGAAAGCACATTCTGTTGCATGCAAGTGATGGTCATTTGTGGGTATGATGTACACCTGGTGAGTCCTGTCTCATGGAGTGCATTCATCCAAGCAACCTCGAGGTCTGGGGTGCAATAAGCTACAACTTTCGTTCACTTTGGTGTTCCTGGAGAAGACACAAGCCAGCACTTGGTACATACAGGATGCTGTTAGACCATTACTTCTGCTGTTCTTGCAAAAGGAATGTTGTGTGTTGTTCTAACAGGATAAGGCTTGCCCACACACTGCCCGTTAAGCTCGATGTGCTCTGCAAGACATGCAGCAACTTCCCTGGTCAACATGATCTCCAGAGTTGTCTCCAATCAAGCACATATGGGATATGATGGGACAAGAAATGACTCATGTGACTCATCAACCAAAAACTCTTACAGAACTACATGAACAGCACGAGCAGGCATGGCATAACATATCCCAGGATAGTAGTCACCATCTGTATGATTGACTGGATGCCAGAGTCAGTGCCTGCATTACTGCCTGTGGAGGCCACACCACGTACTAATATTAGTGTTTCAGCATGGCTCGATACCTAGTACCTAAGAACTGCTTGTGCTATTGATCTGTAATCATTTCATGTACTCCATATGCATTGTTGCAGCAATAAATCTTGAATGAAATGGAAATGTTGCAAAGGGTGTACTATTTCTTTCCAACAGTATATATGTTATTTTAAGAAATGCTTATTATATGTTTCATATTGTGTTACCCATATTAATTGTTTTAGAGATTATGTCCTGTAATCACATATGTTGCAAAGTGTGCACAGCTATCTTGTACATCATTGAATATTCTGTGGTAGGAGATTTTCTTCCTGCTACCTATGGATTTTTGGTGCTAAACTTGCTTTGTGAATACATCAAAGTGGATCCCCAATATGAGGGCCACATGCATGCAAAACATGAAGTTATTGTTGTTTTACTGAGAGTGCATTCTGGTTGGCAAAGTGCTACAATTAATTAAAGATGATTTATGAAGCCTAAATGACTGCAGCAGAATGAAAATTTGAAACGAGTAACCAAGGATTTCTTTATCTAGGAAAGTATATTTGTGACAATGAATAACATTTTTGTAAACTGTTTTTAAATTATTAAGTATGGTCTCCCTTATAAAGGTTTTAGGTATGTTCAAATTGTAACAGTACTGTGCCTCATTTAGTACATGATGATGTCTGTATTCTCTATGATAAATATCTATAATGTAATAATCTATCGAGTTATTTCATATTAAGCGACAATATGTATGGGCATACAATGCATGCTGTCATGGCTGGTATTTACATCCTTGGCAATTTTTGTTATAGAAGCATTAGGCCATGGTCTAAGGCATGTTTCTGTACCAAACATGTCATCTCCTAATGCTGCAGGCATCACAGAAACTATACAGTTGCAGGTAGCATATTAAAACTTAAACAAGCTCAGCAAGCCGAACTGCTTGATGGATTTATATGTTTTAAGACTCAGTTTCCTGGAATGAGGTTTGGCATTCAAGTAACTAAGAGAGGAAATTTTGGTAAAAGATTGTATTGTAATAGTGCTGATTGAATTTTCAAATTGCATTATGTGTTTATTAACGAATCTGCCAACAGATGCAGTACATACATTTGGCAACTAGTTTCGAACCAGCTGGTTCAAGTACATACATTTGGCAACTAGTTTCGAACCAGCTGGTTCATTTTTCAAGCCTGGCCTACTGTGGATGTACAGTTAACAATAAACGTGAAATGGCAATACGTGCTTTATAAAATGATCTCAGAATGAGTTTGATTTTTACGTGCTAAGAGGCACATGTGGATTGTGACAGTCATTCTGCGAACATTTTATAAACCATGTATTGCCATTTTGATGTTTATTATTAAGATTAGGCACCTTCAGTGCAGCCTCAGTTGGCCAGGCTTGAAAATGAAAAAGTTGGTTATAAACTGCTCACCAAACATATGAACTGCAACTGTTGACAGACTCGTTAATAAATGCTTCATGGAATAGTAAAAAAGATGCTGGTTCCATGTCAATAAAATGTTGAAACTGAAGTTTAAAACTCTATCATAATTGACATTTAGCACTGACCCTGCAAATACTTGTCACAGAATATGTCCTGTAATCCTGGTTTATCAGGTTCAAACTTGTTATGCATGTTGGCATTCATTTGTATTAGTAAATGAGTAAACACAGACTTGTTTGCTACAGTAGTTATTCTCTGCAGCAATCTGATAAATATTTACTATTAAAAACAATCTTGATCACGATTCATTTATCAGGTGACCGGTTTCGACCACTACTGTGGTCATCTTCAGACTATTGAGTAGGAACCTCTTTCTGTTGGAGAGAGTGATTCTCCAACAGATAGAGGTTCCTACTCAATGGTCTGAAGATGACCACAGTAGTGGTCGAAACCAGTCACCTGATAAATAAATCGTGATCAAGACTGTTTTTAACAGTAAATATTTGTAAGACATTGATCACTGCCTTTCCCATAATGTATTCAAAAGTAATCTGATAAATGACATTAATGATTCAATGTTTAGAGTTATTTATCATCATTAATCAGTTTACATGGCCTCATTTCTTGACTCACTTCTTAGGTAACTGAATCTTCAATTAGACCTTCCCATGCATAGCAATCTTCAGCTCTTCCTAATATAATCTGAAGAGATACACTGGTAATTTTCTTTGCTTGACCCAGCCATCCACTTGCTGCTCTTCGTAATGGCTTTCTGCTTTCAATTTTACCTTGCAAGATGCCTTCTCTTCTCAAAATATGCCCAATTAACTGAAAGTATCTTTGACTGGCAAAAAATGATTAACTTCTCGTGATTCTATGTTCTTCTATAATGCAAGAAACAGTTTTTCTTTCTTGCTATCATACAGATGTAATGTCTTCCACCAACACTGCATCTCAAAGCCATTACTTCAGCCTTTGTCACTAGCTTTCAGGGCCAGGCTTGCAGCCATACAAGTGATACCAGCAAGCACATCTTTGTTGTCCTGGATATTGCACAGTTCTGTCAGAACTTAGTGAGTTAAACCATTGCTGCTTGGCCAAAGATGATTTATTATTTTATTTCTTTATCACACTTTCCAGTGTCCTAGTTAGACACAATCATTCTCTACCTCCACATCCTTTAAGCAACCTGTACGACAGATTACATCTAAATCTTAGCAATTAATAACCATTAGTTTGCTCCTTTTCATGTTCATCTCTTGATTGAAATTTAAACTTATAGTCTTCACTCTGGGAAAAAAAATCACCAAGTTTTACCTCACTTCCTGCAATGAGGGTAGTATCAGCCGGAAAATGTAGATTATTGATTTTCTAGCTGCTAACTGAAATTCTAGCATCTCATCCATCCAGTGTGCTCCTGACGACACAGTTTGCATAAATGTTATAGAGTTGATGGGATGCAGTCTTGTCTAACACCATTTGTCACATCGAAAAAGTCCAAGTATTCACTACCAACATTTATTCTTGAAGTATGGCTGTTATAAAGACATTTTAGTAATGATACTAGGTGTTTTGGAAACCCAAATTCATTTAGCACATGCCACAGCTTGTCCCACATGACACAAACAAACATGCTACACGTGCCCAGCTAGGCAAAATTTTATTCATTGAACTCCATAGAGTGCTGTGTGCACAACGACCATATACATGAAAGTAGAATGAAGGTCAGCGTTGTCCGTAATTTTGATGGTTTATTGACAGCAAAATAGATTTTCAATCACATAGTGATCATCTTCAGTGCTGTAGTGTACAAATTAAACTCACAGGCACTGGTGTCAAGTTATCATCAGCAACCAAAGCTATGTAATGATCGCAATGAGTTATTGTGATCGTTACATAGCTTTGGTTGCTAACGATAACTTGACACCAGTGCCTATGAGTTTAATTTGTACACTACAGCACTGAAGATGATCACTATGTGATTGAAAATCAATTTTGCTGTCAATAAACCAGCAAAATTACAGCCAACATGACCTTTCTTCTAACAAACAAACACCTTTTTAATCTAGGATGTAAGCGAAGGCAGGTAAACAGAACTCATGAGATTTTTCTATTATGTGCCTCAAATTCGTGACTGCTTCTCATGTACCTTTAGCTGTCACAAAACGTGCTCATTCTGCAGACATCTGAAATTGCAGAAATGTCTTTAGGTGCTGATTCATTATGTACAGGAGGACTTTGCTAGTATGCAATAGTAATACTATGATCTGATAATTGGAGCAGTCCATAATTGAACCTTTTTATATGAAGAGAAATTAGAACAGATGTAGTCCTGTCTTCTGACCATTTACAAATGTATTTGTATTGTTTGTAAAGCAATTTAAGAAGTATAATATAATAATATTTGTTACAAATGTCAATATACTAACTACTTTATGAAATAGTTGAAGTGAGTTGAATGAGACGGTCAAAGTTACCCACTGCCAATGTCCATGGCTTGATTCTTTTTACTCTTTTCCAACTTAATGTTTTTTCATGGAAGTTTTCAATCTACAAATTTGCAAATTACTCTGAGGGGAGACTGTGTGATGTCTCTGGACACATCTGTCAACTTCTTTTATTCATTTTACGGGAGCCTCATAGTCACAGTGTGTACTGTGCATCGACTTCGCCTGCAGATATGGAAAATGCATTATAACAGCTAATTTTGTGAATAAATGAGACTTTTTCACTACTTGGACATGTGGAAAGCCTCTTGACATACAAGGGGCATTCAAAAAGAAATGAGCTGGAGGCATAATTACAGAAACCAGTACCTGTATGTTAGAAGTATTGGCCCTGGCTGTTGTGACACAAGGTGGTGAATGGCTGTCTCATAAAATTCCTGGGGCTGCAATGTTAACCAGTTCCGCACGTACAGTCAGACATCACCATCCACACGAGTGCAGGAAAGGTTATGCTGATGTTCTTCTTTGACCAAGATGGCCTGCTTCTGATTCACTTCTTGCAGCACGGGACAACAGTGAATGTCCAGCATTACTTGTGAACCTGGACCACCCTTTGCCAAGCGATCAAATCAAAACGACCAGGCAATCTCATCACCCGTGGAGTCATTCTGTTCCACAACAATGCAAAACCTCATATAGCCAACACAGTCGCGGCACTCCTGCAAAAATTCAAATGGGAGGTTCTCGTCCACCCTCCATACAGTCCAGACCTCTGTCCCTGTGATTATGCCATTTTTGGTCCCCTTAAAAAGGCTCTGAGGGGCAAATGATTCACCTCGGACGACGATATCCAGCTGTATGTGCAGAACTGGTTAACATCGCAGCCCTGGGAATTTTATGAGACAGCCATTCACTGCCTTGTGTTACAGTGGGACCAGTGTCTCAACAGGCAGTGTCAATACTTCTAACATACAGGTACTGGTTTCTGTAATTACGCCTCCAGCTCATTTCTTTTTGAATGCACCTTATATTAACATCCGTTTCATACATTTTGTGAATTACTGTGGCTTGTGTTTCCAAATTTATATACAAACACAGCAAGCCAATCATAGGTGAGGAGAACCAATTGCTCACACCTGTAGCTATATCTCAACTGACAGCTAATCAGCAACTAAAATCTAAGCATGCCACAACTCCATGAAAATACACATGGGCTTACCTATTGGCTAGTACAAAAAACTAGTATGCAGTTAAAATTAAAAGCACGGAACACACTCACCAAGGAGTTGGCCCTCCCTTCCTGATAGAGGAATGTAATAACATACATCGAGTACAATACACTTTTCAATGTTATTCACCTGTCATTGAAGCAATTGAACTATCGTCCGATTCATGAATGAAGGAAGCCTGTGCATGGCGAGGCACAGATGGGGGTTGCAGCACTGTGGGTTCCAGACGACAGTTGCAGTACGTGCATACAGGGGTTTTGCACTTGAAGAAAGTATGTATCCTGCAAATTATGTTTATTGTTTGTTTACGTAGAATCTGTTGCTTACCACCATCATCAGCCATGACAACATGCGGCAAAAGCAATAAAAATTCACTGAGAAACTCACTACGATCAGATTTAATGCTCGCATTGACTATAACACTCACAGCAGAGGACTCATGACACTACTGAATGCCCATTGGCTGTCAGAGAATTCATGACATCAAGTGCACAGAATGAGCCCAAACTTGATGGCCTTCGTTCATGACTTTGAATATAGGTGGCAGTGGTACTTACGGTAGCGACCATCTATGCTGCTACAAGGACGAATACGCATAACCCTAGCTCTTGCAAAATACAAAAATAAAGAAAGAAAGTAAAAGCACTTTAGTTCACAGCTAGTTATTACACAAATAACATGAACATCTGTTTTTACGTCATGGAATATTACCATACGATAATGGTTACCAGACCACTCACTCATATCATGCCATAAAACATTATTACTATTTCACACTCAGAATACAAATTGCAAGTTTATGTCACTGTATACAGATAATAAGCAATCTTGTCAGCAACAATGAGTTTTGCTGAATAAAGTTTAGAAATTCTGTTGATAGATAGTAAGTTGCAGCATTCATTAATAGCATATTGCAGTATTAACCTAGATGTTAATTCTTGAGGTTGAGTGCATACACAAAGCATACAACAGAATTTTTTTTCAGGTATGTCAGTGTTTGTGACACATCTTAAAAAATTAAGCTACCAACAGCTATACATTTAATTAAATAAATTACTCTTTCTTTTCTTTGTTACTCACAGTGGTATCATTTTATCAACTGACATGGCGGTCCAAATTGTGAAGAGAGAGAGAGAGAGAGAGAGAGAGAGAGAGAGAGAGAGAGTGTGTGTGTGTGTGTGTGTGTGTGTGTGTGTGTGTGTGCGCGTGCGTGCGCGGGCGCGTGCTTCCCTGTCAACCACACACCTGTAGTTAATTGTAATTTTGTGTCATTATTGTTCAGTTAATCTAGTGATGTACAACCACAATGAGTAGCAGAGACAGTGGGCCTACTCTAACAGTTAACAAATTCGACCATGATATATCAGTTGTTCTGCTTGACACCCAAGAAAGCACATGTTACTATGATGATAATCAATTCAATACTTCTGGACATTTAGTCATTTGTTTGACCCCATATCAACACTGCACCAGTGAGTTTTCGGCAAATTTGAGCCATAATATCTCCGGCAATATTTTCTTGAAGGAAATGAAACTTGGTCATCTTGTACACCTTTTTGTGCTCTCTTAAGTGAAATAACACAGAAAAAGCCTTCCTGAGTGATTGCATATGGATAATTTGCAGCAAAGTTGGCCAAAAAAATAGGCATTAAAAAAAATGTGAAGTTTAGCTTTTTATATCTCCAGAAGTAATTGTGGGGTACAACTGAAACCTTAAACATAATAACTTACCAATACAAGATCTTAGAATACACAATTTCATTCACCTACTACTTTCCAATAGTTTACAAAGTGAGGGCAAACATGACAATTTTTCTAAAAATGACAAAAAGGCTACTTTTGGCCCACTTTTACAAAAAAAAAATGTCTTCAGCAAACTTTTTTAAACCATTGTAAGCAAGTTTCCAGTACCACTGCTTAAAGCATTTATTGATTATTACGACAGCTGTTTTGGAAGATTTCCATTTTCAAGTATGTCTACATTGTCCTGACGGGTGACTGCTCTTGTTACATTTCACACGAAATTCTAAAAAATCGATTTCACATCGATTCTGTGCTGTTTTATATGGTGTGGTGCAACTTTTTTTGTCATGGTTTTAGGGCGCAAAACTGCTACGGTCATAAGTGCTGCATTCTGTGGCTTAGGGAAGGGGAAGGGGGGGAAAAAAAACGAAAGTGAAATCAGCAGCAATGGGAGCAAAACTCAAGCAGGAGGGAAACTAAAAACAGAAGGAAATCTTAGAAAACTACTATTGAAGGGGGGGTTGTATTCCCCAAATAAGAGCTTCAAATGACCGACCTCATCTCACTGACACTGATAAAATCAAGGACGCGATCAGCTGAGCACTGTAGTGCTCCCAGAATTTCACGAAAGTCTGGAGACACTTGTGTTCCAGCCGTTTCAAGCACGCGTTATTTTAAAGCAGGGCGTAAGGATGAGCATGGGATACTGCACCCATTTATTGTTTGTGCAGGCAAAACTGGAAGGGAGAAAATTTGTCGGCGCTGGCAAGTGTTCAGCGCGACCTGCCAAGAATACACACATACGGCCCGGAAGCTCTGTGGCCGGCTGCAAGGAGTAATGTAGCTTTGTATTGTTGAAAAACAAATGGAGTGACTCGAGACAGTGACTGTTTAGTAGACGTTGAACTGCTGTTGAGAGTACGTGGACTGGACGTGGATAGTCAGCCACGATAAAAGATTATGTGTTCAAAAATGTGTAATTAACTAATCTTGGGTGCCCGGTAATGTGTGGGCTTATGTCATAAAGTTTAGTTGTTTTTTTGTACAAAGTGGAAATAAATATGTTCTGGTGCATTGAATAATATTCCACGAGTAGCGTATTTTTAAATAAGAAGAGAGAGAGAGAGAGAGAGAGAGAGAGAGAGAGTGAAAATTTCCCCTTCCTAGCAGTGACATCTTCGGAGAAGCGTCCGGTGCTAGCAGAAGACATTGGCACTGCAAGAATGCAGAACCAGCATTCTTCAACAAGTAAGTCCATGAAAACACTTAAGCAGTACAGAGGGAGCTTAACATTACACCGGGCCACCGCAGCACGTGTCATCTGCTAAAAGGGAAGATATATCAGGCGACAACTATAAATGGGCGCGTAGCGGATTAAAATAGGGGCACTGAAGTAAAAGGTGTCTCACTGTCCACGGACAAAGTGGGAGAGGATCACCATCTAAAAGATGTTGATGTCTAAAAGGACAGTGCCCTATCCGGAGTCTAGTTAAAATTACCTCCTCTCGACGACGAGGCCGGGAGGTAGAGTCCCAAGCACACGGAAGAGCTTTTACATCTCGTAATTTATTATCGGGAAGTGTAGACCAATGCGTGTGCCATAAAAGAGTAACACAACGACATAAAATGCTCTGCAGATCAGCAAATGGAACCATGTGAACAGCGGGCCGAGGAAGAGAGACTGCAGCCTTGGCCGCTATATCGGCTGCCTCATTTCCGCGGATATCAACGTGCCCTGCGATCCACAGTAATGTCACAGAGACTCCCCCCAAGTGGAGCAAGTAGAATCTGTCCTAAATCCAGTGGAACAGAGGGTGGACAGGATAAAGAGCTTGGAGGTTGAGAAGAGAGCTGAGCGAAGCCAAACATATAATATACTGTAGCCGCTTATGGCAACAGATGTATTGGACAGTCGGAGAACAGCATAAAGCTCCGCAGTAAAAACTGAACATTGATTGGGAAGCCGAAATCTATTAGGGGTGTCGCCAACAATACAGGCACTCCCAACACTAAATGTAGTCTTTGAGCCATCAGTGTAAATAAATGTGACATCCTCTCATCCTCCATTTGTGCGCATAAAGCAGCAAATGTCCGACGATAAACTATGGGGGGGGGGGGGGGGGGGGGTTACTATTCTTGGGGTACGTAAAAAAATCTTTGCGAGTAGGCTCTTTTTTGGAAGTCCAGGGGTCCGATTTTGTGGCCCGTGATTTAGCAGGGGCCGATAAAGTGTGAGCCTGAGAATGAGCAGGTGATAGTGGAAGATGAATGGGTGATTTTTGGGCTGGCCAATCTGATGACTGTAGTGCTAAAGATGAGATCGCAAGTCTATGTGGCTACCCCTCCTTAGTATGCCGAGGTGATGCAAGGACAGTGCTATATTTACCCGCTGGGAGCACAGTGGGCTTTCTACTGGCGAATAACTTATGAACAGGAAATGTGGACACCTTTTCCTTCACTCAGATTTCCTGAATAACTTGTTTATCTTTGAAAACAGGGCAATCTCTAAAAGAAGCAGCGTGGTCGCCCATACAATTGATGCAACGAGAGGATGGAGGTGGACAATCACCCTCAGGGGCATCCCTGCCACATGTAACGCATTTGGCCAGATTGGAACACGACTGGCTGGTAAGATTAAACTGCTGACACCGATAGCAATGCACAGGGTTGGGGATGCAAGGGCAAACTGAAATGATCTCATATCCTGCTTTAATGTTCGATGGAAGTTGAACTCTTTCAAACATCAAGAAGAGAGCACGAATCGGTACCAAGTCCTTGTCAACCCTTTTCATGACTCAATGTATGGCGGTTACGCTCTGGTCAGACAGGTAGTGTTGAATGTCCTCGTTGCATAATCCGTTGAGTGTGTCCAAACCACCCAGCGTGATGAATTTAAAGTACGGTGTGCCTCCACCTAAACAGGGAATGTGTGTAGCAGTGTAGTTTGCAGCAATTTTTGTGCCTGGAGGTCACTGACTGTTTCTAACACCAAGGTTTCATTTTGTAATTGGGAGCAAGACTTTACAGGACCAGCAATTGCATCGACGACTTTCTGAATAATGAAAGGGTTGACTGTGGAGAAGTCTTGACCTTTGTCACACAGTGAAACAACTAGAAACTTTGGCACTGATGGAAGAATTGTCCATGGCTGAGACTCCTCAAGCTTTCTCTTGTGGGCAGAAGTTGTAAGAGTAGAGGAAACCATTGTAAAAGTATCCCCCTTTGATTACCGGCATCTCCAATGGCATGCTCCTTCCTTGTGGGGGCCTTCTCTGAGGGCACTCCCGCCTTAGGTGATTGTCCACACCTCATGTCACACCTCCCGAGAAACGGACGAAGGGAGGGACCAATTGGCACGTTTGGAAGGTACCAGTTCGGGTAATCACCCCTCGCTGGGCCTGACCTTTACCAGGGAGTACGTACTTGTCCTACTTGTATACCTATGAAAGAAAGAGAAAGGGAGGAGCACAGAAAAGGAAAGAAGAGATGTCTGAAAATGCTGCAGTGGAGAAGAGGGTAAAGAGAAGAAGCAACAAAAGAGAAGGACACAGAGGTGACAGAGACTTTCCAGCAGAGAGAGCAAAGAAGAGAAACTATGTCTTACAGTTACAAGGGTCCATCTCCGGGTGTAGGCACGAAACATACTCCTGAAGAGAGGGAGAAGGGGAAGGGAAGAGGTGGGGGGAGGGGGCGGGGAAGGATGGGGGACGGGGAAGGATGTGGAAAAGGAAGGTATGCAGCCCGAAAAGGAAGGAGAGCCGCACTAGCTCAAGGTCCCGTGTTTGCCACTCACGTATCCACAAAAGAGTTTTGGACCCCTGAAGGGGCGGCACGGGGGGTGCAATATTTTGATATGATACTGTAAATATCCCTTGTACTTTCTTGACAGTTCCTATCATAGATGTTCTATATTTACATATGTAATATGTAAATATAAAACATCTATAGTGATAACTGTCAAAAAATACAGGAAATATCACCAGATACTATCTCATCAGATGTTATATATACATCAGGACAACGTAGACTACTTGAAAACTGAAATCTTCCAAAACAGCTGTCGTAATAATCAATAAACGCATTAAGTAGTGATACTGGAATCTTACTTACAATGTCCTTTCAAGACATATAGTTCACTGTAGGCCCAGTCATCAAGAAACTAATCTTTAAAGCCATTTTCATTAAAAAGACCATGTTTTAAGCTGCCTAAAAAGCTATATTTGGTTTTGCAATGTGAGCATATAAGGCCCTAAAAAAATGACAAGGTGGAGGAGGTACAATGAAAATGGGTCCATATTCTGCTAGTGCTCAAATTAAATGTGACATCTTTCATTATGTTCTACAATTGTTCAGTAGTCTCTGGGGAAGGCAGTATCAAAAGTCTTGATGACTAGGAAGTGAGGTAAACTCCGAATAACTCACAAAACTTCAGAAAAAGGGCGTGTGTTTTGTCATGATTCATTGTGACATATTTCAGTCTGTTTTTCTGCCATAAGTACATAGTCAAACTGGTTATACACTTCACAATTCAATCATGCACTACCAAGGCAGTGGAAAATATGGCAGTAAAATTGTTTCTTAACAGCTGCTACACCCATCATATAAATAGCCTTCAGGTTTTACACAATTGTCATATTGTCTAAATTTTGGTAAAGTTCACAACAATCTTACTGACATTTTTTCGAATGGATTCATGTTATAGAGCATAATTAGTATATTTTGGATTGTGTAATGCTACTTATGTGCTAGTTTAATTCTGGTTTAAGGTACAGTACTTTGTGTTAGCTTAGTTACCAGTTAATGTGGAACATCAGTATACACATGAAAAATTGTATAAATGTGTTGGTATGGTCCAAATCCATAGCATTCCTGCCATATGTTGGAAGCCTGTTCTCAAAATTTGGTTGGATTCCCACTAAGCACAAAGTGATTTTTTGCCCTCCATCGAAGACAGTAGCAATTTTTGGGGTTCCACCAAAGATGTCTTGATCCTCTACAATCCTGATGTTTACAAGATCCTCTGGGAGTGGGGCTTTCATACATCGGACATAGTACAGTCCATGAAAGATGCATGGAACACTGTAGGTACACCTAGCTCTTACAGCCCAATAAATCAGCTGTGGCTGAGCACTACACAAACACCAGTCACTCCATGTGGTATGAAAATGTTGAAATTCTTGCACTGTCTTCATCTTTTCAGGACTCAGTGGTGAAAGAACCAGCTGAAATTCGTTTGGTGAAGAATTTAATTGCCAGAGATAGTGGTTTCAACCTGGACAAATCATGGAATCCAGATCTTTGTTTAATAAACTCGCAAAGACCTTGCTACAGTGCAGCTAATAATGATACATCAGTATCCCAGTTACAACTCAGTCCTGTTTATGTGAAATAAATCTTATGTTGTACTGAATTCAGTACCATATCTCTCTACAGGAAAATGACATATTACTTAAGAGTAAAAGTTACTTTTAAAGTACATACCACATTTGTGGGGCAGACCACCTTCATCAACTGACCTCTGCGACTAGCTTCCAAACGCTCTTCAGTTGTTACCTTTGTTGAATCAAGAAACTGAAGATTAGGTAGTCTATATAGTACATAGTACCTACAACAAAAAATACACATATATAATAAAGAATGCTATCACTCCACAGCATCCTTTTTTCTTTATTGCCTTCCCCAGTACCCCTACTTCCACCACTGGAAGCAGGGACGGGGGAGGGGGGGGGGGGGAGTGGGAGGGAGAGGGAGTGAGGGATAGAGGGAGATATATATATATATATTTCCACTGATTCCTATAATTATGTACATGAGTTCTGACATTAAAAACTCTCTGCCAGAGTTTCATCAAAACCAGATTAATGATATGGATGTGACTTTTCTCAAGAAATGGCACTGATCTTCAGCTAGGCCTGCTTTGGATAGACACAAATCACTTGAATGAAGATAACTGATGCAGGTTCTTACAAATTTGTGAAACACACTAATCCACTGAATTTCATTCTAAGAAAACAACTACAATTTAAACAGAAAAGTTATCTTTGATAAAGTAATGAAAACATGACTTGGTCAACAAACTGTAGAGTCCATTCAAAACAGGAAACAGCATTAAAATATTATATATGGAAACAGATTCAGTTGAAAATGTGTGGCTAAATATTGTAACTATCAAAACTAAATAACCACAAGCTTTACTGTTCACATGGAGAAAATAGTCTTCAATTTGTAACACATAAATATTCAGATTTAGTACAACTAGCACACACTTTTTAAGATCATGTCAAACAGATGGTAATGAGTCTACATCTACAAATGCAACACAGTGAATGATTAAAACTACATGCCAGAGCAGGCCTAAAAATGAACCTTTGATTTTCATCAAGCAAATTCGAGTTAAAATGCAAATTTTAATGTCCTCTCTGATGTAAACAGCAAGATTTAATTTAAAAGCAAGTGTAAATTTGTGACAGAGCAGTTCTCTTACAAGAAATTTATGATGGTGCTGAAAACAGTGCTTGCAGGAACTAGTTTTTCCTGGAAGGATAGTCACTGTCTAGCAGTAATCCAGGCAAATTAAAATGCTTCAGATGTCATACGTGATAAACCAACTTGAGGTAGATTAGATATCAGCAGTAAATTGTACATAGCATTAATATGCTTGGATTTTGAGGGTCTCAGACAAAGAGCAATGATTGGATGCTGGAGAAAGAAGGAAAGTATGCATTGTTAATTCTGAACACTATCTTTTTGAGAAAAAATTGTTTCAACTGCATCATGGAATAACAATAATGTGTGTTGCAGGAGAATTGACAGTTACTTATGTCTAAGACACTTGTCCCAAATAGAGGTGGAAGTAAAAATCTGATGTAGAACAATGAGTGACTATGTAGTTGCACTATACTTTGTACAGATAAACTGTTACAACACACTGTGCATTTATCCTGAAAGGAACTGTCTCTGTAACTCCGAGAGATTCAAAACATGTAAGAGTTCTGTCACATGCTCATCAGGCATCTGTGATGACTTAAAAAATGTATACCTTTTCCAACAGACTGAAATGATTAGACATCTCATGCAGTCTACCATCGGGCAAGGTCTACTAACATGGACTGTCTTCTTGCGAGACACATACAAAGAAAATGTGTCTGCACATTGGAGATGGAAGGGCCTAACAGCTTTCAAGACCTGAGTGTAATGGTCTTGTGTACCAGTGCATCTCCCATGTGATAATGTTCGAGGATGTTAGTCCAACGGTACATGTTCCTACATGTGTAAATACTCTGATCCGATGTATGAGAGGACCTGCAGGTTAAACAAGTAAATCACACAGGAGAACATTTCAAGAAGTTACTAGTTTAACAAACTGATTCCAATACCTTGGTTCACATCAACTGGCCATTGCATTCCCTTTTGCCATAAAACTTATGACACTTCTTTAAAACTGAACTTTTCTGCATTACATTCACAGCCAATAACTGAAAATAAGTGTCAGGAATCAATTTCTCCATCTAAATAGAACTGTAAAGATTAAACAAATATTTTACAGCTTTTATGATGCAGAACTTAAACATACGACACTCAAATTCACATGCTTTGTAATGTCTGCACAACAGCTTCCACATCTACATATATACTTTCCAAGCCACTGTACAGAGCACAGTGCTGAACATTCTGAACCAAGATGAGTAACTTTCTTTGCTGTTCTATTCACAAATAAAACACGGAGGAAAAGACAGTATGTTTGTCTCATTACATACCCCAATATATATGTTCTTATTCTAACAGTCTTCCTGCAAGTTACACAATGGAGGTAGCACAACAGTTGCAAAGTCCCTTTGAGTACTGGCCTTTAAATTTACCTAAGAGAGTTTTACCATAACAATACTTCCTTTCTCCCAAACAGTTCCATTTAAGTTCTCAGGCCGTTTCTGCAGCATTTCTATATAGGTTACAATTCTAGCAACCCATCTCCAACTTTATTAAATGTTTACTTGATAAGAGTGGAGTGGTACTGTGGGAAATGTCTCACAAGTGACTTATGTTTAATTTCCTTTACAGATGCCCTACACTTTTCCAGGGCACTCCCAGTAAATTCAAGTCTTGTATTTGCCTTCCCTACAACTGATTTTATATCTTCATGTCACTTCATCCATTACATGCCTACAGGTTCCCTCTCTTTGTCGTGGGCATCATCTTCCATTTACCCACATTTAAAGAGAACTACTACTCAGTACACCAAATTCTGCATTTCCTTATGAGCATCCAGTAACAGCACCTTTCAGGTAACAATCAGGGCACTGCAGTCTATCTGTTATGTATATTGAGAACAGTAGTGTGAATACTGATTTTACTTCCACTTTTGTTGAAAATTAGTTGTCCAACATCATGTTCTCGGTCCTCTCAGCCAAATATTCTTTTAGTTTATCACTTTGGTTACTTGCAAAAACAATAGAGAAAAAGTACTTGAATGGGAACTGTGTAATTTGTTAACTTTACCCACACGAGATCATTCTTAATTTTAATCACGATGAAGTGACAGTAATGGCCAACTAGACAGTTGGACAAACTGTTAACTCGTTAATCTATATCACCAGCACCTCATACTTTCATTAAGATGACTCTTCTTTTATCAGCAATGGATCACTAAATGCTTTGTTATCACACATCAACACTAGAAATTTCGCAGCTACTTCTATAAGGCTGGGGATAAAGCACCTCATCAAATAAGTGCTGCTATGATGAAACCAATCTGGTATAATATGTATATTAGGCTATTATTGGAAAACTTTGAAGATACTAACAGGTATGTAAGTCTGTATCCAAGTGAACATGGAGAGATCTACATGCATTTCTCTATGAACTGCAGTTACAATGTCTGTTTCCACATCAGGTGCTGATTTTTCAATTTTCCATGAAAATGCACGTTTCTCGATATAAGGACAAAGGTAATTTTCGTGTGATGTGTTACTGCCAAGTAACAAAGCTCAATGAAACTTGGACCATACATAGAAAGAGCCACTACAATATAATACAGAAGGTAAATGAAAGAAATATTACACTGAAGTCATCATGATTTATGGTGATCCCCTGGGTATTTGAAAGGCAGGACATGGTTCTTAATAAAGTGTGTGATCACCATGGATGGCAATGCATGCACTGCAATGTGCTCTTATGCTGATCACAAGCCTGGTAAGGAGTGGTAGAGCATTACATTCCTCTACAGGTGTGGTTGACTATTGCTGGATGGTCATTGGTGCATGCAGACATGCTGCAATATGTCTTCCCGACACACTCCACTTGTGCTCTGCACTATCAGTCCTGAAAAGATGCACATGGGGAAGGGGTACAGTAACACAATAACACTGACCGGTGAGTGTACCGTGGTCAAACTACATTACTCATACCCACACCATAAAACCTGGACTACCAAAACAATCATGTTTGACAACATTCCTGGGTGCATTAAGTGTTCCTGCCTCTCGCCATATGGTGCAGTCACCCATTGAGCACATGTGGGTAGTGTTTGGGAGACATATTGCAGCACATTTACATGCACCAAAGACCATCCAGCTATAATCAACTGCAATGGTGGAGGAATGGAATGTTCTATCACAGGAACTCCTTACCAACCTTGTGATCAGTACGGAAGCATGTTACAGAGCAACCACTATCACCCGTGGTGAACACACTCCCTATTATGAAACATGTGCCACCTTTTGTGACATCTAGAGGACCATCATATATCGCAGTGACTGCACAGTAATCATTTCTACTCGGCTCATTGCTTATTTCTTTCAGTTTTCTTCTGTACTTACTGCAGCAGTTCTTTGCATGTATGGTCCCAGTTTCATTGAGCTGCATCAGTCGGCAGTGATACATCATGCGAAAGTTACTTTCATCCCTAAGTTTTGCACACCAGTGTATATAGACATCTAATGCCCTTAATGTACTGCATTTTTATCTCCAATTATAAATGTTAACTTTGTACTTCTTGCTCACATACAAATGATTCAGATACCATTTGTTAACAAAACATTTGGGTATTAGCCACACTAGCAATAGTTGCAACATAGTTTGCAGCAAAAGTAACTGTCACCATTTAACAGAGGTACAAACTGTAGCACGAGACAAAGAAAAATTATATGGTATTTGCAGATGTACACAATCCCAGCTGTACTCACTTCTGAGAGACAAGAATGTCTAAAACAAAAAAAAAATATTCAGTTACTTGGAATAATATTTTCTGTCCTTTTCACAATTGCTTACCTGTATCTATGGTAGTCCTCTTCATCTTTTTCCATGTCTGACAGCTGATTTGGACATGCTACATTCCCCAAAAGGCTCAGGTATCGTAACGCTGGCAAATTATTTGATATTTTGTTCAGCAGGAGCTCTAAGTTGACAATCTAAAAGCAGAAAACTTTTTTCATGCTTATTTATTGCAATTACTTAAATTAAGTAACACTGTACAATTTTGGGTACCATGAATAATTTCTGCAGAATTTACCAGAATACAAGTTATGTGAGGTACTCACACAATGAGTCATGCACAATTTAAAACTAATGACAGCAATATGAAGCAAACTGGTAACATAAGAACTCAGAATAAGTCAATCGACTCGATTAACAACTACAGATTTACAGCAAAACTAATCCTCACATATGATAAAGTGGGTGGTTGACTATTTCTAGATTGTGCAGCAGTGTCAGAATAGACTGATGCCTCACCTCAAAATTTGATAGCTTGTCCCAAGCGTGGGATATTTTAGGTCAAAGTGTCTCACGAAGACCAGTACCAAAACACTATAAGACTCCCCCACATGGAGCAATTGGTCATAAAGGCAGAGTTCTGGTTGAGGACAGACAATACAGAAGTGCAGGACGCATGTCTTGGCAGCTGAAAACTGGATGCCACAGGTGAGAGCTCAGGACTGTGCCTTTCATATGGCATCCTGCAGTTAGCATTCAGCCACACCCACAGTGGAGGAGATATCCCACAGCTGCTGCCAGATCATTGATAGCACTAGAAAAAGGGGCTCACTCAATAGAGAGCCCAGCAGGACCCCAACTTTTGTATATTTGGGGGGGGGGGGGGGGGGGTACAGTGGGACACACCAATTTTTACATGAAAAGTACAGTGTTACAAGAAGTACCAGACAAAAATTGGGAGCAGGCCCCGGAGACCCCACTCATGGAGGGTGACGAAGATGTGGTGATGGCATGTGGTATCATAAGGCTTCTGCAAGTCGAAGAAGACAGCGATAAGGTGTTGATGCCAGGGGAAAGCTGACTGGACAGCATACTCCAGACAGACCAAATTTTTAGCAGTAGAATGTTGTTGTTGTGGTCTTCAGTCCTGAGACTGGTTTGATGCAGCTCTCCATGCTACTCTATCCTGTGCAAGCTGCTTCATCTCCCAGTATCTACTGCAACCTACAACCTTCTGAATCTGCTTAGTGTATTCATCTCTTGGTCTCCCTCTACGATTTTTACCCTCCACACTGCCCTCCAATGCTAAATTTGTGATCCCTTGATGCCTCAAAACATGTCCTACCAACCGATCCCTTCTTCTAGTCAAGTTGTGCCACAAACTTCTCTTCTCCCCAATCCTATTCAATATCTCCTCATTAGTTACGTGATCTACCCACCTTATCTTCAGCATTCTTCTGTAGCACCACATTTCGAAAGCTTTTATTCTCTTCTTGTCCAAACTAGTTATCGTCCATGTTTCACTTCCATACATGGCTACACTCCATACAAATACTTTCAGAAACGACTTCCTCACACTTACATCTATACTCGATGTTAACAAAGTCCTCTTCTTGAGAAACGCCTTGGCAAAAACCGCCCTGGGACGGGACTGAAAGACCACGAGACTCGAGGTACAAACTCTGCCGCTAGCTCATCATACGTTCGAGCAACTTGCAGAGAACATTAGTGAGATTAACTGGGCGATCACTCTCCACCTCAAGGGGGTATTTACTCGGTTTCAGTACTAGGACGATCACAATTTCTTGCCACTGAGATGGAAACTCATCCTCACTCCAGATACAGCTGAAAATGGAAAGGACATGATGTTGGCAATCCACTGATAGGTGTCTTGAGCATTTGGCTGTGGAAGTGGTCTGGCCCTGGAATGGCATCAGTGTAGAGGGCTAGAGCACTGGGGAATTCCCATTCACTGAACAGATGATTATAAGGCTCCAGGTGACGTGTATTGAAAGGCTAACGACAGAATAGCTGCAGTTGTGCTACACGAATATCTTCACATGGTAGGGTGCTAAGAGTGAGAGAAAGGACAAAGGCATCCTAGTCAGCATTTCCCAGAGCCCATTTGGATGGACGACCAGGCTAGTGACGTTGAGGGAGGGACGGGATGATCTGTCACAAAGATCATTATGGACTCTCCATGAATGGAAAAGACCAGGGTTGCAAATGGAAAGACAAATGGCCAAATAAGATCCTTATGACACACTGAAGTGTGTAGGGTCACATATATTCAAGAGAGAAAAATCAATTTCTGCAAGCAACGTTTTGATAGCTTCATCACAGCCAGTGTTCATAGTTCCAAACCACAAAGCGTTGCGGGCATTGAAGTCACCCAAAACGAGGAAGGGTAGGGGGAGCTGAGAAATCAGTGCACACAACACGTTCTGAGCCGCTTCACCATCGGGATTGAGCTACACATTACAGACAGTAAAATCGAGAAACATCCTCATACAAACAGTCACAGCCTCCAAAGTTGTATCAAGTGGCATGTGTTCACTGCAGACAGAGTCCAGAACATACGTGCAAACTCAGACCGACACTCTGTCATAGTCAACGTTATTCTTAAAATAGCCCCAATAGTCATGGAGGGTAAGGGTTTGGAATGCTGTAAACTAAGTTTCCTGGATGGGCATGCAGAAAGCTGGGGAAATGCATAAGAGATGTTGTAACTCAGCCAGGTGGTGGGAAAAACTGAGACATTTCCACTGGAGGATCATGCTATTGGTATCCTGTGGGGGTGTGAAGGGACCAAGGAGGCAAATATGCCCCAGGGTTGCCTGCTGCCACTGGTTGCAAGGATATGGCATCAATACACATCAGTTCAGAAGCAGGTTGTTGAGGGGGTGGGGGTGGGGGTAGAGGTGGGGGTGGGGTGGAGGCGAGGGGGCTCCAGTGACACAGGAGCCATCAGGAACTCTGCCAAGGGTACAGAGTTTAAACATGCAGGGTGCAGCAGCACAGGAACCACTGGAATCTCATTTATCTTTATCTTGGACATCATCTTTTTGTTCCTCTTCTCCTTGAATGATTTCAATGTTGGCGAGATCTATTCTGCACAAGTTTCAGGGACAGAGGAGGAATGTGAAGCCCCTACAACCAGCAACATGTGGCTCCTTCAGCCACAGCCTGGGATCTGGTTGCGGATCAACATAATCCTGGGAGGGGAGCATCTTGCAGGAGCTGTTCCTGGTGAGAGATGCTGAAGAAGGGAGTCGCTTTTCTGGCTTGGGGTTGGGAATCAACGTCCCCAGTGGGTGAAGAAGTCAACACTCCCAACTGCCAGGGGAGCATATGTAGTTCAGCAATTCCCAAAGGCCCAATGTGGGAGGCGCAAAGGGCAGGGTCCTGTTGCTAGAGAGGATGATGATGTAGCAATAACAAAAATCATCATCACATGTACAGGATGCAGATGATCATATTTCTTCTTGACCTCCTGATACCCCAGTTGATCAAGGGTCTTGTATTTTCTTTTCTTTTTGGAAGACAGTGCAGTCCAGTGAACAGGAGAATGGTTTCTCTCACAGTTGACATAGATAGGGGGGGGGGGGGCATGAAGAGCGCCTGTGTACAACGGGAAGACATGTGCTTTAATATTGTGCGTTTCTAGCACCGCATGGGAGGGGAACATATGATTTCATATCACACGGATACACCATCATGACGACGTTTTCCAATGAGTCACCTTCAAAGGCCAAGATGAAGGTCCCAGTATCAACCCTACTGTCCTTTAGTCCCCACTTGACATGGCAGACAAAATGCACACCCCATCTCTCCAAACTGGCATGCAACTCATCATCGGTCTGTAAAAGGAGGTCATGGTGGAAGTTGATATCCTGTTATGTGGAGGGGGTGGGGGGTGATAGTAACAGGAATGGAATCCAGCTTGTCACAGGCAAGCAGTGCCTGTGACTGAGCAGGCCCAGCAGTTTCAATCAGAAGCTAATAACTTTTTCATTTTCCTTATCACTTCTACTTCCCCAAACCTGTTCTCAAGATGTTCAACAAAGAATAATGGTTTTATGGCCACAAAGGAATCCCTGTTGGTCCAAGAGCAAACAAAGTGTTCTGGGGAGTATTTCTCTCCTTGTCTCTTAGCCCTGTGTTCCCCCTATGGCATAGGCAGGAAACATTGTGGGGGTCATATCTCTCTGTATTGTAGAAATTTTTTTCTTCAAAAGGAACTTCTGTTGCCAAACAGACAGCAGTGGATGAAAGTTTAAGGCACTTCATTTGCAAGTCATCTGCCTTGGTTATTGAAGAGAAACATTAGGTAAAGCTCAACAATAGGGGCCATGTAGTGAAAGATAAAATGGTGTATAAAGTGCCAGAAAAAAGTGTCCCCCCAAATCCAAACATGGCTGGCACACAAAGATCGTGCAATGGCAAGTCGGTGGGGGAAAAAAGAATAGGAGAAGGATAGACTTAAAGCACAAAAGGGAAGGAGTGCTGTTGCAGCTGGGGTCACGTGTTAGTTAAACACGTACTCACAAAATAGATGTGTGCCCCGTGGGAGGTGGTGGTGGGGGGGGGGGGGGGGAAGGGGTCTGTAAGATGATTCAGCATGGCAATGGACCTAACCATACATTTAAAGACGAGTGTAGATGAAAATGTGCTCAACAGTGGTATGTGGATTTTTGAAGCATCATCCCATCACGAAACTGTATGAAAAGAATTAATCATTGATTAAGGAGTACCCACTCAGAAATCTCCATCTGTTGAGAAGTACCATCTGTACAAAGATGTAACAATGAATGAAAAACAAACCACACTGACTTAACATTCATTGGACTATTATGTATGGATCACAAATAGATATCTAAATGTCCCATATCCTACAATTGTAACTACATTCTATCAGCTGTGGCTTCTACTTCCTCCACATGTGTCCACTTTCACACTCAGAAGATATATGTCTGAAAGGGTTAAAATATGCAAAGTGGTGGATAACTGACATACATGAAGACTGAGAACTGAAGCTCACAGCATTCTCTGCTATGATTATGTGAGGTTTCAGCTTATGCAAGAGTGCAAAAGTCCATGTAACTCAATGCTTTTGTTTAACTGAATACTGCATATACTGTCCCCAATGTCTTATTTACTTCAGTAAGTGTATGACAAAAACTTTTTAAGACACTTTACATCAATGATTCACTTTGAAGCTGTCCACACTACTTTCTCCTTTGATGAGACACTAAAGCACCTGCTGATGTCCTGACTACAATGTCAGTTATGCCTTCCTCTTCGTTAACACTACCTGGGCCAGAGTGGCACAAAAAGTATAGCTATACTGTTGAATTTACTCATTCTCCCCCCCCCCCCTCTCTCTCTCTCTCTCTCTCTCTCTCTCTCTCTCTCTCTCGTGGTAGCAACTGAATAGCTAGAAGTATGTGCAGTTGTATGACATTTTACTCTGGCAGAGAAGAATCTCGCCAAAGAGAGACCAATGAATCCAAATGGTGAAGCTTGTGGAGAACAAAAATGAAATGTTTCTGTACAAACTCATGGTTTTGAGTAGGTCCAACTTTAATTTATTTCATGCCAAAAGCAGCAGATAGGCAACAGAAAAGGATTAAGGAGACATACTTTACTGCACAGACCTCAGTATATTCCAGTTCATTCTGTGATTTAGATGATTGTTCAACAAAATGCAGTATAGTTACATTAATGGAGTTCTCTCAGTGAGTCCTGTGTCACTGTGGTTAGGGAGACAAGATCCGGCTGCAACATTAACAGAGAGAGAGAGAGAGAGAGAGAGAGAGAGAGAGAGAGAGAGAGAGAGAGAGAGTTTAAGCTATGAAGTAATATATCCTCAATACATGTACCAATGAATTGTTTCATTGTTTACCAAAATTTACAAGGCATAGTGTACAAAAATTTGGCTCCGGGAGTGGAAAATTACATAAACTATAAAATATGTCTGATTTTTCTTGAGTAACTGATATCCCATACAGTACCAAGATATTGTGGATGTTGGCTGTGAAGTATGCAGAGAGCATAACATACAGAATTGTGCATCCCAGAAACTTAAGAGCATACCCCAAAGACAACATAACATTCCACTCCCATGTACGCCTCAATTATGTCATATGGATTATTGTGGAAACATTACTATAACAAAGCACTGCTTCAAATCACACTACAAGCCACAAAATAAATTATCTTCAGGGTGGCAATCAGGCTAAGATGATTATAATGTCAGGGGCAACCGAAGTTTGTGGTACCATCCATCTGCTTTGACCAGTGACATAACCATGATGTGATGTGCGATGTCATGGTGTCACAGCATATTTTAAATAGACTGTATTTGCAGAAGGTGTGGTTGTAGTATGCACCGGCACTCTCAGGTGTGGGATGCTTATGTTTCCAAATTATTTGAGAGTGACGTTAATGATTCATTGTACTCTGAGTATTTTTTGTGAGAATAATACAGGAGAGTTTGTGGCAGTTGTTAGTGAGTTATTTTGATGTTGGAGGTTGTCAGCAATAGGTTAGTTTCAGAATTATTAGTGTGGTGTGTTGTTTATAGTTAAGGATTTAATTTTATATTTCGTTTTTTTTATTAGTTATGAATATGACAACGAAGTTCATGAGTATGACACAATGGAGAACATCATGTTGACCACAACTGAATTCCAAAAGTTATTCGGTTTAATTGTTGAGTATACGGAAGATTATGTTTGTGGAGAATATATGAGACTGAAAAAAGTTGCTGAATCTCCGACCTGCCAATAGTATACGTGGTGTGTTCGGCAGGACGATGTATGGCATTCAATGTGGAGGAGTTGGCATTCAATGTGGAGGAGTTTCTGGCTTGAGAATTCAAAGCTAGCCATTTGAGAGATTGTGTTAATGTCATATTATTTTTGCTATCACTAGACTGCTAGATTTATCTGTCAACGGACATTGTTTGGTATGTGTGTAATTTTTTCTTTTATTTTTAGTATGTATGGTACGTGAGTTTATGTGCATAACTGGGTGTTCCTTGTACATCAAAATTGATGTTAATGTAATTTTTTATGAATTTTTCAGCTTTGTTGATAGCCGTGAGTAATTATGCTGTATTGTGATTAGTGAATATCATGGAATTTGTTTTACCTAAATTGGATTAGATTAGATTAGATTCAGTTTTCATTCCATAGACCCAAAAAATGAGATGATTTTCGTGGATGTCGAACATGTCAGAACATATAACATTTGAATATAAAACTTATTACCCTCTCATCAACTGTCAAGAGATTGTCAAAATAGATGAATACAATGCGGTAAACTGGAACAGCTAATATTTACAGAATTAACACTCTGTCAGAATGAAGAATTGTTATGCACTATTAATAAGTTTATCATGCAAAAAATACTTAATCTTGACTGTTGTGACCAAGTACTGTCAAAACTGAAATCTGACAGACATTTTTACTTAAACTGGCTTAGCAGTCTCTGATAAGATATTCATCTATAAAGTAGGAGTTACCCATCAAAAAGTCTTTCAAACTCTGTTTAAACCAAGCTTTATCTGAAACCATGTTTTTAATGGTTGTTGGTAATTTATTGAAAATGTGTGTTCCTGAATATTGGACCCCTTTTCGAACCAAGGTAAGTGATTTTAGGTCTTTATGTAGATCGTTCTTATTCCTAGTACTGATACTATGTATTGAGCTATTGGTTGGAATAAAGATACATTACTTGCAACAAATTTCATTAAGGAATAAATATACTGAGAAGCAGTGGTTAGAACACCAAGTTACTTAAAAGGTTTCTACATGATGTTCTTGAATTTACACCACAAATTATTCTTATCACATGCTTTTGCACCCTAAAAACTTTTGCTCGGTTTGATGAGTTACCCCAGAATATAATCCTGTATGACATAATAGGCAAAGTATGCAAGTTTTTTTATATTCATATCTCCTACATCTGACACCATTCTCACTGCAAATACAGACTTGTTTAGGCGCTTAAGCAATTCTGTGGTATGCCCTTCCCAACTGAATTTATTATCGAGTTGTAATCCCAGAAATTCAACACTGTCAACCTCTTCGATCTGCATGTCTTCATATGTTATACACATGCTGGAAAGAAATCTCTTACAGGTTCTGAACTGCATATAGTGGGTCTTCTGAAAGTTTAATGACAGTGAATTAGCTTTAAATCATTTATTAATGTGAGTGAAAATTTCATTAGCAGCTATTTCTAAATCTGTACTTGACTTGCCACTTATTGCAATGTTTGTATCATCTGCAAACAAAACAAACTTAGCATCTGGCAATGTAACAGATGAGAGATCATTAACGTACACAAGAAAAAGCAATGGACCCAAGATGGAACCTTGAGGAACACCATATGTAATTAATTCCCAATCAGATGAAGACTGACTTCTTACTGCACAGGTATTTTGCAACAACACCCCTGTTTCCTGTTAGATAGGCAAGACTCAAACCAATTTGCAGCATTGCCGGTGACACCATAATATTCTTTAAGAGAATGCTGTGGTTCACGCAGTCAAAGGCTTTTGACAGGTCACAGAAAATGAAAGTAGCTTCTAATTTATTATCTAATGAATTAAGTGCATTCTTACTGTAAGTGTAAATAGCTTTCTCTACATCAGAACCCTTAAGAAATCCAGACTGTGACTTGGACAATATATTATTTCCAGTCAGATGCTTAAGGAGATGCTTGAACACAAGCTTTTCAAATACTTTTGGGAAAGCCGGCAAAAGTGAGGTTGCACTATGGACCTGGTTTTAGCTTATAGGTCAAGTGAATTATTAGATGCTGGATTTGTTGACTTGTATATGGTTTTGTGGTATTGCATATTTTGTTTGATTTATACACATCAAGCAAAATTTCCAGTACCAGGCTTTTGAGCTATGCATCATGAAAATCATCTGAGCAATATAGGCCATGTGAAATCTTTGGAGCTGGATTTTGAAGCTACAGGTGGGTTCATGGGCTTGGTTTGAGCTATATGTGTCAAGTGAAACATTCAATATCTCTCTTTTCTTTTCTTTTTGTAGCTTTGTGTGGGTTCTTGATATTGTGGATTTTGTTTGCGTCATGTAAGTCAAGTAAAATTTCCAATACCAGTTCTTTTTCATGTGTTTTGTATTGTAATTTTATTGACTGCTAACAAATTAATTAATTTGACCTTTGCATTCGTGATATGTTTGACATGTCTTCATTATTATGATAGCCATACATTTTGCTTGTCTCCACTCAAAACCTCCCTAAATCCTGTTGTCCAGTTAGTTTCAAATATTTCTGCAGTTAAATATTTTTCATGTTATCTGTGTCTGTTCATGTGTGTAATGAGTGACATCATGGTACCCATATTGTACAAGGTTGGATTCATCTGACAGAAGTTCGCAGTCTTTTATGTGTGTCTTTTGATGAATCAGCACCTCTCCTATTCAGTTTTGTATTTGGTTTACATTACTTGATACAGTTTTGTGTTGGATACAATAAACATTTATGAGCAGGAAGTGAACAGGATTTGGGAAATATCTTAATTCTTTTTCCTGAACTATTCACAAGTGCCAGAAAATTACAATGATCTCTAGATGCGTACTTTTTTTTTATCTTTTTCATTTGACCCTTAGATTTCTGTGTGATAGTGTAGGGAGGTGACAACAATAACTTCCTTTATCTCCTTTCAGAAAATCTCCCACTGGTAGCTGACTTTTTCCACACTATGATGTCTCACCTTCATAATGGGATTTATGGAACACAATGTTCAAAATTTCATTTGTCTTGGTACTAAAACAATATCGTAGCACAACTTACAGATTATATGAAATTATGAGAAATTTTAAAGAATGAGGAACCAAACTAATGGAATACAGTAGCATAATTCTATGTGTTTGTGCTTCTGAACTGATAAATAACAAAAGAGAGCAATAGCTGTTGATGATGATGATGATGATGATTTTTGGTTTGTGGGGCACTGAACTGCGTGGTAATCAGCACCCGTACAAAGTCCCAATTGTTACGCAGACCAATTTTTACACAGTCCAATCTAGCCACTGTCATGAATGATGATGATAAGGGTGAAATGATGAGAACAACACAAACACCCAGTCCCCGGGCAGAGAAAATCCCCAACCCGGCCGGGAATCGAACCCGGGACCCCATGATCCAGAGGCAGCAATGGTAGCCATTAGACCACAAGCTGCAGACAGCAACAACTGTGAACATCTGAGTGAACAGCCAAGGCAAATACATGAAAATAATTTAAATTGTAAGAGTTAAATATGTTCTTAATGCACACAGTAAAAAAGTCGTCAGATTTTTGGCACAGACTTACATTATTCTTATTGAGGGAAAGTGTATGCAAATGCTGCAAACGTGGCAGGCACAATGTATCTGTTAAATTGTTGTTGTCCAACACCAGTTCTTTCAACAAGGTGAATTGTTCAAGGCCCTGAAGAGTTGAGAGTTGGTTGAAGCTAAGGTCCATATAATGCACACTTGGTGCATACACTTGTATCAATGAAGATGGAATACGCGAGCAGTCTTGACCCACATAGGTTAGCTAGAATAACAAGTAAAAATTAGAGTACATTGAAAACTTCGAAAATTAAAAATAAGTTGTTTCATTCCTTTGCTATTTAAAACATTATACTCTCTGAAATAATTACAGATTTCAATGAGACATTGTACTGAACAAACAATTACAGTATTATAAATAAATGCACATTTGCTTCTCCTATCTGCTGTTATTACATAATCTGTGTGACATAATGGGCAATAAAACTCAAATAAAAAGTAATTAAAGTGATCATGAACCAGAGTGTTGGTTTAAACACTACAGTGCTTTACTAAATATGCTCTTGCAAAAGGGAAAATGTCTTTCCCTTCCCCATATAAATGGGGTGTACATTTTGAATTACACAGCAAATTATCCATTTTATAGACCTACATTACCACAGGCGAAAATTAAGTTTTGTGGCAAAATAAAACTACAGGAAAAACTGGGTACTCAATCCCGAATGTTTTAATTTGTAGCATGCCACTTCCCATTGTGCCATCCACATATAAGGTCAACTTCTGTGTCATACTACTTTATTTTAGGTCTGTCATCATATGATGCAAATCTAGTAATAATCTGAAGCCAATACTTAGTGATTATTTCACAAAATGTTAGATGAAACGTTAGGCACAAAAATTCCAAAAATAAATACTGGGAACTGGCATCTGTCGCAGTCCAAAAAAATTTGGTTCCAGAGTATGTATCTTGAGGAAAACACTCTCAAGCTTGCAGGTAGTTCTCCTTGATGATAAAACGGGGCCTTAATTTCTGATACTATCCCTAAATAAAACTAGTAATCAAAATACCGACGTCATTCTCATTTTACATGTACTGTATCGTAGAGTATATTCTTTTGGCTATTATTAAAAAATTAAAAAAATACTTAATGGAAAATGATTCTGTAACACACGAGCTCATAAAATACATTTAAGGAAAAGTATCAGCGGCATCCCACACGCGTCAACGGCCCTTTAATATGACGGTGTCTCACCTTACTGTTTTCGAAAATTATGGCATTTCGATTCACTTCGGCACATTTACTGTCCTTTTCCAAACACAAATCACTGGTTTTCATGATTGAATTGTGTTTATAAATCTACGCGACACTGTAAACAAATCACTTCACATTGCAAAGATTATATTTTGTTCGATAAAAAATTTTGACGTTTATCATTTGTTTACAAGTCATGTGAACTGTGACGCAAGGCTTAAAAAGTCCGTGCGCACACAATGATCTTAATGCCCAAATACTTGCGCAAATGCGAGTGCGTGCACTATCTTGCCGCAAAACTCGCGTGTCGACATGACAAAGTTTCATCCTCTATTCGTCTACTGTTCTGTCATATGCCCGTCTAAGAAAGAACTTTCAGGAGCAAGTGGCAAACATCTCGCGAAAAATACTTCAGTTCCGGACAATGTTCGCAACTACGCTTAAAAAGGTGTTAATAATGTATTAGATGTAGAAAGTACAATGTAAGTGGTCAAGACATTGCCTCCTTAAACTAGCTCAGTTTTCACATTTTAACTTACCGGTACCTTTTGAGTTACACGGGACGACTGTCGAAATTATTTGTTATTGTACAGTCATGTTTAAAAGTATCCGAACGACCTGAATTGCATTTCGCCTTATTCGCATGCAACCCGCATAACGCAGCTGTCTAGCAGGTCCTCTAATCGCTCCTCCATACAGTCGTTTGACTATTGAAAATGGTTCCAACAAGTCACCACTAGAAAACACTAATCTGTATCGCAATAACTCAAGATATAAAGCAATACCACGATACTACAAATATCAGGGAACACCTTATCACAGATAAGACTGTCCTTAAGGCTTGTAAGCTCACATTTATTACAATAAATGACGTACCTGAAATGTTAACCCTCTAATTATTACGTCAGATAGTTAATGCACGTAGTTAGTTCGTCGAATTCATAATTTCCTCTTCAAAGTAACATACCTTACTTATTATTTAACGCAAAATGACCTGAAAAAAAATTTAAGTTATTCACGAGCAGCTAGTTGAGAATATGAATGAACTTCAAATGAAACGACGAACTGTCTTGTTCTGCATACGGATTCAAACCCAGGCCATGCAGACTAAGCAAAGATTTCGTGACTGACGGAAACTAGCAGTAATTCCTGAGTAGGCATACAGAGAGTGATATACCTCGATTTTAGACAGTATCAGTTAGTAAATATCAACTTTCAATTACATAACGTAAACATTTTTAACAGACACAATTCCTACTCAGCATCTATTGTCCCTGTTAACGAACTACGAGAGATGTTAAATATTGCTTCTTCACAAGTAACTTACTTGAAATGCCATGAGATAAAGCTTTGTGTTGGATAGGGACTCGAACCCAGAACCTAATCCGTTTGTTACCGATGCACAATCAACTGTGACATATAGGATTTTCTCGGCAATAGCTAGTTGTTTTAACTGAAATGACGAGAAGAAACATTAACTTTTTCCTTCCCAGGACTCCAACCCGGCACCTATCGCTGTTATTTTCCACAGAAAACGAACGTTAAATATGGGTTTGTTACACCAGCAGCGACATGTGAGCTTGTTTGAAATAGAAATAATACGACGAAGAGTTCAGTGCTGACTGGGAATCGAACCCCACACATATCGTTGTTGACTACACGATACCGAATTTTTCTCTACTAGCGGCTCAGAATAACATCCTTGAACTTACAGTGATCTCGCAAATAGTTCTGTGCCTCACTGTGAGTCAAAAACGTCAGATGTCGTTAGTGTTGACAACGAATGAAAATACATTAAAAATTAAAATTATTATCCACCAACAGATAGTTGTCCTCATGCTAGAGCTTGATAATACATAATGAAAACTTTAGTGCCGGGCCAAGATTCGAACCCACTCAGGCGCAATATGTGGAGATGTTGAGGAATCTGCAGTTTTGGAGTTCAGAACCAATTTTATCGACATACAAAAGCTCAAATAAAAGATGGAATAAGTGTCCTGTAACTCTGCATAGCGTTTGTTTCGTCAATAGAAATAAATAACTAGTATAAGAATTGTTACTGGTGATAGCTTTTCTACATGTCGCCACTTCTGACTTTATTGTGGTTCAACCTAACGTCTACTTGGTAGAGAAGGAATATCATGTTATTGTGAATTTCAGATCACAATTCCATTATACCTTCTTCAATTGGCGTAGCCAGGAGAGAATAGAATCTGTCTCTCCCTATCAAAAACCATCGGCAGAAATTGGAATCAGACCCACACCATAAGTAAATGAACCTATCATCAATCCAACAGACCACCAAATCCCTTTTTCTGTGACTCATTTTTCTATCATAACGCCTTTGCGCCACACTGGATGAGAATTCTGACACAAAGGCTCCCTGTAGTGGTTTGCAGCAAATTGAGTACATTCATTTACTTAGTTGACTAAATCGCCATGAACTAGCTGACTCGGCTACCCAGTGCATACATTCGACTCTATTTTGAAACCACCGAAATAAAATCATGTGACTGCCACCTACACAGAACTGCCAACAAATGTAGGATGCAGAAATTTAAATAGGAAGTGTTCCTTTCCACGTGAACTACTCTATTGCGCTATCTGTTTGTTGAAAACGTCGTGCAGTGCAAAAGAAAAGCTGTAACTGTCTGTCTCTCAGAAGTCTAGATCCGGTCATATGCATTATCTCCCAGCACTGTGGAATGCGGAAGATCTGGAGGAATTGTTGTTGATTTCCGTAACGGCTGTACCTACATATTAGTTAGTAGCGTAATGGTAAGCGTCGCGCACTATGGACATTACGTCGCTACTTCGAGTACATTCACTGCTACATTTTTTAAAACACAGTTCTGCTGTCTGCTGAAGTTATCAGTCCAATGGAACTTTGAACATAATTCCCTTCACTTCTCAACCCAAAATAGTCACATGTGCCTCTACTGGCACGAATTAGTAAAATACTACTCACTTAGATTTGGATTGGGTCTGTGTTTAATTGGTATGCTGTTTCATACTCAAGAGGTATGCAAATGTGGCATTTCATAAATAAAGTTATGTATTCCTAGAAACCTAAAATTTTCTTGTCAGCAACGGAAAGAGGCGTTACCTGTTGTGCTGCATTGTAAGTTTTTTCACGCCGGCCGCGGTGGTCAAGCGGTTCTAGGCGCTACCGTCCGGAACTGCGCGACTGCTACGGTCGCAGGTTCGAATCCTGCCTCGGGCATGGATGTGTGTGATGTCCTTAGGTTAGTTAGGTTTAAGTAGTTCTAAGTTCTAGGGGACTGATGACCTTGGGAGTTAAGTCCCATAGTGCTCAGAGCCATTTGAACCATTTTTGTAAGTTTTTCACCATTGCACTATGAGCCGAAAGTATTTTCTTGCGATTTCATTATCGATGTTTGATCTGACTACTTGTAGCTCTTTCACAGACGAGATAAGATCTCGTGGATGATAAAGAAGGACGGTAGGAGTGCGGTTCGATTCTCGCTCAGGCACAAACATTTGTATCTTTGTTTTAGATTCAAACACCTAGCAGTTGGTTAGAAAAACCGATACGTAACACTTGATTTTACTTAGTTAACAATCCGATTACATGTTGGGTTTCTATCTCCGTCACAGAACTTCACATCCTGCGCTTCATCTTTAAATGTATGCACACTTCGTTACTTGTGAATGGAGGTATATCAGACGTCTTTCGTGGTTAGTTAAAAGGGACGAAAGGATCTTGATAAGAGCCCTAGTTTATTGCAAAAACTGTCGTCTTTTATTTTCAAGTTTAGATTTGCTTACTGATATTGGTGAAAATTTCGGTACTTCATGACTCTTCATGTCTAGTCAGCAATATGATATAATTAGATTAGGTTAGATTTGATAAGATTAATACTTGTTCATAGATCATGAATACGACATTATGTTTATTTTATTTTATTATTTAGCGTATGGCATTTAGACACAATTGTTATTACAATCAATATGCAAAATTGTAATAATTTGGCATTAGATATTCTTACAGTTATTACAATAGTTATACAGAATTATACAAAATTATACAAAATTACACATAATACACATGTTACAGTAGTTATACAAAGTTATAGTAGTTTGGAAGTAATTACAAACAAACATCTAATGAGTTAATATATGCAATTGATTCTGGAGTCGCCATCAGGAAATCTTCTGGAGTCCCATCATAGGCTGTCCTGGGGCAGTCTTCTATTATGTGCTGGATAGTTTGATTTTCTCCACATTGACATAGCGGCGATTCTGTCATGCCCCACTGGTAGAGGGAATAGGCGCATCTGCCATGTTTAGTTCTAATTCTGTTTAAAGTTGCCCAGGTTTTGCGTGATAAGTCAAAACCTGGAGGCTTCTGGGAGATACATGGAAGTTTGCTGATGTTCTTTAAGGACCATTCTTGGTGCCAGGCGCTGGTTATGTTGAATTCTTCCTCTGTTGCAGATGTGGCTATTGAGGTACTGATGGGTGACCTTCTGGAGCGGAGGCGGCTTTGGGTGGCATCTTCAAAATTCTCATGGATGAGTAGATTCCGATTGCTCATTATCTTTTTGTACTCTCTTATAAGAGCGTTTGTGCGGCGTAGGTTAGGGGGTGGTATGTGGCTTAGTACTGGGAGCCATTCCACGGGTGTAGTCTTTATTACACCAGCGATCATTCTCATTGTGTTATTGAGCTGTGCATCGATTCTATGGGTGTGGGGGCTGTTTAGCCATACCGGCGCACAATATTCGGCAGCTGAGAAGACGAGACTTAAGGCTGATGTCCGTAACGTAGTAGCTGCCGCTCCCCATGTCGTTCCACAGAGCTTCTGTATAATGTTATTCCTTGTTTTTAGTTTCTCTGCTGTTTTCATTAGGTGACCTTTGAAAGAGAGTGTTCTATCGAGGGTCACACCTAGGTACTTTGGGGTTTTATTGTGGGTAAGCCATGTGGTCTCGAATTTTATTCTGAGCTCCCTCTTAGCCGCTTTATTGTTTAGGTGAAAACATGATACTTCTGTTTTGTTGGCGTTAGGTTGCAGGTGCCATTTTCGGAAATATTCTCCCATCTTCTCCAAGTCAGCTGTTAGGGTCTCCTCTGCCCCTTCAAATGATTGACTTCTCGTTGCAAGGACCCAGTCATCGGCGTAGCCAAACTTCTTTGATCTTGTTTCTGGTATGTCTGCAATGTAGAGATTGAAGAGGAGTGGTGCAAGCACCGATCCTTGAGGTAGGCCATTTTTTAGTTTCCTCGATGAGCTAATATCTGAACCCATGGTGACTTGGATCGTTCTGTCATTCAGCATGTTGTTTAGTAGGCGAGCTGTTAGTTTACATGGGATTATGCGGAGGAACTTATAAATCATGCCTTCTCTCCAGACTGTGTCGTAGGCAGCTGACAGGTCTATGAATGCTGCAGTGGTTTTAAGCTTTCTTTGGAACCCAGCTTCAATGTACGTCGTGAGTGCGAGAATTTGATCGACACAGCTGCGGTTTGGTCTGAAACCTGCTTGTTCGATTGGTATAGCATTGAGTATTTTCTGGCAGATTCTATTGTAGATGAGCCTTTCTAACAATTTATATATTACTGACAGTAGTGCTATGGGCCTGTAGCTCT
This sequence comes from Schistocerca cancellata, assembly GCF_023864275.1. Lineage (NCBI taxonomy): Eukaryota > Metazoa > Arthropoda > Insecta > Orthoptera > Acrididae > Schistocerca > Schistocerca cancellata. The sequence goes on from NC_064629.1 coordinate 548,927,941, forward strand.
TCGGTGAGTTTGTTGGTTTCCCTGGTTTTAAGATGGCTATTATTTTCGATCTTTTGAGGTCACTAGGCACATTACCGGTTTGGATGATGTCGGTGAAGAATCTCGCCAGCCAGAGTTTTGTGTATTTACCGCAGTGTATCAGGAGTTCTGGGTTAATGCTGTCGGGTCCTGGTGCTTTCCCTGTTCCCTGGCTTGACCTCTTTGAGTGCTGTTTCTATTTTTTCGAGTGAGAAAGGGAGAGCGTATTCAGTTTCTGTCGCCTTATTCCTCAGATTCCTGAGTTCTCGTTTTATCTTGATCGTGTGTGCTCTGTCACTAGGGGCTCTGGACGTGGCCACTATATGAGATGCCATGGTGTTTGGGGAGACGTTTGCTGTCTGTCTTTGAATAGGTGCTCCACTTCCTAATTTCCTTAACAGGGTGTCGGCTTGAAGTCTGGAAATTCAGGCTCTCCATTGCTTCTGTCCATTTACGTTGTCTTGCAGTATCAAGACTGTGGAGAAGGTCATCGGCCAGTTCTTTGTCGCCCGTCTTGAGGAAGCGCTGGTAGAGCTCGTCACTGTTTTTGGACCACCCTGGGACATACTCTCGTCGGTATCCCCTAGGGATGTGCTTCTTGGCAGTGCTTATTACTGCTCCGATGAATCTTCTATAGTTTTTATGGGTAGGTGGAATCCATCCTAGACATTTATCAAGGTCTCGAGAGTACTTTTCCCAATTTGCGTTCTTGAAATTCCATCTGGGGCAAGGCATGGAAGTCACCAGTGGGATTTGGCTGCCAATTTCAATAATGACTGGTCGGTGCTGGCTATGAGGAAAGTCGCACAGGACTTTACAGGTAGCTGGTAGTGGTTGGTTATTTCCGTCAGTTGAGGTGAAGCATAGATCTGGGTTGTATTCCTGCTCCCAGGCAGCTGATCTGAATGTGTAACGGTCTTTCGCGTCAAAGATAAGGTTAAGATTTTTATTTTCAGCCCATTTCACCAAGGTTTCACCATTAGCATCACACTCCTTATATTTCCACTGTTCGTGGTGGCTATTGAAGTCTCCCAGATAGATTGCTGGGTGAGGTTGAGCCTGAATTACTGATCTTGGCCATGGAGTGGTTGGAGGTTTATAAATATTTGTAACGGTTACGCTCCCAACTTTTACTGTGACATTATGGATTCCATCACCTGACGACGTGGAGATAAGGGAGGCATTTTCTATATCATGTCTGATGTAGGTTGCAACACCATGGGTATGGTGGTAAGTGGCACCAAGTAATTCAAATCCGGGTATTTTGCCCCTTTTCCGCAGTTGTACTTCAGTACTACAATGTGTTTCCTGAATGGCGATCAGATCAATGTTGTCTTTCTTCAGTAACGTCCTCCTAAGGATATGCCAACAAGGAAACTTGGACCTACGGTCCGAATCTGCCATCTCAACATAGAGAGCATAAGCTATTCTAAGTGCCAATACTTATCAACGACATTATGTAATTATGTGGAACATGTCATTTTAATGAAAGATTTCTGTACATACCATGATTGAATTTCTTTACAACAATTTTTTACTCTCTCTCTCATCCTTTTTTATTTTTATCTCTCTGTCCCTCTCTCTCTCTCTATCTCTCTCTCTCTCTCTCTCTCTCTCTCTCTCTCTCCCTCTCTCTTTCTCTCTCTCTCACACACACACACATACTTTTTTTATTTGTTTGTTTTGCTCGACTATCAGTGAGGCACGAAAACGTCTGTGAACGAGTTTCGTGGTTTTGAGTACACTTACGAAAGAAATATAAAAACAACTATGAGAGTCACTGAATCATGATGCTTAGTCTGCAGTCAGTTCTGAGTATTATTAGTAACTACGCTCCAGTCCCTAAACCTAGGTACAGAAATGGGAATCAGATGCATTACGTATTCCAGGCCGTGGCGGGCGCGTCTTTGAGACACAAGCTATGGTCACTTCCCAGCTCGCTGTAGGATCACATCGGTTCGTCTTCTTCCTGCTGGTATTGTAACTGAGATTTGGCAACAAGGGAAGTTATGTTTGGCAACTCTGTGATCGACGAGTTACTTCCTGGTGTGCACAGAATTAAGACTCAAAGTTCACTTGATTTTTCCTGTCATTTCCATTGAATAACCTGAGTTATTGTCGCTTGAGGTGTAACAAAAGATTGTTAATTTACGGTTTTCAGCCCAGTAAAGTCGTTGCCCGTGGAAATCTCAACTAATCTCGTCCTTCAAATAGCACTTTACGAGTTATTGCCACTATTGGCCTCGTAAGAGGAAACCAAGACAGATACCTATTCGCCAGCTCTGTAGTAACCTGCTGACCTACGAAAAAGTTTCTTTTATGGTTCGCGGTTACAGTCTAACTGACTGTGAAGATCTTATCTCGTCTCTGAAAGAGCTACAAGTAGTCAGATCAAACATCGATAAGGAAATTGCAAGAAAATACTTTCGGCTCATAGTGCAATGGTGAAAAACTTACAATGCAGCATAATAGGTAACACCTCTTTCCGCTGCTGGCAAGAAAATTTTAGGTTTCTAGGAATACATAACTTTATTTATGAAATGCCACATTTGCATGCCTCTTGAGTATGAAACAGCATACCAATTAAACACAGACCCAATCCAAATCTAAGTGAGTAGTATTTTACTAATTCGTGCCAGTAGAGGCACACTTGCATACAGATACTCAGTTATATTAAAACAGACTTTTATCATAAGGTTATCGTGGGTAGTTTTATTTCATTTCTTATAATTTTTAGTGTTGTTAAAACAATTGTAAACATAAGAGAGAAATTAATTATCAACGATGTATGCGAATTCTCTGATGTTATCTGTAACCAACTGACAATGCACATGCAGTTTATTGATTACATGCATGTAGAAAACTTGTTCTGAGTTAAACCTGTCAAACAAGGTTTGAAGAAGAATAAAATGCCACTACCACACGACATCTAAGTAGAAAATACTTTTCTGACGTATTCTGGCACGATGCGCTCTCTCCATAGATAATACAAGTAAGTAGAAGTAAGACATCTGCTGCCTGGCCGTCTATTAAACGTGAAAAGAATAAAATGTCGCAGAAGTTAGCCCTTTTTCCACATGTGACTATTTTGGGTTGAGAAGTGAAGGGAATTATGTTCAAAGTTCCATTGGACTGATAACTTCAGCAGACAGCAGAACTGTGTTTTAAAAAATGTAGCAGTGAATGTACTCGAAGTAGCGACGTAATGTCCACAGCGCGCGACGCTTACCATTACGCTACTAACTAATATGTAGGTACAGCCGTTACGGAAGTCAACAACAATTCCTCCAGATCTTCCGCATTCCACAGTGCTGGGAGATAATGCATATGACCGGATCTAGACTTCTGAGAGACAGACAGTTACAGCTTTTCTTTTGCACTGCACGACGTTTTCAACAAACAGATAGCGCAATAGAGTAGTTCACGTGGAAAGGAACACTTCCTATTTAAATTTCTGCATCCTACATTTGTTGGCAGTTCTGTGTAGGTGGCAGTCACATGATTTTATTTCGGTGGTTTCAAAATAGAGTCGAATGTATGCACTGGGGAGCTGAGGCGATTTGGTCAACCAAGTAAATGAATGTACTGAACATGCTGCAAACCACTCCTGGGAGCCTGTGTGTCAGAATTCTCTTCCAGTGTAGCGCAACAGAATTACGATAGAAAAATAAGTCACACAGATGGGGATTTGGTGGTATGTTGGATTTACGTAAGTTAGAAGTGACAACATGAAGGAACTCTGTCACCCGTAAACTTTCTTATACTAATTATTTATTTCTAGTGGCGAAACAAACGCTATGTAGGCTCATAGGACACATTATTTGAGCTTCTGTATGTCGATAAAACTGGTTCTGAACTGGGAATGCAACTCAGACCGTCCTTAACGAGGAATTTGATCCTTCATGACAATAAAGCTTCACTACAATTCATTGTTTGTTGAAAACTGCAGATTCCTCAACATCTCCACATTTGCGGTTGAATGGGTTCGAATCCTGGCCCGGCACTAAAGTTTTCATTATGTATTATCAAGCTCTAGCATGTGAACACTTATCTGTTGGTGGATAATAATTTTAATTTTTAATGTATTTTCATTCGTTGTGAACACTAACGATATCTGACGTTTTTTACTCACAGTGAGGCACAGAACTATTTGCGAGATCACTGAAAGTTCAAGGATGTTATTCTGAGCCGCTAGTAGAGAAAAATTCGGTATCGTGTAGTCAACAACGATATGTGTGGGGTTCGATTCCCAGTCAGCACTGAACTCTTTGTCGTATTATTTCTAGTTCAAACAAGCTCACATGTCGCTGCTGGTGTGTTAAATAATAAGTAAGGTATGTTACTTTGAAGAGGAAATCATGAATACGACGAACTAACTACGTGCATTAACTATCTGACATAATAATGAGAGTGTTAACATTTCAGGTATGTCATTCATTGTAATAAATGTGAGCTTACAAGCCTTAAGGATAGTCTTATCCGTGATAAGGTGTTCCCTGATATTTTTAGTATCGTAGTATTACTTTAAATCTTGAGTTATTGCGATGCAGAGCAGTGTTTTCTAGTGGTGACTTGTTGGAACCATTTTCAATAGTCAAACGACTGCACGGAGGAGTGATTAGAGGACCTGTTAGACAGCTGCGTTATGCGGGTTGCAGGCGAATCAGGCCAAATGCAATTCTGGTCGTTCGGTTAATTTTGAGCACGACTGTACATGTAAATATTAATTAGCACTCCTAACTTCTCATATAACACTGTAAAATACTTGTATGCGGAGAGTAATTTCACAGCACAACCCGCTGATCGCGACATTGCGATTGCTGGCAATAAGAAATTACAAAGTTTTAGATTTTTCGGCAGCAGTATCCAAAAAAGTATTGAGCGAAACAATACCTGACACATGCGAAGCTATGTAACTGTAGCGAAGAAGGATACCCTGAAGAGTAAAATACCTGACTTACGTAATATATCAATTGTGAAAAGCTGCAGATTATACTTATAAGATACATTGTGGACGTGTTCTGAAGTTCATACATTTTAATAAGTGATAGGAGGAAAACCAATGTGCACACTTTTACTTTGTTTCTGAGTTTATGGGAATTTTCAAATCTCTCCCTGAAGTTCACCAGCAACCTGTTATAAACTCTTGCACCTGGATATAAAACTCGATTCTAAATTCAAGATGTTGTTGTTGTTGTTGTTTTGGTCTTCAGTCCTGAGACTGGTTTGATGCAGCTCTCCATGCTACTATATCCTGTGCAAGCTTCTTCATCTCCCAGTACCTACTGTAACCTACATCCTTCTGAATCTGCTTAGTGTATTCATCTCTTGGTCTCCCCCTACGATTTTTACCCTCCACGCTGCCCTCCAATACTAAATTGGTGATCCCTTGATGCCTCAAAACATGTCCTACCAACCGATCCCTTCTTCTCGTCAAGTTGTGCCACAAACTTCTCTTCTCCCCAATCCTATTCAATACCTCCTCATTAGTTATGTGATCTACCCATCTAATCTTCAGCATTCTTCTGTAGCACCACATTTCGAAAGCTTCTATTCTCTTCTTGTCCAAACTATTTACCGTCCATGTTTCACTTCCATACATGGCTACACTCCATACAAATACTTTCAGAAATGACTTCCTGACACTTAAATCTATACTCGATGTTAAAAAATTTCTCTTCTTCAGAAACGCTTTCCTTGCCATTGCCAGTCTACATTTGATGTCCTCTCTACTTCGACCATCATCAGTTATTTTGCTCCCCAAATAGCAAAACTCCTTTACTACTTTAAGTGACTCATTTCCTAATCTAATACCCTCAACATCACCTGACTTAATTCGACTACATTCCATTATCCTCGTTTTGCTTTTGTTGATGTTCATCTTATATCCTCCCTTCAAGACAGCATCCATTCCGTTCAACTGCTCTTCCAAGTCCTTTGCTGTCTCTGACAGAATTACAATGTCATCGGCGAACCTCAACGTTTTTATTTCTTCTCCATGGATTTTAATACCTACTCCGAATTTTTCTTTTGTTTCCTTTACTGCTTGCTCAATATACAGATTGAATAACATCAGGGAGAGGCTACAACCCTGTCTTACTCCCTTTCCAACCACTGCTTCCCTTTCATGTCCCTCGACTCTTAAAACTGCCATCTGTTTTCTGTACAAATTGTAAATAGCCTTTCGTTCCCTGTATTTTACCCCTGCCACCTTTAGAATTTGAAAGAGAGTATTCCAGTCAACATTGTCAAAAGCTTTCTCTAAGTCTACAAATGCTAGAAACGTAGGTTTGCCTTTCCTTAATCTTTGTTCTAAGATAAGTCGTAAGGTCAGTATAGCCTCACGTGTTCCAGTATTTCTACAGAATCCAAACTGATCATCCCCGAGGTCGGCTTCTACTAGTTTTTCCATTCATCTGCAAAGAATTCGTGTTAGTATTTTGCAGCTGTGGCTTATTAAACTGATTGTTCGGTAATTTTCACATCTGTCAACACCTGCTTTCTTTGGGATTGGAATTATTATATTCTTCTTGAAGTCTGAGGGTATTTCGCCTGTTTCATACATCTTGCTCACCAGATGGTAGAGTTTTGTCAGGACTGGCTCTCCCAACGCCGTCAGTAGTTCCAATGGAATGTTGTCTACTCCGGGGGCCTTGTTTCGACTCAGGTCTTTCAGTGCTCTGTCAAACTCTTCACGCAGTATAGAAATTCTAGATGGAGATTCATAATCTATATTAAAAGCCTTGTCAGTAGTATTGTGGTAGTGAACTGTGCAGTTTATCTTTAATTCAGTCTTGTTGTGGACCATTTACTTCATTAGGGAATAAACGCATTGACACATAAGCATTAATTTCCTTTTGTCTCTGAAGAGACAGCTGCAACATACTAGTTTAACTTCTTAAAACAGTAATCTGACAGCACTCTCCTCTTTAATAAATACTTTTAACTTTTACAATTATTTTATCTACACTGGCACAAAAGACTGTGGTCCCCACACGTAAAGATTGGTCAGCGCAAATGTCAATTCCTCCAATAAATTGCTGTAAATGTGTGTTCACAGGACACAAATTCCAGTACACTCTAGGTCTAGAAAAGAAATTTTCAGTGGCAAGCGTCTAGGTAAGTGGTCGTCAAACTGCGGTCGAGTTAAATGTTGATGTGGCCCACAGTTCTCAGCCGTATTTCGTAATAATGTGCTTCCAGCACTTAATAGCAGAATCACCTGGCGTCAAGAACTTCTTAATAGTGTATCCTTGTAGCAAGTAATATAAAATCAAATTAAGTCTGTTATAATACAATACAACGAGTAAAAGAAAAATAACAGTCAAAATGTTTAATAAACATTAGTGATCATGTCTTATATTTCAATTACTGTTATTAATTAATGTAATACACTAATTTATGTAGTTGAGCATTTAACAGTAAGATCGATATGTGAAGGTGTGGTAAAGTGGCCAAAGTGGGAGAAGCGGCCATTGTTTGAATTCAGTAGAAGGGTAATAGCAGCAGAGGCAGCCAGAAACATCTACATAGTGTACGGGGATAATGCCACTGGATGGAGCAGGGCAGAAAACTCTTTTCTGTTTTAAAGAGGATCGGTTTGAGATTAGTGAGTATCCACGCTCAGGAAGACTTTGGGCTTTGATGAAAATCTTTTAAATGCATTAATCCACAATGATCCATGTCAGTGTATGCGAGAATTGGCAAATGTGATGAACTGTAATCATTCCGCCATCGTGTGATATTTGCATCTAATGGGGAAGGTTAAAAAATCGGGTCAATGGCTACTGCATGCTGTAAGCTAAAATCACAAAAAGCGGCGAGTGGTCATATGTGTAACTGTGCTTGCTCGTCATCAACTGGCTCGTGAACAACAACAACGATTCCTATCCTGTATCATTACTGGTGATGAGAAATGGAGCTTCTATGCTAACATAAGGAAAAGAAAGGAATGGTTGAGCCCAAGGGAAAAAAAGAAAGAAAAGAAAAACTGCAGCTCCCCGTACAGAGACCTGAGAGCATCCACAAAAGATAACGTTTTGCATCTGGTGGAACAGCGATGATGTGGTGTACTACAAATTGCTTCTCTGAGGTGTAACCATCACTGCTTGTCAACAACTAAGGCGTGGCGGACGCAGACCAAGTACAACGACGAGGAAGACTGCATGAAGTGATGCTACTCCACAATAACGCTTGCCCGCATTCTGCTAGACTGACAGAAAAACAGTATACAGCTGTTTGGTTGGGAAGTCATTCTGCACCTACCTTATTCACCTGATCTTTCTCCCTCCGATTTTCACGTTTTCCACTCTGTATCAACCTTCAAGGAACTTCCTTTCTGAAAGAAAATGCTCTCTGAACATGTCTCTCCGAGTTTTTCGCCTCAAACCGCGTGATTTCTACAGTTACGGAAATGAAAAGTTGCCCCATCGTTGGCAGACTGTTGTAAATAGTGAAGGAGAAAGTATTATTGATGACCAAGTATCCGTTATGTGTATCTCCGGTATTTATTACACTTACGTGAAAACGCTATGAACTTATGCTCTAACACAATAATTAAACATTCACTTCGTGAGCCAGTATAGACGGAAAACTATTTACCATGTGGATACCTAGCTTTATAGGAACGATATTCAGACTGTGTGCTGCAGGATTTGCGTTGTTAGTAGTGTTAGTGTGGTGAGTGCCGTTAGGTGCTGGTAGTGGTATGGCGATGTAGGGTTGAGAAACAAGCATGTGCATTACAATTGCAGACAGTCAACATGGGTCTGGACAAGGGTAGCTAGGCTTTACTCGCAAAGATGTTGTATCAAAACAGCAGCAATAGTGCTGTTGCTCTTCCGAGTATTGATGCATTGATGGAATATGGAGAGGTCCTCTTTCCGCAATAGGGTTGAGGAATATGATTAGAAGTTTCGAATTAACTGGCGATTTGGGAATTGCTTCTGTGGGAGGCGGAAGGCCAATTGTGCTCGAAATTGTTGAAGAAGTTACTGTTGCCACGTCTGAGAATGGTGAAGAAAATGAAGGAAACTGAATCATTGGCTGATCGTTCGAAACTATGTGGCCACCAAGATCACCAGATTTAATCCCTTGTGATTTCTAGCCATGGGGTAACCTGAAGGACAGGGTTATGAACAAGACACTAACACACATTGGAGGTTGAAGATGAATATAACGAGGATGGTAGCAAAATCCCAGCCGAGATGTCTCTCGCAGCAGTAGAGCAATCTTCAATGCGGTTCCAGGCTGGTATGGAAGCAGATCGCCGTCACATTGAGCATCGTTTGTAACCTGGAACGTAAATGTGGTACACGATTAACAAATTCTATCCTCTCGTGTGGAAATTAAAATATGCTTTCTTTCAGTGGTTTATTCATTATTTCCCTATTGCATGTCTTTGCAAATGTTCCTACATAGTTTCATTGTCATACAATCACTTCATTTTTGGCAGGGGCCCTCTCAAGTAGCGAAAGTTTTATTATAACCTTCCTTTATATCGCCATTCTTGTCAGTGAGATTGAAAGAGGAAGCTTGTTGCGTCACTTTTTAGTAAAAAATACTATTCTGTTGTAAGATAAATCATTTGTATTATTTCTGTTACTTGACCTGTTGTGAGTCCGATAACATTTTACAGTATCAATTTTTAAACAACGTCTTTTGGTCTATAAATGTAGTTCGTTGTTGGTTATTTCAGTCTGACAATTTCTTCTGTGGACTGCTAATCTCGACATGGAGTATGATACGAAAAAGTGGCCACTCTGCTCCTTGGGAAAATACGCATTATACAACAAATAAAACTGCTTTCTGAGCCCTTTTATACTTGTTTACAAAGTTATCATCCACCATTCTACCCCCACCAATAAAAAGGAAGTCTTCGCACAAATATACCTCGTGAGTTGCAGGGCAAACTCGACGACTAGTGTAATTACTTGCGGATGGACTTGGAAATATGTAATTACATTTTGACGCTCATAACACATTATGCTTGTGTAATACAGAAAAATACTTGTGTACGGAGAGCAATTACTTCAAACAAACAGCTGACACTGACGTTAAGATTCCTGGCAATAGCTAGAAGCTACAAGGAGCTAGAATTCTCATTACAATTTCTGAACAAGCTTTGAGCGGAATCGTACCCAACATATGTGGGATTTCGCTGTCTGAAATCTACCCAGCACCAGAATATACGATTCTGATCTCTAGACAGGTATTCTTAATATAATTTGAAAGTTTTACTTCTGGTATTGTGGTAGTGAATTCTACAGTTCACCTCTAATGCACTCTTATTATAAACCACATATCATTTTAGGAAATAAAACAAGTATAACGAACTCTGGTCACATAGGCTCTCCTCAAGACCTCCGATTACCATCTTAACACAATATTATGACTGCACTCTTCTTTAAAATAAATAGGGCCTACTCCTTGGCTACACTGTCTTGTAAGATTATGAGATAGGACAGTACTGAACGAAAGTGTGTTAGCAATCCCTTTTGTAGATCAACATACTGAGAAAGATTTCTCAATGCAAAACAAGCAGAACTGAGATTTTAGTAAAGTTATCCACATGCTAGTGACACCTCAGTTTCACGAAGTGATTTCTATTTGTATCATATAGAAGAGCAATTGGGTAAAGCTCTGTGTTCATATCTGCAGTCATTTTCCTGAGTTGTTACTTGCATGCTTTTTGTCTTCTACATACGTAACTAGAGTTTCAAAAGGCAAGTAATAGTCAATGATATCTACAAGAGAAACCTTAATCTCTATCTCATGTGATCCACCTACATTGTAATCACTCAGAAAGCAGAAGATGTCGAAACACCACAAACTTGGCTTATTAGTTCATCGTCCCCAGTGCCAGATCAAATTGCTTTTGTTAACTCGCTTAGCTCCTTGCGGTCACTGACCAGTATAATTGTTGGGCATTCCTTGCTTGACATGTATGTAGGTTAAACATTAAAATGTTATTCCTGCTGAACCTCTCAGTGTGGTGTCATGTTTTACGTGCCTTGCTGGATTGGCCTTAGGCAATGTGGAGATGATTGTCCTCATGTTGCTGCATTATTCTCGCAGTAAGATTGACCTGTGGTGATGTGGAGGTGAGTTTACCTCAGGATTGTTGTGGAGAAAATTATTCTCACAGCCGGTCAGACCAACATGTTTTCAGCCTGTGGTGCGGTTGGTAGCCCATTTGCATGATTATCTGACTGTAGGATTGATCCAAATTATTGAAGAATGAATGTGCACTTTGCGGGATTCTTTAGCGTAAAAGCGGAAATCCAGTGTCTTCATGTAGCAGACGAGTTGAACACAGCCTCGGGAAGTGCAGAACGAGTTTCAGTGCTCAGTTCTGAACCCCCTGGAGCATTTCGATGTGTGAGCTGGCAGTCTTCCCCCACACTCCAACATTGGTCTGACCAGTGTCTGGTAAAGTGTAACGCCGTGGTGCAGCGGTAGTGACGACTGTGGATTATACAGCGGATACAGAACGTGGAGGCGCCCCACTGCTCTGCTTCTGACGTCATGAATATGTGGGACCCAGGTGAGTTTTTGGTCGAAGATCAACCCGAGGTGGTCTTCATCCATGGGATGGGGATTCCCATTATGTTTACAGGCGATAGATACAAGAGCAGCTTCCTTTGGGTGAAGATTACTGGCCTAGCTCTTGGTGGCATTGAATTTAAGTCGCCAGCTCGTCGCACATGGTCCCATTCTTTCGCACCCGATTTGTATGCGGCGTCTCATCTGGATGTTCACGCTGCGGATGAGCAGCGCTGTATGACCAGCTCTTTGCAGTAAACAGTCCACAACAATTTTGTTTTATTATTGTTTTCCTTATTGTTGTAGGGTCAACCGCTAGTAATTTCTCTATTAAAGAATAATAAGAAGCTGCCTTCTTATCTTGATCGCTGTAGTCCTTGCTCTTAATTTTCCACAAACATGTGTAACTCCTCTACAGGGTGTTACAAAAAGGTACGCCCAAACTTTCAGGAAACATTCCTCACACACAAAGAAAGAAAATATGTTATGTGGACATGTGTCCGGAAATGCTTACTTTCCATGTTAGAGCTCATTTTATTACTTCTCTTCAAATCACATTAATCATGGAATGGAAACACACAGCAACAGAACGTACCAGCGTGACTTCAAACACTTTGTTACAGGAAATGTTCAAAATGTCCTCTGTTAGCGAGGATACATGCATCCACCCTCCGTCGCATGGAATCCCTGATGCGCTGATGCACTCCAGGAGAATGGCGTATTGTATCACAGCCATCCACAATACAAGCATGAAGAGTCTCTACATTTGGTACCGGGGTTGCGTAGACAAGAGCTTTCAAATGCCCCCATAAATGAAAGTCAAGAGGGTTGAGGCCAGGAGAGCGTGGAGACCATGGAATTGGTCCGCCTCTACCAATCCATCGGTCACCGAATCTGTTGTTGAGAGGCGTACGAACACTTTGACTGAAATGTGCATGAGCTCCATCGTGCATGAACCACATGTTGTGTCGTACTTGTAAAGGCACATGTTCTAGCAGCACAGGTAGAGTATTCTGTATGAAATCATGATAACGACAGATGGCGCTTCATCTGATCAAAATAGCAATAATTAGCATAACAAAATAAAACAAAGCAAAGATGATCTTCTTTACAGGTAATGCTAAATATGCCCACCATCATTCCTCAACAATAGCTGTAGTCGAGGAATAATGTTGTGAACAGCACTGTAAAGCATGTCTGCAGTTATGGTGAGGCGTTGGCGTCGGATTTTGTCTTTCAGCATACCTAGAGATGTCGGTCGATCACGATACACTTGCGACTTCAGGTAACCCCAAAGCCAATAATCGCACGGACTGAGGTCTGGGGACCTGGAAGGCCAAGCATGACAAAGTGGCGGCTGAGCACACGATCATCACCAAACGACACGGGCAAGAGATCTTTCACGCGTCTAGCAATATGGGGTGGAGCGCCATCCTGCGTTTTGGTTCTAGTAAAACCCCATGTCATTCCAAGCATGTGTGTCAATTTTTACCTCTCTGTCTACATTACTCCGTGGTTTATTAAGATTTCAAATTTGTACTGACTTTTTGATCACCCGGTACATTGTGCTGAAGAAGAATTTATTCAAAAATGGTTCAAATGGCTCTGAACACCATGGAACTTAACTTCTGAGGTCATCAGTTCCCAAAAATTTATTAATGACAAATGAAGTATCTCAGTTATGTAACATATTAATTGTCACAAGCTACAGATAATATTTTTACATGTTTAGCCATGTTCGATGTCCATATATCGTAATAAATTATACTAGTGGTAAAAGTGGTATCTTTTACTTTCGTTCAGATTATATGGGAATTTTCAATTCCCTGTCCGAAGTCTATCAGCATCCTATTACGAACTTTTGCACCAGAATGTAAAATTATATTCTGAATTCTATATATGAATTTGCAGTCTATTCAAAAGCTTTATTTTTAATATTTTGGTAGTGAACTGTACAATTTTCCTTTAATTCACTTTTGTTATGGACCACATATTTCATTAGGGAGTAAATGAACCATATTGACACACAAGTTTAAGAACCACTACGTCCCAGTCACTGCTGCAAGTGCTCCTTTATCAACTTAACACAATATTCTAATTGCACTAGTCTGTATAATAAATTATTTTATTTTTATTTTATCTACACTGCCACAAATGATTATGGCTGAGGACAGTACTGATTAAATAATATTTTTGTTTAAGTCCACAACTAGTCTATCTTCCTCTGTTATATGCTGAGAATGCTTTGAGACTGTTGCAGGACTGAATTGTTGTTGTGCTTATACGAACAGCTTGCTTAGATATGGTGTGGTCTATTGGCGAAATACAGCTATGGCAAAACAAACTTTCGAACTTCAAAAAAGGACAACCAAAATAATAAAAGGAGTTCCCTACAGAAAGCCATACAGGGAAATATTTAAAGAATTTAAAATAATGATACTTCTTAGCTTATACATTTATTCATGTGTGCTTTCTGAAAACTCACCCGGAATTTCCAGTGTAGAATAATCAGATCCGTAACTACGAAACAAGAAGCAGATTATTTTCATAGAGACACTCAGAAAAGCCCTGTCTCACAAAAGTGTATTTTATCAATCCAATATACTTTTAGCGTATTGCCTGATACAATAGACAACATCAAATGATTTCATACATTCAAAGCAGAGCTACAACAATTTGTAACCACACATAGCTCTTATAACATTGAAGAATATCTGAAAATGATAGAGTAAAATTGTTTACATATACTGATTTATTTAAATGTAATTTTGTAAACAAGCTAAGTATAAGACATTTTATTGCAATTAGCTCTGGCTATGAACTGACTACATTCATAGAATGTGTATTGTTAATGGCTGATTGAAGAGACTGAACTGAATTTAACAAGTGGCTGCTTCTTTATCTTGATCACTAAATCCTTGGTCTTAACTTTCCATATATTTCAGTAAATTCAGCAACAAACTCCCTAAAGCACTGATGCATGTCAACCATTTCAGATTTCACGTTGTAGTCAAAGCCAAGGAACACTACGCTGCAGGCTGAACAAACAGCTTACCAAACGTGTTTCACTTGCCAATTTTTGGTGACCTTCTGTCCACAGGCTACGACTTTTCCTACACAGATCTGATTTGCGTCCACACGTTTAAGCAATTGTGGTCAAACCTCCAACTTCCAGTTTGCACACATATTATATCTGCACAAATCTCCTGTCCTCATGCTACAATCTGTTTGCGCAACTGTCATGGGTGTAGACATTTGTGCAGACAGATCTTTGTGTATGGACTAGCTTTAACTTCTAGACAATTTTGTAGTGTGTCAATACAAGTGACTAAAATAGGATGCCACAGTTGCTTTCGGCTGGTGTTCGCCTGAAATCAGAAATAGGTCACGTGACGTCCCTCACTCGCTACTTTTGAGATGCCATATTTTACTCATCGTATTTTGTTGTTTCTGTATTATAACTTGTGTGTTATGACAGTATGCCATTTCAGCACACTTAAGGTACGATTTGTTTTAATTATATGTCATTTAATGACACATCACCTGTAAAAGTCCTAAGAATATTCTAACATGAAAGATAATAAAGCTCAAAATATGCAGGTTATCACCATGGTCATCTGGTTGCAGATGTGTGATTACGAAGTCGAAGGAAGTACGCTTGTGTCCTGGTACACACTAATATTTATTTGTGCATCTTCATGTTTGTAACACATTCTTGGACTTTCTTATTCACGTAACAGAAGAATGTTCTGCAATATTCGATGTAACCCACGAAGGGTGTTCAGTAAGTAATGCAACACCTTTTTTTCTGAAAGCAGGTTATTTTTCTTCAGGATTCCAACACACCCTATTAAACATTAGTTCCATTCAATTCTATGACCTTATGCCACCTTACAGAGAGGGCTCATACTCCCACATGGGACCACTCTAGTGGTCGGAAGGTGCAAGATCCAGGCTGTGTGGGGTGGATGCAGAATAACAGTCTAATGAAGTTTTGCGAGCTCTTGTCGGGCGTGCAGACTTGGGTAAGGCGTTGCATTGTGATGGAGAAGAAGTTCGTTTGCATTTATATGGTGATGAACATGGTGAAGTCGTTTCTTCAGTTTCCTGAGGGTAGCACAATACAGTTCAGGATTGATCGTTGCACCACGAGGGAGAACATCAAACAGAATAACCACTTCAGAGGCCAAAAGACCGTCGCAATGTCTTACTGACTGAGGATGCGGCTTTGAACTTTTTTCTTCAAAGGAGAGTTAGTGTGGTACCATTCTATAGATTGACATTTTATTTCCTGTTCGAAGTGACGAACCCATGTTTCAGAATATTAATTTTATGTAATTATGCAAAGTAAAGATGGCAGCCATTAAGCCATGTAAGAATATCTCAGTCTGCCTCAATCTTGTTTCCAGGTAAAATTGTTGCTACAAAAGTTGTTAAAGTAAATTCGCTTCTGGTACATTTTAAGATAAACTGAAATAAAGTATTGAAGTTGCTCCTTCAGAGCTGGTGACCAAAATAATCTTCGTAGACACAGTTTTCGTTCAGTGGATCTCTCGTAAGGTAAGGCCACATAGCTGCAAGTTGTTTGCTACAGGGGGCAGATAAAACCAAATCCAGGTAGGCCATGCAAAGTTTTGTGTGTGTTAAAACGCGTGTGGCACAGCAGTCCTGAGAATCAGTGTTCGATTTGTGCTTTTACCAGTGGGGGGGATGTCTAAGGGGGTTAGTATAATTATATATGTTACTGGCTTGGGCCGTGGCGTTACCCATGGTTAAACAGTTATTTATAAATAGATGTTAGTGCCGAAACCCACCATTCACGCGTAAGCGCTATCAGAAAAGCCATCCCTTGTTATATCTTTAAAAGTACGTTATAGGTAAAGCTTATTTACAAAATCATCTACATACAGGTATACGAGGGGAATTCAAAAAGTAAAGGCACATTTGTGAAAAGCTGTACTTATTCTGATGATAGAAAAGTGAAACATGCGTTATTTTTCTACGTAACCTCCCTGGACTTGAATGCAGTTTTCCCAACGTTTTACGAGTTTTTTTATTTCATCAGAAAATACGTTTATGGGTTTGAAATGCTTACCTACTACATAACACTTTTTCAAAATTAATAAGCAAACATATTAATAGTAAGACTGTATTAACAACTTTCAGTGTTCGGCTCCACAAATTTAAATTATGTGTAAAGTTTTACTCCAGTGCGTGGGAAATAAACATCCCAGGTTGTTGTTGTTGTTGTGGTCCTCAGTCCTGAGACTGGTTTGATGCAGCTCTCCATGCTACTCTATCCTGTGCTAGCTTCTTCATCTCTCAGTACCTACTGCAACCTACATCCTTCTGAATCTGCTTAGTGTATTCATCTCTTGGTCTCCCCCTACGATTTTTACCCTCCACGCTGCCCTCCAATACTAAATTCGTGATCCCTTGATGCCTCAGAACATGTCCTACCAACCGATCCCTTCTTCTCGTCAAGTTGTGCCACAAACTTCTCCCCAATTCTATTCAATACTTCCTCATTAGTTATGTGATCTACCCATCTAATCTTCAGCATTCTTCTGTAGCACCACATTTCGAAAGCTTCTATTCTCTTCTTGTCCAAACTATTTACCGTCCATGTTTCACTTCCATACATGGCTACACTCCATACAAATACTTTCAGAAATGACTTCCTGACACTTAAATCTATACTCCATGTTAACAAATTTCTCTTCTTCAGAAACGCTTTCCTTGCCATTGCCAGTCTACATTTTATATCCTCTCTACTTCGACCATCATCAGTTATTTTGCTCCCCAAATAGCAAAACTCCTTTACTACTTTAAGTGTCTCATTTCCTAATCTAATACCCTCAACCTCACCCGACTTAATTCGACTACATTCCATTATCCTCGTTTTGCTTTTGTTGATGTTCATCTTATATCCTCCCTTCAAGACAGCATCCATTCCGTTCAACTGCTCTTCCAAGTCCTTTGCTGTCTCTGACAGAATTACAATATCATTGGCGAACCTCAAAGTTTTTATTTCTTCTCCATGGATTTTAATACCTACTCCGAATTTTTCTTTTGTTTCCTTTACTGCTTGCTCAATATACAGATTGAATAACATCGGGGAGAGGCTACAACCCTGTTTTACTCCCTTCCCAACCGCTGCTTCCCTTTCATGCCCCTCGACTCTTATAACTGCCATCTGGTTTCTGTACAAATTGTAAATAGCCTTTCGCTCCCTGTATTTTACCCCTGCCACCTATAGAATTTGAAAGAGAGTATTCCAGTCAACATTGTCAAAAGCTATTGTTTGCCTTTCCTTAATCTTTCTTCCAAGATAAGTCGTAAGGTCAGTATTGCCTCACGTGTTCCAGTATTTCTACGGAATCCAAACTGATCTTCCCCGAGGTCGGTTTCTACTAGTTTTTCCATTCGTCTGTAAAGAATTCGTGTTAGTATTTTGCAGCTGTGGCTTATTAAACTGATTGTTCGGTAATTTTCACATCTATCAACACCTGCTTTCTTTGGGATTGGAATTACTATATTCTTCTTGAAGTCTGAGGGTATTTCACCTGTTTCATACATCTTGCTCACCAGATGGTAGAGTTTTGTCAGGACTGGCTCTCCCAACGCCGTCAGTAGTTCTTATGGAATGTTGTCTACTCCGGGGGCCTTGTTTCGACTCAGGTCTTTCAGTGCTCTGTCAAACTCTTCACGCAGTATCGTATCTCCCATTTCATCTTCATCTACATCCTCTTCCATTTCCATAATATTGTCCTCAAGTACATCGCCCTTGTATAGACCCTCTATATACTCCTTCCACCTTTCTGCTTTCCCTTCTTTGCTTAGAACTGGGTTTCCATCTGAGCTCTTGATGTTCATACAAGTGGTTCTCTTATCTCCAAAGGTCTCTTTAATTTTCCTGTAGGCAGTATCTATCTTACCCCTAGTGAGATAAGCCTCTACATCCTTACATTTGTCCTCTAGCCATCCCTGCTTAGCCATTTTGCACTTCCTGTCGATCTCATTTTTGAGACGTTTGTATTCCTTTTTGCCTGCTTCATTTACTGCATTTTTATATTTTCTCCTTTCATCAATTAAATTCAATATTTCTTCTGTTACCCAAGGATTTCTACTAGCCCTCGTCTTTTTACCTACTTGATCCTCTGCTGCCTTCACTACTTCATCCCTCAAAGCTACCCATTCCTCTTCTACTGTATTTCTCTCCCCCATTCCTGTCAATTGTTCCCTTATGCTCTCCCTGAAACTCTGTACAACCTCTGGTTCTTTCAGTTTATCCAGGTCCCATCTCCTTAAATTCCCACCTTTTTGCAGTTTCTTCAGTTTTAATCTACAGGTCATAACCAATAGATTGTGGTCAGAGTCCACATCTGCCCCTGGAAATGTCTTACAATTTAAAACCTGGTTCCTAAATCTCTGCCTTACCATTATATAATCTATCTGATACCTTTTAGTATCTCCAGGGTTCTTCCATGTATACAACCTTCTATCATGATTCTTAAACCAAGTGTTAGCTTTTATTAAGTTGTGCTCTGTGCAAAATTCTACCAGGCGGCTTCCTCTTTCATTTCTTAGCCCCAATCCATATTCACCTACTACGTTTCCTTCTCTCCCTTTTCCTACACTCGAATTCCAGTCACCCATGACTATTAAATTTTCGTCTCGCTTCACTATCTGAATAATTTCTTTTATTTCATCATACACTTCTTCAATTTCTTCGTCATCTGCAGAGCTAGTTGGCATATAAACTTGTACTACTGTAGTAGGTGTGGGCTTCGTATCTATCTTGGCCACAACAATGCGTTCGCTGTGCTGTTTGTAGTAGCTTACCCGCATTCCTATTTTCCTATTCATTATTAAACCTACTCCTGCATTACCCCTATTTGACTTTGTGTTTATAACCCTGTAGTCACCTGACCAGAAGTCTTGTTCCTCCTGCCACCGAACTTCACTAATTCCCACTATATCTAACTTTAACCTATCTATTTCCCTTTTTAAATTTTCTAACCTACCTGCCCGATTAAGGGATCTGACATTCCACGCTCCGATCCGTAGAACGCCAGTTTTCTTTCTCCTGATAACGACATCCTCTTGAGTAGTCCCCGCCCGGAGATCCAAATGGGGGACTATTTTACCTCCGGAATATTTTACCCAAGAGGACGCCATCATCATTTAGTCATACAGTAAAGCTGCATGCCCTCGGGAAAAATTACGGCCGTAGTTTCCCCTTGCTTTCAGCCGTTCGCAGTACCAGCACAGCAAGGCCGTTTTGGTTATTGTTACAAGGCCAGATCAGTCGATCATCCAGACTGTTGCCCTTGCAACTACTGAAAAGGCTGCTGCCCCTCTTCAGGAACCACACGTTTGTCTGGCCTCTCAACAGATACCCCTCCGTTGTGGTTGTACCTACGGTACGGCTATCTGTATCGCTGAGGCACGCAAGCCTCCCCACCAACGGCAAGGTCCATGGTTCATGGTTCATCCCAGGTTGGGATGCATAAACTAAAACCAGAGGAGGGGATGGTCTGATGCAGAGGGGGGGAAATCCCCCCATCCCCCCCTGCAAATCGCACACTGCTGAGAATCTTGCCCCGTTATCCACACCTCGCTTTGGTGAAAAGTTTAAAACATAGTAAGTGCCTTGCTAATAATAGTATACTGTTCGGTAACACGTGTCA
This sequence comes from Schistocerca cancellata, assembly GCF_023864275.1. Classification (NCBI taxonomy): domain Eukaryota; kingdom Metazoa; phylum Arthropoda; class Insecta; order Orthoptera; family Acrididae; genus Schistocerca; species Schistocerca cancellata. Next base: position 548,948,196 of record NC_064629.1, read on the forward strand.
AAATTTGTGTTAGAGACTTTTGTTAATGTTAGTAAAAACAACGTAATGTTGAGCAGTTCAATGAAAATACTCCTACTGTGCGAACTAAAAGCTATATTTTTCTGAGAAGTGACACGTAAGCAACGCGGAAGGGACGAATGTTCCTTTTTTTTTGTAAGGTAGTCCCAGCAGGTAGCGATACACGGTGGGGGGTGGGGGGGGGGGCATGAACCCGACCGCTAAACGGATTCACTTTCGGTAGTGCGGCCAAAGGCAGAGAACGATGCAGAAATTATTCTGCAAATTATTATCTTCGTTTTAAGCAATATTAGCAAGTCAGCCAACAAACTATTGTCATGCCCATAGTTAAAAAGTATTCATTTCCCTGTTAAGTAACGTTAAAAACAGTGCGATTACACGCGACTTGGAATTCGCGGGTTCGGTTAACCTTCCTTAGTAGGCACTGTATATGCTGCTCCATATTACTCACAAAGACGATTATATCATCAGGACACAGTATGCATTGACGTAGTTTGAACCTTCTGAGAACTGCATTCAACAACCTATGATACGTCACAGGTGCTTTTTTTAAATTCAAAAGGCATCCTTCTAAATTGATGTCCCCATGGCGGAGAAAAAGCTGTTTTTGGTCGGTCCTCCAGAGCGACTTCTAACTGACGATAGACACTCTTTAATTCCACCGTCAAGAAATACTTGCACTGGCCTAAATAGACTATGGTTTCCATAATGTTCGGCAGAGGGTAGACATCTGTTATAGTCTTGGCATTCAAGTGTCGATAATCGCGACTAGACCTATATTTTCGTGATTCATCTGCTGATTTCTTGGGAACGACGACAATTCAGACTCTGTAGCGGCTATTACTTCCCTCAATTATCCCATCCTTCAGCTGCTGATGAATTCCTCTAGAACCAGCTGTAAATATCTCAGTGCCCTACATGGTTTGTGATAAACTGGTTATTCATTTCCCATCAGTATTTGGTGCTGAGTAATATGTGTTCCAGGCGAAAACCGTTTTGGAAGAAACAAATACCTAAATTCCATCTATTGTTTATCACTCCCCCTCTCCCTTGTAATGCAGTTTTGGTAGTGTTCGGCAACTATCTCTGACTGACGCCTGTCGTGTCCCATTCATCCTCCTCCAAGAGATCCATGTTAGTGAACAAGAACCCCTTTGTTAACATTAAATCCTCTGTGATGAAATTATCCACAAAACAGTTATAATTTTTCCCACCATTTACCTCATGTATATGTAAAACACTTCTTTTCACTAAACAACCTGCCTGATGCAATGCTACATTTACTTTCAATGGTTCCACCACAACATCTGTCAGTAAATTAGACTTAATATTAACCCAAAGGCATATCCCGGTAACCTTAGGTACATAAATGTGTGAAACGCATCTTAGTGTAATTGTTCGTGGTTAAAATGGTTTGTCATACTTAATAGACCTCCCTCAAGACATCACTACACTGGAATGGGTTTGCCCAATGGGAACATTTTTCCATGGAGCTTGTAACGGAACATATTAAAGGCTTTACTGTACCGAAGTATGCGATACCCTCCAAATTCAACCAGTTTAACGAGTATTTATGATTATAGAAAAGTTATTGTGTATGTTAACAATGATTGCGTAACATGTCTCCATAAACAGTCAACCCATTAAATTATACTGAATAACTAACCCACACAAAAGTTAATATCACTTGATCACTGATACAGCAAATGTCATCATGTAAAAACACTGAGTTCATCTTAAATAATTAATATGAAGTACGAAAAATAGTGTTCAACTTAGGTATTTTGGATCTCCTTAAATAAAATTCACCCAGTGAAACCTATTTGTTCACTAGGAGCGGTTTCACTTAGTATTCACGAAATCAATCCTGTTTTAGACGAAAACCAATGTATTTCTTAATAATTCATGTTAATTACTTATTTGTGCAAATTAGAGAAGTCAATTGACAAACTTCTAGAAAACGGACTTTTTGTAACAAAGAATTATTCTGTCAAGTCAACAAATCTGTCTGTCATTTTAATAACATGTTAAATTATGTCACTCGATGCAAATCAATAACCTTTCTGCACAAATTATGATAACAGATGTACATGTGACTTGTAAACTATATCTCTTTTTAGTAGTTCTTTGACAATGTTATAAATACGAGCAGCAAGAAGGGTCGAGAGGCAGTCGGAATGTCACTTTGGTACAGTGTGTTTGTGTGTTATTGTTTGAGGTGGATAAACAATGCAAAGAACATGTAAAGGAAGTTGTGTTGTGTCATAGTCTTTGGTGGGCAGTGGAATTAAGATGGCCACCAGAGAAATAAATATTTGAAGTTTACATATTTGTTGGTTTCGTTCATCCTTTATCATCAAAAGCACATAAAACAAAACACGGGACCTCATGTTTTTAACCCTAGACAACCAGATTTAGAGCCAGCATCAACATCGAGACACAGCAGCGATCCAGCAAGCAGCAGTGATTACTACAATGCATTGTAATGGCGCCAACCTAACATCAAGTGCTAACAAGCTCTGTAAATGGGAGTGAAATAGTGCGATTATAGCAATTAGCAATATCTACGACCAGGCGACCATTACAAAAGTGGGGGCTCAGCCGGGATCTTTAAGTGCATCGATGATAATAGTGCAGCGATAAATTTCGTAAGTGCTTAGCATTCCAAAAAAAAAAAAAGTTTATTTGTGCAGTGTGGCAACAGTGAAAATATGTCAAAAAATAAATAAATAAGTAAAGTGTGTTTGTGCGACTACCTAAAACCATCATCACACCGCTCGGAAGATTAACGTCTGGATTATGTCAACAGAAGTCATCAATCAAGACCTCAGCTTCAGTAAAACCGAATAGAAGTGAAGAAACCAACAGGAACACCGATCACGACATCATAGCATAAAGCAAGGTATTTTGTTGTTGTTGTCATTTAAAATAATTAATAGTTAACATGTCTCTACCTGAGAGTGATGAGATCGTAGGAAATATAAAAATTGAACCAGGGGATGGTGAACAATTAAACTTAACAGAGTGGCTAGCAGGGTTTGCAACTCAAATAAGCTCGCAACTTAAACAATCCAGTGAAGAAATAAGTGTGAAACTGAAAGAAGTTCTCAATGAGAAGTGTGAGGAAATTAAAACTACCCTCAGTAAGGACACTAGAGAACAGTTGATACACTTCAGAAAAGAATTTCAAGTTAAAGTTGAAAGTTTAAATGAAAACATACAAGCTAACACAGACAGCATTGCTGTCATCTACAACAGAGTAGATACTGAAGTTGAAAGATTAGATCAGAGAATAGACAAAACTTCAGAAAACCTTAAACAAGAATACAACCTGTATACCACTAATGTAGATACAAAAGAAGAAAATATACACACTAAATGTACACAATTGGAGGACGCATTGATGTCCAAACAAACGATTTACAATCAAAATACAATGTATGGGCACATCCAAGTGAAATGCTTTCCTGGTGAAAATCTGCACCCTATTGACTTTATTCACCAATGTAAGGATATGTTTGTGGTAGGAATGTCAGATAACATAAAAATTAAGTTAGTAAAACTGTTTCTAGAAGGGGAGGCCCTATCCTGGGCAAATGAGAATAATGATTCTTGGAATACTTTTGAAGAGTTTGAAGCTAAGTTTATTTGCAAATTTTGGTCACAATCCATACAAGCCAGATTAAAGTCAGAATTTCTAAATGGACCAGTGTATAGAGGGAGAGTAGGGGGAATGCAAAAATTTTGCAGAGATCAATTGAAAAAGCTTGCTCGCTTGAATAACTCTTTTGATATTATGACACAAATTGATGTTTTAAAAAGAAGGTTACCAGAGAGACTGCAGTGGGAATTGGTCCATGGACCAGACGATTCAATGGAAGAGTTCCTGAAATTTGTAGATAGATTAGATAGGGCCTTGGAAAGAGAAAATAACCAAAGTTTTGGCTCTGGCAACAACCAGTATGGGGGGTGGAACAGGAATGTAAATAGAGATTATTATGGGAGGAGAGACTTTGAAAATTCTGGAAATAATGCTCCAAATAGGGGAGATAGGAGATATGAAAATGATTTCAGAAACAATACACAGGAGGGAAGATGGAGGAGAGATAACAGGAATGATAGAAGTAGGCATTGGGGAAGAGAACAAGATAGAAGGGGGTTTGCTGAAACTAGTGAACAAAACGACAACTACAAACGGACAGACCGAGGGAACCAGCCGGGAAACGGTGGACAGTCCCACTAGATGTCCGTAGTTTTGGGGCTAGACAATATTATGATAGGGCAACACATAACCGAAACTGGAAAAGGAGAGGATACAATGTAAAGAGTAAGTACCATGAAAACTCTGATGTTGTTAGAATGAATAAATTAGAATTTAATAAAAGGTTTTGGGATATAATGAGTAAAAGTGATACAGTTAATAAAAACAGTGTTCAAGCACAGGTAGTTAGTGAAAGTGCAGAAGTTGAAGGTATTGCAGAGTTCCATAGTTGGGCTGAAAAAGATACTGGTGTTAATATCAAGTCAGACACACCACAAATAGAATCTATTTTGGGGGGTTTATTTGATAAGAAGGGGGACGACGAAGTGTTTAATGGAGCCAAAGACTCAATTGCTGAGATTCAGATACATAGGGGGGAAACTGAAGATGGGGTTGTTGCGGAGGAGGAGGAAGAAGTAATAGAGGGACATTTAAATAATGATCCTAAATCAAGTGATGTTGTTGATGAGAGTGTGGAGGAAGAAATAAAAGTATTTGTAGAATTGAAAAGTAATGATGAGGTAAAGGTAAGTGGTGTGACAAACATGGGTCATAATGAGGTTAATGTAAGTGAAATGCAGACTAGGGAATGTGTATCTGAGGACAAGCTATTGCCTATTGGGAACTATGAAACACTAAGCTATGAGAATGGTAATAATAATAATATTAAAGAAAATATAAAGGGATGGAATGTAAATGTGTGTTTTCAAGAGAAAGGGGAAAAGTTTTTAGAAGTTTTGTGGAACAACTATGGAAACTGTGTAAACAAAGATGCCTTTTGGAAAGAATTAGCAAAGGTAAGTGCAACCTTGTATCCTACATGGTGGACAAGAAATCGTAGTGGACTTTATAAAAAAGGGGGTGAAAACAGTAGTTTGTTAAGTGACAACACAGTGTTAAAAGGAACAGGTGAAAACAAAGGTTTATGTTTAATTCTCAATGCTTTGCAAACAGAGAGGGATGTGTCTAAGTGTAGGAAAGAGACATTAGACTTAGGAACTAAAGAAATTGAAAATGATCTATTGTTTGAAAATACTGAAATAGACAAAGATGTTGAGCTAGGTTGTCCATATGTTAAAGTAAACATTGACATTTGTCCATTTGAAATAAAAGAAAGCCCACATCCTAATGCGTATAGACTTATCTTTCCCAGATCAAGAAGGTTATTTGGATTAAGAAACATCACTGAATTGAAACCATGTAAACATGGTTAAGCACATTTCCCTGTTTGAATACAGGTACTTACCCATTTTCCATAAAGCATGTTATCAGCAAAGTTTTTTACTGGGTGTGTCTAATAGCAACTACCACTCATCCTACAGACCCTGGAGAAGTTCCAGATCTCTGAGAGAATGTTTTTATATTTATATTGTCACTATTGAATATTAAATTTTGAGACATCTTCTTTACTTGCAACGAGCAAGAAGGTGACAAACATTTATTACTTTCCTTTTGTATTGTTGAATATGGGACATACTTGCACCAAATAAAAGACAATGAAAAAATTGTTGTGCAAGACCCATCATTGTGTGACTATTGTGTTCTTAGGCATAAGATTTGTGTACAATTTTCTACAGTTAATCAGATGTTCACCAAGCTTGATGTTTGTGTTATGTTGTGACCAATTTAAGTGCCCAATTTTAGTATTAATATGTTCTTGTACTGTCTTGACTATGCGTCTCAATGGGAGACAAGTTTTTTAAATATTTCCTTTTTTTGCAAGTGCATATTATATCCATACATGTGACTTTTCTAGTGTTTGTGTTTATATATCATGTCCATACTTATATTTATGTTCTTTGTTTTCATTTCTTTTATGTGGCTCAAAAAGAGCAGACAGTTGCAATATTTTCCTATGGACATATGACCTGTCCATCTATGTAATATATTTATGTTCCTTCTATTATCTTGATTAATCTGTGACTCAATGAGAACTGACTTTGAAATAATTTACATATATTTTTGATATATCTTAAAATCGCATGTGATATATTTGTGTCTGTTTTTAATCATTTTCCATGTGGCTCACTGGGAGCAAAGATTAACATTTTTTTTACTTTCATATATTACTAATTATTTTTATTATGCTGTCATACTGAATGACATAACACAAAGTGCATTTGAAACAACACAACTAAAATATTTGCAGGAAAAAGTCATTTTGAAACGGTGTAACGGTCATTGCATACATACACATTATGCATAGTAAAACAAAAAAATTATTAAAGTAGTACTTTTCCAAATTTTAACCATTTGACACATTTGTCCTAGTCGACTAATATCATTAACATTCTGTAAATGATATTACCCGAGGGGGGTATTGTAACGGAACATATTAAAGGCTTTACTGTACCGAAGTATGCGATACCCTCCAAATTCAACCAGTTTAACGAGTATTTATGATTATAGAAAAGTTATTGTGTATGTTAACAATGATTGCGTAACATGTCTCCATAAACAGTCAACCCATTAAATTATACTGAATAACTAACCCACACAAAAGTTAATATCACTTGATCACTGATACAGCAAATGTCATCATGTAAAAACACTGAGTTCATCTTAAATAATTAATATGAAGTACGAAAAATAGTGTTCAACTTAGGTATTTTGGATCTCCTTAAATAAAATTCACCCAGTGAAACCTATTTGTTCACTAGGAGCGGTTTCACTTAGTATTCACGAAATCAATCCTGTTTTAGACGAAAACCAATGTATTTCTTAATAATTCATGTTAATTACTTATTTATGCAAATTAGAGAAGTCAATTGACAAACTTCTAGAAAACGGACTTTTTGTAACAAAGAATTATTCTGTCAAGTCAACAAATCTGTCTGTCATTTTAATAACATGTTAAATTATGTCACTCGATGCAAATCAATAACCTTTCTGCACAAATTATGATAACAGATGTACATGTGACTTGTAAACTATATCTCTTTTTAGTAGTTCTTTGACAATGTTATAAATACGAGCAGCAAGAAGGGTCGAGAGGCAGTCGGAATGTCACTTTGGTACAGTGTGTTTGTGTGTTATTGTTTGAGGTGGATAAACAATGCAAAGAACATGTAAAGGAAGTTGTGTTGTGTCATAGTCTTTGGTGGGCAGTGGAATTAAGATGGCCACCAGAGAAATAAATATTTGAAGTTTACATATTTGTTGGTTTCGTTCATCCTTTATCATCAAAAGCACATAAAACAAAACACGGGACCTCATGTTTTTAACCCTAGACAACCAGATTTAGAGCCAGCATCAACATCGAGACACAGCAGCGATCCAGCAAGCAGCAGTGATTACTACAATGCATTGTAATGGCGCCAACCTAACATCAAGTGCTAACAAGCTCTGTAAATGGGAGTGAAATAGTGCGATTATAGCAATTAGCAATATCTACGACCAGGCGACCATTACAAGCTCCACCATGTGTTGCTGAAACTCGATTTTGCACAATGCTGATGCAAGAAATCCAACCCCAGAATCATGTCATAGCCCCCTGCTCACTTGTGGCTCAATCTCAACACATTGTCTGAATTGAAATGTTCCCAGACAAAAATCTATGTCCAATGATCCCAACAATGTGACGTCACTAACCCCCACCCGACACAATCTATACTCCCATGGGTTCTGTTGCATATGTTCCACCAGATCACCACTGGCAACCGATTCTTCTGTCCCTGTGTCCAACGACATCCTGCAATTCTTCTTCCCCAATGTTCCTTTGATCACACTATCCAGCTCTGCATATGCCTTCGTAGCGTCTAATTCAATTGCGAATGTCCATAGGTCTTCCTTTGGCGTTTAACACCTGCTTCATTCCTGGTCTCCTATCATTGAAATTACCGCTACCATTATGTTGATCTCTGCCTCTGCTCCCACTGTCCTGTGGTTGGCAGCATTGCTTGCACGTGCCCCATCTACCTATATTCATAACACCTTATATTGGCTGAAAACATTGTCCATCTAATTCGTAACTCATCAATTCCTTTGCTTTCTACAGCTAGTCTAAATCAATCGATACCCCTGTTCGTACTGTCCTCGACATTTCTGAGGGCAACCCTCTTAAAAATGGTCAAGTGCCCTCCGCTCTTCCTCCTGTAAAATTACTCCATTCGCTATAGAATTCTGTCCCTGCTCCTATGTACAACCAGTGAGCTTCCTTATTCTATTCGCATATTCTTCTACTGATTCCATATGCCTGTGTTTTAGCATGCCCAACTGTTTCCTTAAACGCCTTACACTGTTCTGCTTTGTGTACCTTTGAACTAGCTCTTTTTTAAATTCTTCAAATTTCCTGCTCCCTTGGAAGACTCCGTATAACCCACACAAGCTTTTGCTTTTCCAGTTAATTTTGCTCCCCTCAAAAGTTTTACATCAGACCACCCTTCCATCTACGCCAAATTCCTAATATCCTCCACAAATGCTTGCACATTCTCAGTTGTTTTACTAGAGAAAGGAGCAATTAAACTTGTGGCTGACAAACCTATATTACACTGTGGTGACTCGCCTCTAATAGACTATTAAACTCTGTGTGAACAGGCCTTGTAAGGACCAACGGTGCAGATCGACCGCCGTGTCATCCTCAGTCATTGGCGTCACTGTATGCAGATATGGAGGGGCATGTGGTCAGCACACCACTCTCCCGGCCATTGTTAGTTTTCCTGACTGAAACTCGCTATTAACTGCTGTTAATTATGCTACCCTTTCCAACAATATACTGCTTCTGGTTCTGATACTCCTTGTATCTCTGACTCTGCCAAAGCCTTGTCCTTCTCGATAATCATTTTGAAACACCAACAATTACAAGACATATAAAATAAAATAAAGTAACTTCATTCTTAAATATAATAATCAGCCATTTCGATTCATATCACTATCTAGCCTTATTCCTGTAACACACGTGAAATATACTACTAATACTAATTCTGTACACTGTGCTGAATGTCCGCCGCTCGTGGTCTCGCGGTAGCGTTCTCGCTTCCCGAGCACGGGGTCCCGGGTTCGATTCCCGGCGGGGTCAGGGATTTTCACCTGCCTCGAGATGACTGGGTGTTTGTGTTGTCCTCATCATTTCATCATCATCCAGAAAAGTGGCGAAATTGGACTGAGTAAAGATTGGGTAATTGTACGGGCGCTGATAACCACGCAGTTGAGCGCCCCACAAACCAAACATCATCATCACTGTGCTGAATGACCTTCCAAATTACACTGCATACATCTGACAGGTACTAGCCAATAATGTCCCCCATTACCTCTAAAGAGCGAAAAATCCACTCGTTCCTTACTTTTAACAAAATTCAACTTACTAAGAGGTTGGCAGTCAAGCTTCTTTCGAATTTTTTTGACAGTGGCAATTAAATTTCTTGACTCACTGTACTGCAGACCTCAGGTTCAGATGCAGTGCTGGAAACGTCGCGCCAGTATTCTAACACCAGTTGTAATAGCTGGTGTATTTGGGGTGCCGGAGGACGCTGTGTGGCGCCAATCGAACGCCCTGAAATTCTAAATTTCTTTATCATGGCTCCCTGCTGTGGCAGAAGCATCCAGTGGCCTCCTGTTTATTGTCGCCTCGCGTGAGCCGAACAGTGGCTCATGACGCAACTACCTCTGTCAGTGTTGCCTACAGGTCAGGGCAGTCTTCGCTAGCTATGGCTGCGTGTGTTGAGGAATGGCTTGCTCTCCCTGCTAGCGACAGGCAGGAGACATAACAGCAGTGATCCACTGCCTCGTGTTGATGGCCGGCAAGCTGTTTCCTACAGCTGATGATGTGTTGGCTGCAGGACCTGTGGTTTCAGAGTGGACTGCCTTGAAGCAGAGTTGAACTGTGGCCCACAAAAAGCATTCTGGACAGCGCCCACACGTCACAGACTCATGGCAAAGAGCTGCGATACTGACATAAGTGAGTTTCGAGTAAAATGGATAGGTATTTATATGCTTCCAAGCTGCGCTTGAATTAGCTTCCCTGTGCACTGTGGCTCGTATACTAAACATTTTGGTGGCCGCCGCTTTGGAAAGGCTTCTGTCCACCTCCACCTAGGTATTGCTGTGTCATACCTCACCAGGCTGGCTCGCCTCACAACGTTGCGATGGCTGTGTTCTATTTTGTAAGGCATAAACCCATTCTTGCTTGCTGCTGGCACTACCACAAAGCACTTCCTATATTGAGCATTTCTGACCAAATATTTTGCTACAAGAGCAAGCAGTCCCTAAGTGCAGACTGTGTTGAGGAGGCTGAAACTGCAACACATTTAATCTCCCAATACGATGCTTTCGAGGCCAAGGTATGCAGACTATAAAGGTCATTTATTCCTGAAAAAATTGTGTCTAGTAAAGAACTAGTAAAACGCCTACTATTGTTCTTTGAAGGGTCCAGCTGGTTTTACTAGGATTACAGGGAGAGAAACTGTACAATAAACTCAGTTTCATTGCAGGCAACAGGGCACTAAGACCACCATTGTTTTGTCTCACTGCATAAATCAATTAGTCACTCAATCAATCAAATCTTTCTCCAGTGTGCAATGACAAATGGTATTCTCTCAAGTTAATGGGACTGATATTCTCCTCTCTCCATAATTACTAGTACATAATTTTTATGAGGCCTGTGGAAGTTTTCTCTGTTCTAAAAATTCACATGTGCATATCACACACACACAGCTAAACTATTAGCCACTGCTGTATGGTATGCACAAGCTATGAAGGGATCCTACAGTTCTCCACCTCACTGTGGAGGTCGAGAATTCGCATCAAAGATCATCACATATTTCTCAGAGCATCTGGTTAGACCTTCCATTCCAGTCCAGGTCAGAGGACTGTGACTGGTTCTGTGAACAGTTCTGCAAAACGCTCGGCTTCGACCTCCCCCCCCCCCCCCCCCCCTCCTCCTATCCGTGTGAGGCTACCGATCTTCACCAATTCAGCCACCTATCTTCAAGAACCGAGGATGGCCTCTTAAGCTAGGTGGGAGGAGTCATTCATGATGACATGAAGTGCGATTTGCAGTCAGCTGTACCCACAGCATTCACTAATCACCATATCTCGTAGGAGATCCCCCAGCTTACACACGGCCCTCCTTCCTGACCAACCAGCTATTTCCCTGAGGGCTTCATCGCCTACCTAATGTAGTAATCAGTAAAAACACCCTCAGCACTTGTCCACACCTTTCAGAGAGGTCGGTAGCAGTTCCAACAGACAATGTCTTCCATACTGTCTCTGTTGTACTCTCAATTATGGGTGAGTCGTCTAACTCGTTTTTAAGAGATAAAGGCACAGCCATGAATAGTACCCACGTCTGCCTTTCGCCCAGAGGTATGTGATCCTGCCACTACTCTTCGTTTAGTCTCAGATGTGTGTGCACTGATTAAGTCAGCAATCTCGTAAGGCGCTGCGACATCAGACGTCCTAAGTGACACTAGCGACACGAGAATCCACAGGTTTCTCTATGAGTGCCTCAACGCCATTGGAGCGCGGGCGAGCAGCTTGATATCTGCTGACCACGGCCAATGCAGGTTTCAACTGTTTCCAGGGCCAATTCTCCCTAAGTTTGTACACACAGCTATCATCCTTATCCATCTTTACCAGTGTAGAACTGTAGAAATACACTGCTAATTCAAGCAGTCACTAGATACATTCGAAGAACCGCTGCTCCAGGCTGTCACTCACTCTTCAAGGACTGGAGCACTACGGACCGTTTGCAATGGCCACTAATTCAGATCGAATCAGTCGATTGTTGTGTTGTGAAATTACGCTACAAAGTCTGGTAACACAACACTACCATTCACAAAATATGCAAACAATTAGATAAAATAACGAAACACACTACTCATTAAATAAATAGATACTGGTCACTTCCAAGTGGCAGCAAACCATTATATTATTAAACTAGGTGATCTATACAAACTAAATAATCCTGCTGCAGACTTGTACTTACGCCAAAGGCTAAAGCACTATGCTACAAAGTCAGATAATGTAATACTAACGGTCCATAAATACGCAAACACTTAGAAAAAGCCTTACAAACACTACTAAACATATTTAAATAGAACAGACAGTCACTGAAGAACATTAGGAGACAACTAAACTGTCTGAAACATGTACAGCTACTGCTGGTGACACTGATCTAAAATTGTACTACCTCCTTGATTGCCATCAACTCCGAATAATATAAGAGCAGCTCTGAATCTCATAAATACTGTGTAAATTTGTTATAAAGCAAGTGAACATAAAGCAAACCAGTGCTGATAACTGGAAAAACCGATAACCGCTATCGAATTCTAATATCAATAACGTTTGCTGGTCGAGTGAACGACCGTTGTTCTTTAATGTCGAATAAAACAGGGTTCCTAATCTTGCTTAAAGGGTAACCCTTGTCTCTACTTATCATGCCAATCTAATTCGACAGCTTCGTTTAAAAACAGTCCCAATAGCGAAATACTGGGGTAATCATGCATGTCTCATCACATAACATTCTATGTCCCGTGGTAAGACAATTCCCTGCCACTGCAGATTTCTCAGGATGCATCAAATGTGTGTGGTGATGGTGCTCAGTATATCTATGTTAAATACTGCAAACTATCTGGCCAACATACAATTTCGCACAATGGCAGGGGATTTTATAAACAATGGCCTTCCTCAATTCTAGGTCATCTTCAGGCAAGCCAAGGAGCATTCTAATTTTGGTTGGCAACGAAATGCACTTTTGATATTATATATTTTTCTGATCATTCCTGTCTTCGAAACTGTGCCCCCAGGATATTGTAGAAAAGGCCATCAATCTACATTCATCTTCTTGTGGTTCCTACACTGGTCCCAAATTGAAGGCACAATGAATCTGATTGTCTGTGTAGCCATTCTGCTTGAACACGAGCTTAAGGTGATTCTCCTCTTGTTTCAAGCTCTTAGCATCTGAGATGGTGTACACCCTCTTTGCAGGTCCCCTGTGCATTGGTGTGATGGATAGCAATATGCTGCATCCAGATACCATTGGGTGTGCATCAGTGCATACTTCATGTATATGAGTACGTTTAGAAACGGAAGCTTTCATTCCTTTCGACCTCCGCCATGAACTTGATGCAGGGATGATCACAATTAAAGTGATCCAGGAAACGGTTCAGAGCATCTATTTCATGTGGGTATATGATAAACGTATCATTGATTTACTTTTGAAAACAGGTAGGTTGTAAAAACGCCATCCTCAGCACTCTCTCTTCAAAATCTTCCATAAGCAAATTGGCATCTATAGGGGATAATATGCCACCAACAGCCACTCTGTCAATTTGTTCAAAATAACTATCATTGAATAAAAGATTCTTGTTGACATCAGCACATGACTGTGGAGTTTCGTCCTTTCCACATATCCAGTTTTTCACAAGTTAATGTCAAGGATTCTTCAAGAGGAACCCAGGTAAAAAGAAACTAAATCAAATCCAAGGGACCAAGACACAAAGACTTCAATCACTAGATAAAAATCATAGACTTGTAAATAAATATGATATTCACATTTTCCAATGTGACGGCTAGGAAATGATGCTAAATACGAGTATTTAGCCAAGTTGTAAGTGGGCTTAGCCATGTAAGTGGGCCCATCCAAATTGCTCACAATGAAACGTAGTGGAATCCTTTCTTTATGATTCCATTACCTCCCACTGTGAGCAATTTTGGTGCGACCACTTACAACTTGGCTAAAAACAGGGCATTTATAATTAAACTTGCCCTGTTTAACACGTTATAACATGGAAACTAATTACCGTACAAATACCAAACATGGTAGTACTGATGCGTGGGATGCACGATTTCCAAGCGTCACAGCGCCACCATCCAGTTCCAGCTATGGCCACCAGGTGCCGTGATCAGTGATTGTGATTTATAGTTTCACGTGCCTGACCAGTCGCTGCGCACTTGTTGACGTGTTAACATGAGTTTGGACAAAAGGAACAGGAAGCTATTTGTGAAGTTCTGTTATCAAAACAACAATACTGCTGCAGCTGAACTCCGAGAATATCACTGGTTGGAAGGATTATGGAAGGGTCATCTTTCTCCACGTGCTGTGCAGAGCACGATGAAGAAGTTTGAATCAACTGGAGAGCTGGGCGTTACTCGGGAAGAGGCCGACGACCGGTTGCACCACAGGTGGTTGATGAAAACACTGTTGCTATGGCAGCCAATGCTGTGTGCAATTCCCGATAGTTAGACAGTGCGTGTGCTGTGTCATGACAGTTGAACATCCCGTGGTCCACTGTACAGAAGGTGCTTCGAACCATTCTCAAATGGTATCCATACAAGATCTGTATCATACAGCAGCTTGCACCACAGAACACATAACAACATGTTGACTTCGCTCTCCACTTTGTTGCAACGATTGAAGTTGACGAGGGCTGGCCCTGGACCATCCTATGGACAGACGAAGCTCATTTTTCTCTGATGGGCGAGGTGAACACACAGAACTGCTGAGTGTGGGGATCTTCACCTCGACTCACTGTGCATAAGGTTCATGTGTATGGTGAACGTGTAGCTGTATGGTGTGGCTTCATGGCTACATTCATCACTGGCACAGTCTTTTTTTTTTAACAGGATGGCGCTCAAGGACCAAAGACGTGCACCGTTTCTGGCCAGCATTACTGCAATATGTTTCGCCAGCATATCATACCCGCCCTAATGGACAGAGATGCACTGAAGTCTACAGTTTTCATGCAAATGCGGCCCCACTCCACACCGCTCGTGAAGTTTACCTGCTTCTCTGAAACACATTTGGAAACGATCGAATTATCAGCCGATCGTTTCCAAACGCTTGGCAGACATGATCACCTGATCTTATTCCCTGTGATTTCTGGTTGTGGTTCTACCTGAGGGACAGGGTTTACCAGGGGAACATCCACACATATGCTGATATGAAGCACAGCATAACAAGACAGGTAGCAAGCATACCCACGTACATGCTTCGTTCTGCTGTGCAGAATGCAATCCTGCGCTTTCAGACTCTTCTAAACACTGATGCGCGCCATGTTGAGGCCTTCTGTAGCAGTAATGATACCGGTATGTAATGGTAGATGTACTATAGCAGCACATTAAAACAGTTTCAGTGGAATTGATTCTGCATTATTTCCCTTCCCCATGTCCTTGAAATTAATGCTACCAAGTTTGGTACTCATATGGTAATTAGTTTCCGTGTTATAACGTGTTAAATAGGAACTGTTTAATGATAACCATCTGGTGATTAGAGTCTGTTCTTAGCCCTCACGTCGGAAAATGTAAGTATCTTATTTCCAACAGTATGATTTTTATTCAGTGATTGAAGTCTTAATGTCTTGGTCCCCTTGATTTTTTTGTGAGCTTTGATGTATTATCTCTTTTTACCTGGGTTCCTCTTGAATAATCACTGATGTTAATTCATGAAAAACTGGACATGGAAATGAAGCTCTGCAGTCACATCCTGACGTTGAAATATTTTTTATTCATTGACAATTATTTTGTATAAACTGATGGAGTGGCTGTGGGAAGCCCATTATCCCCATAAACTGCCAACTTCTTTATGGAATATTTTGAAGACAGGGGGCTGAGGAGAGCGTTTTTTAAAACATGCATGTTTTTGGAGGTACATTGACGGTATATTTCCATTATGGTCACATAGAATGGATGCCCTGAACCGTTTCTTGGATCGTTTTAATTGCCTTCATCACAGCATCAAGTTCATGGTGGGGTCAAAAGGGATGGAAAGCTCTCACCTCTAGATGTACTGTTCTACATAATGGACGGTAGGACACTAGGACATAGTGTTTATCGAAAACCGACACTCACGGAGTAGTATTTGCATGCAGCATGTTGCCATCCCTTGTACCAATGCATGAGGATCCTGCAAATGTTGGGAAAGAGGGATTACACCATCTCAGATGCAGAGACTTGACGCAACACCCCTCAGGGGCTCTGCATTCGTTTGTTGGCTACAGGCTTAACAACCCCAGTGTTCCTGAGCTGGAGACTGGTAAGCGTCGCTTTCTTCTATCACTGTAACCTCTGTGCATGGTGCAGCGACCACTTTGTGGCGGGTTGGTGGACCGTTCTGTTTCCCAGATCTCGAGAATGGTAAAAACTTTTATAAAAAAAAACCTCACTTGAAGGTGATAAGATGCACTGCTGTCGAGGTAGAACAGTCATTAGGGGCGACCTCCGGGAGATCTGCCACACCTCAGTTGTATAAGGCTCACCTTAGGCACACAGGGTTCTGTCTAGGTGAACTTTTATTTCCCTATCTGCTGATGGGACTGAGATGGAACCCTCGAAATTCTCTCCTTCTCCTCTGCCCGGCAGAACAGTTAGGCTACTGGTAGGTACTAACACCTAGTCAAACAAGAGAGCTCCTGTAGCCAATTCTTCAGACTTGGAGGTTTCACAGAGTCTTTTAGTCTTTAGTAACAGAATACATGCTAATGGTCAGAATGTGTTTCTACTAATTAAACGGAAAGAGGGCAGCTTTGCGGAAGTTTCATCTTTCTACATCCAAAAAAGTCTAGAGGGCATTGATGGAACTTAATAATCTATAAAACGCTTGCAAAATGGGACCCTGTTGGTAGAAACGTCTATTTTTTATTCAAGTAAAATGGCGGCCAGTGCAAAAGTATGCCGTGCATCTCCTCGGAAAAATGTAAATATTGCCAGTAAAAAGAAATCGTGTGCAAATTGTAAGGACGAAATATCGAAACTTCACGAACGAGTATCCAGTCTACAGTTTATTATCAGTAGATTAAAAATGGAAATTACTAAACTTCAAACACCAAAATGTGAACCGCTGATAAAGAAAAGTGCGCCGAAAATTCCGCCAGAAACAACGCCCTTTTCTGACGAGTGGTCTCAAGTGATCAAGAACGAAGTTAAAAAATGTTGCAAGAAGAAAACAGTGCTATGAAGATTAAACTCAAGGATTCAGAAGCACAAATACCTCATTATGAGCAAAATGCAGTGAAAAACCGTAACCATGTTTCATGTGAAAACTCGCGATCTGTTAGGCCTCAAACAACTGCTAGAAAAGGAAATAAAGTTCTTGTTTTAAGTGACAGTCATGGCAGAAACTTTGGGAGGATACTGCAAGACTAATTAGGCAAAAAATTCAGTGTGCTAAGTGTTATAAAACCTAGGGCGCCAATTAAGGAAGTTGTGGAAAACGCATACAAATTAACTGATAACTTCTCCGTCAACCATATTTTAATCATTATTGCTGGCACAAATGACACTGATAAACCTCTGGAAGAATTGCAGAGGAACATGAAAGATTCTTTGGAATACATACTTAAACTCACGCAAAAAACAAGTGTGATCCAATACCGCTTAGACATGACGCACAAGGTCGAAATGGAAAAATCAGAGCTGCAATTTGCATTATATTAGAAAAAATCAACACTGCCACAGGCGTGTGTAGGGAGAGATTGTCTGTGAATTTCGAAATAGAACACTTCAAAAGAAATGAAAATACAACTCATGGTTTACATCTAAACAAACAAGGAAAGATTCGCATTTGTAATAGGCTTGCTTCTTTCATAGACATGGCGAAAACTGAGAAACCAAGTACCGATACAGGAAAAAAAGCATACGTAAATGAACAATCAGATAGAAAGTGCCAGTCTCGAAGTGAAAGTGCCACCCATGAAAAAACAGACAGTTATGGAGAATTTTATAACAAAAAATAAGCACAGTGAAAGTCATAACTACACACTTACTAGGTCGAAATGCAAGCCATCAAATGCAGCAACAAGGCAGTCGTTAATGGACAGATGGGTGAAGAAGGACAGAAAAAAATTGAAAATTGGGAACATTTCGACAGAAGAGAGGCAGGAATCCACAAACGGTGAACCAGCAAGCCACACGTCAAACACCATGAATACCATCCCTGGAAAACATGAGGATTTTTTACCAGTAAGTAAACTAACTCATATAATGAGTTAAGTGGTCAAGCAATAAATGATTCCCTCCCTGTCCCTAATTTTAAATTACTCCATCAAAATTTTCAGTCGCTCCCGAATAAACAAAATGAAATACAAATAATATTAAATGACCTAAATGATATTTCTGTACTATGCTTTACAGAACACTGGCTCAAACAAGATATATTAGAGCAAACATACTTTCCTCAGTTCAAACTTGCAAGCATGTTTTGTAGGAAAATATCGAGTCATGGAGGTACTTGTATATATGTTGAAGAAAATATTGAATTCAATACTGTAACTAAATACCATAAACTGTGCTGTGAAAAAGGTATAGAACTCTCTATTGCTGAACTACCAAGGCAAAATACAGTTATTATTTGTGTATACAAGTCACCAGATGGAGACAAAAAAAGTGTTTTACAAGCACATGGAAGAACTCTTGGAAGAAATTCACTCTCCCAAGAAAAATATAATTATATGTGGTCACTTTAATATTGATTTCTCGAAATCCAATAAATTCAGAGATGACATTAGAAATGTACTATAATCGTTCAACATCAGTCCAACGGTAGCTGAACCAACTCGAGAACCTCCTACCTCTGTACCAATTATTGATCAGATCTTGATAAATACAGTATGTGCAAATATGCCTATAACATACAAGTTGTAGACATGGGTTTTAGCGACCACTATGCTCAAATTCTTGCAATGAATGTTTCAGGACACCAAATTCCCAGTCGAATACAACACACTGTAAGGAATTTCAGTATAAAAAATGTGGAATATTTTTGCGCTCTCCTAGAGGGTGAGAGTTGGAAAGATGTATATGATTGTAATGAGACCAATGAGAAATATGATAAGTTTCTGGCTACATTCAAACATTTTTTTGAAATGGCTTTTCCCAAGAAAAGAACTATGTTGAACTCTACTCAAAAAACAAACAAGTGGATTACAAAAGGGATAAGGACATAATGTCAAAATAAAAGGATATTAGATGAGTGCTCCAAGCATAAAAACAGTCCTGTGTTTATTGTATACTTCAAAAGATACAAAATAATACTAACACAAGTTATTTCAAATCCAAAAAAGCTGGAAAATGACAAAATATTGTGTGAGATTCCAAGAATAAAACTAAAGCAACCTGGCAAATTATAAGGAAAGAAATGGGTACCAGGCCAGTTAATCACAGTAATATAGAGCTGATTATGAATAAAAATAAACTAACTGACCCCAAACATGTTGCTAGTGCTTTCAACAATTATTTCTCAAATATAGCAGAACAGTTAATAAACACACACCATGAAAAACAGCCAACCAGTCACTCAGATCAAAAAATTCATTCAAACACATTGTTCCTGTATGCAGCAACACCTGAGGAATTGTCAAGAATCCTAAAAGAATTACCTAATAAGTATTCAGTGGGTGTTGATGAGATACCAGATGCTATTATCAAAGCTAGTGAAACATTTCTTGTGGAACCACTAACAGACATAGTAAATTCATCTTTTGAGAGTGGTGTATTTCCAAATAATCTAAAAACTTCAAAAGTAACAGCTTTGCATAAGAGGGGGCCCATCCGCCAGTCGTATGTCCCAAGAAGAGGAGAGTAACACAGGATTTACCTGACGGCATTGCCTGCATTCGTCAGAGGAGAGAGGTTGGGTTGAACTTCTTTATTTGTTGTATGGCATCGGGGTATGCGGGATTATAAAAAGAAAATCATAGGGACGGTGCTGCAAGCAGCGTCCGCTTGGTGCACCCCCGGGTCTCAGCGGCCGAGGAGTGCAACAGGCCGCTGATAGCGGTCACGAACATCTTGAGGAGCGCCAACGTCTCGAATGAGGGGATTGGCAGAGGCGTGCGACCGTCGGTAACAACGGCTGGCAGTCTGCTGGATGCGGGGCATCACTTCCAGTTCATCAGCTGCATGGTGGAGGTATTGATGCGGAAACTGCGGGTGTACATGGAAGACCCGCCGGAGAATCATATTCTGTTGCGCCTGAAGACGCTGGATATGCATGGGGGCCGCATTGCCCCAAGCCTCACATGCATAGTCAACAATCGGTCGAATAAATAAGCGGAAGATGAGGAGGCCATTCCGGATAGAGAGGTCAGACCCTTCATTAAGGAACGGGTACAGCGCTCCCATCCGCTGGTGGACTTTGGCACGGACGGCGTCGATGTGTGGCTTCCACAGTAGGCGATCGTCCATGATGACGCCCAGGTACCGGACAGTCTTCTGCCAGGGGAGGGCAGTCCCGTAAAGTCGAAGTGGCGGGGCCGGCATCGTCGTCTTCCTCGTAAAGACGATGGCCTGCGTCTTCAGGGGGTTGAACCGGATGCGCCAGCGAGCTGCCCAGATCTCCAGGTCGTCGCACGCCTGCTGCAACCGGGAATGCATAGCGGCATGCCACCGGCTCCTGGTGTAGAGCATCGTATCGTCGGCATAGACGGCTTTCTCCACTCAGGGTGACGTCGGAAGGTCCGAGGTAAATATAGTATAAAGGACGGGGCCCAGGACGGAGCCCTGCGGCACCCCGGCGACGATAGGTCTGGCAGTGGAGAGGGCCACGTCAACGCGGACAGCGAAAGTGCGGTGCTGCAGGTACGACGCAATGAGGCGCACGTACGCCCGGGGAAAGCCAAGGTGGTCCATCTTCCAGAGAAGGCCAGCATGCCAAACACTGTCAAAGGCCTTGGTGACATCTAGAAGAACCGCTCCACAGTACTCCCGGTTGTTGAAGGCGCGAGTGATGTACTCCACAACACGTACAATCTGATGGGTCGTGGAGTGGCCACTGTGGAAGCCAAACTGTTCCGGGGGGAGGATTTCCCGAATATCCAGGATGGCCCGGTGCTAATTATAGGCCACTTTCAGTTTTTTCAGGCTTCAGCAAAATTATGGAAAAAAATGTTCGTTAGAAGATTAACAGTTTTCTTAAATAAAGAGAGGCTGATAAGTGACTCCCAACATGGGTTGAGAGCTGTAAAGTCAACTCAGTCAGCAATTTTTGTCTTCTTAAATGAAGTATTAAAAGCAGTGGATGATAAACAACATGTATCTGGGATATTTCTGGATCTAAGTAAAGCCTTTGATGTAGCTGATCATGGCATTCTCTTGTGTAAATTAAGTAATTATGGGATTAGAGGCCAGTCTGAAAAGTGGATCCAGTCGTACCTCAGTAATTGTCAGCAGATTACAGAAATAAAACACAAAGATAGTGAAACACAAAAAAGTCTAGTTTTTACAGTGATGAGCAGAAAAATCACGTATGGGTCCCCACAATGGTCAGTTCTGTGCTATTTCTGCTGTATGTAAATGACTTGGCTAGTAAAATACATGATGGAACCACTTTAGTGTTTGCAGATGACACTAATATTCTAATTAAATTGCAGAACGAGGAAAATCTGCAGGTGGCTGCAGTATCAGTTATGTGTACCTTAACACACTGGTCCAAGACCAACAGACTCATCATAAATTCTGAAAAAACTGTGGCAGTTAACTTTCACACCACAGAAAAACCTCGACCCTGCAAACCCTGTTTTCACTCTCGAAGGAAAAAATGTGTTGAACGTCAGTCACAAAATTTCTAGGTGTACATGTTCAGGCAGATATGAAGTGGCAGGTTCACCTAAACAATTTAAATAAGAGACTGAATTCACTAGCATATGCTGTTAGGATCTTCACTCAAAATACAAGCTGCTCATCAGTGCAGGCAATGTATCATTGTAGTATACAGTCGCTACTTATGTACGGAATAATTTTTTGGGGGAATTCCACAAATACTACAAAAACATTTAAAATACAGAAAAAGATTATCAGGGTGATAAAAAAAGTTAAATGTAAGAATTCCTGTAGACCCCTTTTTAAAACTCTGAAAATATTGCCACTGACTTGCCTGTATATGTATATGAAATACTAATTTTCACAAAAGAGAGCATTTAAAAAAAGGAAAATCTCTTCAAACACAACTATGATATACACACATATGAAACTAGACAGAAGATGAACCTACACAGGAACACAGTAAATACAAACATATGCAAAAGAGGAGTGCATCATTCTGGAGCTATGTTATATAACCATATGCCTTCTTACCTAAAATGCATACCAACATTAAATGCATTTAAAATAAAGTTAAAACAGTTCTTGCTTGACTACTGCTTTTATTCTTTGTCTGAATTTATGGAACTTCATAATAAGTAAACTTCATTTACCAAATTTCACTAATTGTCAATTCATAATATAGTTTACACTGTGCTTATCATGTCATCTCACTTAATAGCTGCTATTATCACATGTAGAAGGAATGTAGTACACCAACCTACATTATTATGCATTTTTATTGCGTCAACAATGTAGTCAAAATGACTACTGTATTGTAAACTAATTAGGTTTACCACTGTCCTATATCACATGTGCAAACAATGTATGAAACTGATTCTTGTAGCAATTAATAAACAATAAATAAATAAATAAATAAACATCCAGAAGCTCAGTACCTTTGGTATTATGCAAGTGAAAGTGAACAGCAAAATACCTTGGACTACAGCGATGTGAAAAACATAACGAAAGGGTGAACGGTGATCTAGTAAATCAGATTTGTTTACACTGACTCTAAATAGCACAAAACTTCCAGAGCATGTCAAGGCAGGTTTTCTTTGTCTAGTCCTTTGGCCTTATTTCCCCAACCCAATGAAATATTTCAAATTCCAGGGCTTTAGGAACACTATTGTTGGTTATGAAGGAGAAGCCACCTGTGGCAAATTCAGTAAGGCTGCCCACAAAGGAGTCGGTTGCTCCTCTCCACCAAAGTGCTTGAATTTCTCTGGGGATCACCCTGTCTGGAGTAGGAATTACAATGTCTTCCTTACAGAAAGGAAGATACAGAAGATAAAAACAACAAAGCACATCCCATATGGGAAGCCAAAGAGATCTATAAGGCCATGAAGGTGCCCACATTTGCTGCCTCCTTTGGTTCAGTTCTGAAATAATCAGTTCAAAAAACTCATGCTACTACACAAACGGAGACTGCTGGTGTCAGCACTAGTACCTACGTTTGTCAAAGCACTTGTGCTGCTGCAGTTATTTCAAAACCCATAACCCCCCCCCCCCCCTGTATATTAGAAAAGGCTGAGGTTACTGCCATTATGGAGCTCACTGCCCCTCCAAAGAATCAGCCTGGTCCACTGTCCAGTGCTGCAACTATCACAGCCATGGTAAAAAATTAAAGGCAAAGCGTCAACTGCAGACAGAGCTGGGAAGTAAACAATTCGACAATGTCAATGTCATCCTCCCTGACGTATATCTTGATCCTTCTTCAGAGCCAATGGACCTTCATGTCGGACTGGCGCCGTCCTCTCGCCCCTAGTCTGAGACCCCACCCACTGCAGGCTCCCCTCCTAGGTGGAAAGACAGGGTGAAGGTGCAACCCTGTGATAAAAGGCTCCCGTACTATAGTGGAACATAAATGGTTTCAGGACAGATATGGAGGAACTGAAACTCCTAACCCAGGAACGCCCTCTGCACTTGTGGTTGCAGGAATGTCATTTTAAAGCATCTGATGCCACTATACTATGTCGCTAAATGCTCTACTGCGAGGATGACATGACTGGGGAAAAGGCCAAAGGAAGGGTCGCTGCATTTGCCAATATGTGCACCATTCCTCTGTTCTCTCCTTGGTCACTGACCTACAAATGGTTGCACTTGAAATTCACGTTTATTGGAGGACCATAATGTGCATGTTATATTTACCTCTGCAAGACGGCATTGAATCTGAGGCTCTAATGGATCTTATAGAACAACTTCCCCAGTCATTTCACCTACTGGGAGACTTCAATGCTCATCATGTATTGTGGGGCTCAATCTCTAATTGCCCTCAGTATCCAGGTTTGGAGAGCCTCATGACATCTCAAGAGCTGTGCATCCTCAACACAGGCACTCTTACTCAATTTGGTGCTACTACTGAGTCATTCTCAGCTGTTGACCTCTCCTTCTGCTCTCCAGCCCTTTTGGACTCTGTACAGTGAGAAGTCATTGATGACCTTCATTCCAGTGACCACTTCCCACTTGGCATTCACCTACTGGATGGAGCTCTCCCTGAAAGGACGCAGCCACGATGGATGATCATCAGAGCTGATTGTACACTGTTCAGCCAGCTGGCTGTATTTCAGTGCCATGACAGTGCCCAGAAAGGGGCGGACAACATCACATGAGTGATCCACCAGCTGCTGACTTCTCCATCTTGAAGTCCTCAGGTCATCTGAGGAGGCAACCTGTTCCTTGGTGGACTGATGAGTGCCATTCAGTAATCCAGGTGAAGCTTGCGGCTCTGTGGCGGTTTAAGTGCCGTCCAACGGCGGGAAACCTCACAGCCTTTTGATAGCGAGGCCAAGGCTCGATGCATCAGCAAGGAGAGCAGTACAATGGTCATAGGAAGCAGTCCTGTGATCCATAAACCTTTCCACTTGTTCTACAACAGTATGGGAAGCCATCAGGAGTATTTCAAGTAAAGACAGTTGGTTATCTATAGTGGTGTTGTTGAAATGGGTGTCTCCAACAACACCTTCGTCCAGACAATGGTAAAGCACTTGCTCTGACTACTGCCTCTGCCAGCCAGGATCCAGTGTCCCGTCGTTACCATGCCCCCATGGAAATGGACGAGTTGGACTTCCTACCTACGAATTTGGAGTCCTGCACTGCCCATTCTCTGTATGGGAGCTGGACTTGTCGCTGTCTGACGCTCGTGATGCGCTACCCAATCACAATAAAGTCCGAAACAGCATGATTTAGCACTTGCAAAAGATATCCAACGAAATCTTCTTATGATGTTTTAATTCTACAAGGGCTGTTAAAAAAGTAAGGTGACTTTCCAAATTGCGCAGGCAACATACATTCGATTACACAGGTCTACAAAAAAATGTTTTTTAAAAATTTGTTTGAAATTTGATAACTGACTTTTATGTACTTTACAGCGCTAATTTAAAAAATGCAATCCATTTTTTTCTACCACGTCAGGTTTTCTCACAAAAAGAGAGCATTTTTGGTATAATAACAAAATTTAAGCAATTTCTCACATTTTTTCCAACATTATAAATTTTTATTTTATTTATAAATCATGTTCTAAACTATATTTCCAGTACACTTATTTCTCTTTAAGCTCATAAGTCCTTATAACAACAGTTTCACTTTCTGTCGAAGCTTCTTTTATTGCTTTTCCGGCTGTGGACTCGTTGAGGATCATCTCTTTTTATCATCTAGCAGTAGTCCACTATCATGTTGACGTTCCATCTTCCTTGATATCTTCTTTCCATTTCTCTGATGTCTTGGTGGAATCTTTCGCCCTGCTCTTCATTTATATCACCAAGGTTTGCAGGGAAGTAGTCAAGATGTGAGTGGAGAAAATGAACATTAGTGCTCAATTTACACCCCAGCTTCTTAAAGTTGTCGAGCATATATGCGACGATTGTCTTGTAGTTTGGATCTCTTTTGTTTCCTAGGAAACTGGTAACAACTAATTTAAGAGATGTCCATGCTGTCGTTTCTTTTTTTTTCATTTTGTCCACAAACTTGGGATCTGTCATTAGTTTTCTAATGTCTGGTCTGAGAAAGATTCCTTCCTTTACCTTTGCCTTGGATAAACCGGGAAACTGTCCACAAAGATATCTGAAACACTCCCCTTCTTTTGGCAATGCCTTAACAAATTGTTTCATCAGCCCCAACTTAATGTGAAGTGGTCGAAGTAACACCTTTTTGGGATCCACAAGGCTTTTCCTCTCAACGTTTTTAACCACTATCTGTAAGGTTTTTCTCAAGAGCCAAGCTTTTTTTATGTAGTGTTGCTTACTGTCTCTACTGTCCCATTCACAGAGAAAGCAAGGGAACTTTGTATAGCCGCTTTGTTGACCAAGCAGCACTGAAACCACTTTTAAATCACCACATAGTGTCCATTTGTGGTCTGAATAGCAGAGTTTGCTTAAAACCAGTTCAAGGTTTTCATATCATTTTTTTAAGTGAACTGGTATAGAAGCATACTTATTGCCATTGTGTAGAAGTACTGCTTTAAGGCTTCTTTTTGAAGAATTAATAAAAAGTCTCCACTCATCAGGAGCATATTCTATTTTGAAACGTGCCATAAGTCCAGGAACATCACTGCAAAACATCAGGTCACCTTCTTGTGAGAAGAAAGATACAAACACCTTTTCCCTCGATCGATACCAAGAAAAGGATGTATCAGGAGCCAACATATGTTTATCTTTTAATCTAGATCCTAAAACTTCTGCCGATTCTTTAGAAAGTCCTAGGTCTCTGATTAAATCGTTCAGTTCCGATTGTGAGCATGGAATGGGATCGGTTTGCCAGGATCGTAGCAATCTCTGGCTTCTTCACTATCATCTTGCTGAGCCGATGGCTCGTGATCATCTATATCATCCAAAGAATCTGGAGGAGAGGGTATTGGTACTTCAGGTGCGTGAGGAACAGGGCGAATGGCTGATTGAATGTTAGGGTAAGAAATATCCCTTTTGTTTTTCAAATTCAAACCTTGTACATTGCAAGAACAAAAATAGCAGTCATCACTATGATTTTTGGGCTCCCTCCAAATCACTGGTATTCCAAGACGTAAGGACAGCTTTTTATGTCGAAGCCATTGCCTCAGTTCTTCAACACACATTGAACAAACTTTGTGTGGGGCCCAAGGCTTATCTTGATCGCCTAACTTTATACCAAAATAGGCGAAATATACTTTTTCAACAAAATCGGAAATGAATCTTCGTTGCCTTTTAACGGTATAGTTACCACAAATGTAGCAGAAGCAATCTGCCGAGTTTATACATCCTCTGGTAGCTATTGTCCATTGTCCATAAAACAACTCCACAACACGAGAAAACAGTCACTACTTTAAAACACTAGTAACAACAACACGTGAACAGCACATAGCAGAAGCTCACTGCTTGTCCCGATGGTGGGGGAAGGGGCAGCGCGACAGACAGGCACTGACATGAAAATACTGCTGGTTCCTCCTAATTACTCTCTATATTACGTATATCTAGTAAAAAAAACCGGTTAAATAACAATTTATGGAGATCCTAAAAACCAAAATTCAAACTCGCTAGAGCGCTGAAATATGGAAAAAAGCTAAAACTAGACGAGCAGTTTGTGAAATAACTGTATGTGATGGAATTTTTTCACTATTTTTCCCGAAATCAGCGTTGAAAACACTATAAAAATCACTTAATAAATTTGAAAAAAATTTTAAAAAATGTTTAAAAGTGGTACAAGCTCTTCCAAGACGGCCGTGAAGATGTCAATGACGAACCACGCTTGGACGCCAGAGCACATTAAGAACAGATGATAATGGCGAAGCTGTAATGAAAATTGTTTCGGAAAGTCGTCGAATTACCATAAGAGAAGTTGCTGAGTATGTTGGCATATCGCTCGGCTCGTGCTATGCAATTTTTTTTGGATGTTTTGGGCACGAGACGTGTGTCAGCGAAGTCTGTTCCAGAACTTCAAAATTTTGATCAGCAGAACCGTCGCACGAGCATCGCTCAGGAGCTCTTGAATGGCGTCAGTGATGACCCTGATTTGTTCAAAAGGGTCATAACTGTTGATGAAACATGGGTTTACGGTTATGACGTCGAAACCAAAGCCCTGTCGT
Organism: Schistocerca cancellata; assembly: GCF_023864275.1. NCBI lineage: Eukaryota > Metazoa > Arthropoda > Insecta > Orthoptera > Acrididae > Schistocerca > Schistocerca cancellata. The sequence goes on from NC_064629.1 coordinate 548,976,041, forward strand.
CCCAGTGGAAGTATACCAGTGAGCCAAGACCGAAAAAAGCACGCCAAGTTCGATCAAATGTCAAAGTTTTACTCACCGTTTTTCTCAATTATCATGGCGTAGGGCATCATGAATTTTTGCTTCAAGGCCACATGGTCAATAAGGGGTATTACCTTGACGTTATGCCCCGTTTGCGAGAAGCAATACCCAAAAAACGTCCGGAATTGTGGGAAAACAATTCATGGCATTTGCATCATGACAATGCACCTGCTCATTCATCGTTGCTTGTGAGAGATTTTCTGGCCAAAAACAACACGACAATCATGCCTCAGCGACCATATTCACCGGATTTAGCCCCCTGCGACTTTTCCTGTTCCCAAAACTGAAGAGACCTATGAAAGGACGAAGATTTTCGACGATTGAGGAAATAAAAACTGCATCCCTGGAAGAGCTCAAGGCTATACCAAAAAGTACTTATGAGAAGTGCTTCGAGGATTGGAAGAAGTGTTGGCACTGGTGTACTGTATCCGAGAGGAATTACTTTGAAGGAGACAACATGAATATTGATGAATAAATAAATATTCAGTTCACAACACACGGTGAGAAGCAATTTTGATAACTCTCCTGAACCCAGGAAAGGACCTAACATGTGCCTTAGTTATTGGATCACCTCCTTAACAGGTCTTGTAAGAAAGACCATAGAGCAAACGATCAACGTCTGGTTTGGGTATTAGAGACCAGGCTGCTCCTTAGCCACTCTCAGTGTGGATTCAGGAAATATTGGTTCAAAAATGGTTCAGATGGCTCTGAGCACTGTGGTACTTAACTTCTGAGGTCATCAGTCCCCTAGAACTTAGAACTACTTAAACCTAACTAACCTAAGGACATCACACACATCCATGCCCGAGGCAGGATTCGAACCTGCGACCGTAGCGGTAGAGCGGTTCCAGACTGTAGCGCCTAGAACCGCTCGGCCACCCCGGCCGGCGAGATATTGGTCCACTGTTGTCAAGTAACACTGCTAGAGGCAGGCTTTCCTATGTAACACCTATTGGCTAGGAGTATTTTTTGCCATCAGTAAGGCATACGACACTACTTGGAGGCACAATATTCTCTGTCAGCTATACCAGTGGGTTTTGTGGCCACCTCCCCATCTTCATTCAGTCCTTTCTGTGAAGACACTTTTTTAGGTACAGAGTCAGTGACATGCTGTAAGATAGCTTTGTCCAGGAGAATAGTATTCCCAAGGGCAGTGTTTTAAGTGTTACTCTCTTCGCCACCGCCATTAATAGTATCACTTCCATACTATGTAGTCCTGTCCAGTGCTCCTTATTCGTGGATGATTCTGTGGTCTTCTGCTCTTCTTCCAACACAGCAACAGCGAGTCATCAACTGTCATTCTCGTCGTATTTCTAATTCACTTGACTTGTGTATCTAGGACTCCATTCTCCCTGGGCCTCATTTTTGACTGAAAACTTTCGTGGTTACCACACCTCAAGGTCCTGAAGGCAAGGGCTCAGAAGGCACAAGTTTTGGGGCGCGAACAGTTTTATTGGATCTTCCAGTGATTGTGGCTAGACTATGGGTGCCACTATGTGTGCATCGACGAGGCATCCTTACCGGAAGATCATTGATGTTATACACCATGAGAGCTAGCTGTAGGCACTTGCAGGACCAGCTCCATGCCAAGTCTCTGTGCAGAGGCTGGTGCACCACCACTTACCACCTTGTGTCAACTCCTCATGGTGCATCAGGTGTGTAACTTCCTTGCAACTCCAACCTTCCCAGCATAGCATATCCTTACTCGTCCGGCTATAGTATGCCACTTTACATATCATTCATGGACAATGAAGTTATTTGGGATCTGCACGAACTGTGAGCTGGAATCACTTGGTGTGGAGCACATATGGGTTCAAATTTGGAGTTTTAACTGTCATCCTAGTTACTGCATAGGCCCAGAGCTATTTTACATTTAGTGCAGTACAGGAGAGATTGCACTCATGAATATGTTTTAACACAACATTTTATGAAATTTTAACTGAACACTACAACTATGAAGCTCTATTTGTAGACAGACCTATACAGGCGAATTTCGTGTGTTGCAGTGTTGTTTTCCCTGATTGTATCCTCAAGGTACGATTGCCTCATGAGTTTACTGTCTTCAACACAGAATTATACGCAATCTTGCAGGCACTGGAGCAGATGAGACGTTTGGAGTGCTAAATTCCTTGTCTGCTCTGATTCTGTGAGTGTCCTTCACTCTCTCCAGTGCTTGTAGCCAGCAGATAAAGTAGTCCAGAATATCATGGAAACCCTCCTCAACCTCCAAAGAGGTTCCTGCTGGGTTCCAGGGTACATGGTTATTGCAAGGAACGTAAAGTCGGATGTAGCAGCCAAGGAGGAGTGTCGTGATCCTCAGATGCTTCAGTGTGCTGTCTCCCTAGATGCTATTGCCTCGTGGTTGAGGTAAAGTCATGGGTCAATGGGAAGAAGACTGACTGGCAGTGGAAGACAGTAAGTTGCATTTGATAAAGTCCACAACACAGCTGTGGCGTACCTCCTTCCAGCCACACAGGTGGGATGAGGTCCTCCTTACCTAACTTCACATAAGCCACAATCCTATGACGCAGGGCTTCTTGCTCCAGTGAGAGGACCCTCCAGCGTGTGGTGGGGGAGCTTGTGATGTACAGATGACTGTGTGCTACATTTTATTTGAGTGCGCTTTATTTTCAGGTGAGTGGGCAGCAGCAAATTTGCTGACAGATATGCCTTCTATTTTAAATGACGTTCACCCGAATGTGGCAAGAGTTTTACGGTTTTGTGATATATCCAAATTGTTTCCTAAAATTTAAGGGAGATTTTCTTAATGTGTTAATTGGTTGATTGGCTAATCAACTTTTTTTGTAAGTGGTCAGCGAGTCGCATTCACTGTGGCGTTATTTTAGCTGAGTTTTCATTTCATTTACGTTTTAATTCATGGTGTAGCACCTTTCACCCCTTCTCCATTGTTTTAAGGCGTGTGAGATTGTGTGGGTCAACGTGAGTGAGGTGGCAGTGAATGAGTGAGTGAGTGAGTGAGTGAGTGGATGAGTGAATATCCTTTTGTCAGTTTCCTTCTCACTATGTGACAACAATTTTAGCCATTTTATCCACGTTCTTTTCTTTTAAAGTGTTTAAGGGCGCTGGCATCCACGCCATTGAGTGCCCAGAAACACCAAACACACACACTTCTCACAAGAGATAGATCACATTAAAGTTGTGGATACAAAAGCAACCAGATTCGATGTGCCTTCAAGGTTGGACCTGTTTCAGAACCACAGGAAGACACTTCTACATCAGTGGGTTTCTACCATACTCTGGCGACACATCTTCGAAAGTAGAAATAATTTGAAAAAAATGTAATTTAAACAGTGTATTTCGTCCGCCGACAAAGATAGAGTGTAGCTTAGTTCAATTAAAGCTGACATAGAATTGAAGAAGCCCATTGTTTATAAAATCCCTTGCAATTGTGCGAAACTGTATATTGATTAGACATTTCTCACAATCCAACACATATATATTTAACAGCATTGCCACTCATGGTTGATGCATCCTGAGAAATCTGCAGCGGTGGAGCACTGTCCTACCAAGGGACACAGAATGTTATATGATAAGACACAAATGGTTACCCCAGCGTCTCACTGTTAGTACTGTTTTAAGCTATCGAAATTAGACTTTCATTATAAATAGAGACAACGGTTAACCTTAACCAGCCTCCACAGCCGAGGTCGCTAACTCAGGCTTGTGCGGTGGCACTCGATCTGCGCGTAATGTAGTTCAAATTCTGGTGGTGGGAAAAAATTTCCCTGCCAGTATTTTGAGGGCAAGGGGAGGACAGGTGGTGGCGTAAAGTTCCTGATCACCAGACTTCACGCCAACGTCCTGGTTTAAATACCAAACCTTTCTGCAGCGTCTCATGAAGTGAGGCTGTCTGACACTTTTGATGGTTATCCATTTGTTGGATGGGGACGGTAAGCCTGGAGGCTCCCTTGGTGCTGTTTGCGAGGAGTAGACTATGTGCCTGCACCGGGTTTCACTCTCTCTCTCTCTCTCTTGTCTCATCATCAACACACAACGAAAACTTTACACTATGCCCTCTCTCCTCCTCCCCCCCTCCCCCCCCCCACAAACACGCGCGTATGCACAAAATACACACATGTAGCATTACACATAGTGTGTAATGGAGTATGTTGTAAATAAAAACAAACAAAACGGCTACTCTTTAAGCAAAGATTTGGAACTCTGTTTTAACTGACATTAACAAACAACTGTCTTTCACTCAAATGGTAGAATTTATTGATAGTGGAGCTCGATAGCAAATTTTCGTTTTCCACAGCTTTCACCACTGGGACACTGTACGATCACTTGTGCATGGGGGCAGCAATGATGATTTGTGGCTCATCGACTGTCGGCCATCCACAGTATCAATCAGTTTCGCCGAGATTAGCATACAGTGTTGTCAGTTGAAGCCAGGTGGACTGTAGGGATGGGAAAAAGCCGACTGGTTAAAACTGATACTGGTATTTTAGTTTTCAATAACCGGTATTTTTAGGTATTTGTTTGCTCTCGGTTACAGACTTTTTTTTTAATTACCGATAAGTGTATAAAAACCTGTTAAATCAATTTGCCAAAGAAGCGGCATTCAATTTTTTGGCTTTTTTTTTAAAAAAACGGAACTTCTTAAAAACAAATGATATTTATTCGCAAATTTTCGATTGCTTTGAAATACTTGGTTATTACATAAAATAGGAAAAGGGAAGGGAGCTCTTCTAATAACAATGCCGACAGTTCGAAATGAGCGACAAACCCCTGACCTAAGTATCACTACAGTAGTACTGAGACAATAATGTACGTGTTGCTGTGTCATGTGGCCCATTGGAGGATGCGCGTGCATGTGCAGTGTGCACGACTTGCCCTCACCTGGTCTGTCATTGTTGAGACAATAATATACCTGTTGCCATGTGGCATGGCCTATTGTCCCCACCTTTGGTCTATACACTAGTTTCACGCTGTCGTCGATGGATATTGTTTGTATTGTAAAATAGCACCATCCCTGGTCCGGAAGTGTTTTACAAAGTGTGGTAATAATGAAGAACAATGCTTCATTTGCTTTAAAAGACTAAAAACGGGAGGAGGCACAACGAACTTGCAATATAACAAAAAGGAGGAAACACCTACAATGTTCTTTGGAATGGAAGGTAAAGTTGATTGATATACCTATAATTTTATTAACGTACTATAAAATTGGAATAATAACTGAAGATTTATTTTTTGAGGCAACCTCAGAGTGAAAAATTGATTCCATCCAAAAGTGACGATGCAATGCAAAACTGAAGATGCAGGAAAGTCACCAACTTGTGACTTTTCGCTCTAGCCATCGCCGCGCACGTCTCATTCACCTCCACCGTCTTTGCTGGAAATACCGAGACCGATTTCTGACACTGCCTCAACCCCATATCGATCGAGATCTCGTCCTGCTTCAGATTTTGCAGATCGCTATATTCGAAAGCCAGGAAATAACTTCTAGCTATCAGAGTAAGTTATATAATTTTTCAATCCAATCACAAGAATTGAAATTAAAAACATCTCTAACGAGAGTAACAGTATGCAATGTGTAAAATAAACATAATCTATTTAATAGGGGTGGGGCGTGGGGGGGGGGGGGGGGGAGGAGGGAAGTGGCGTTCACCTTACCAATGCTTGGTTTTTATGATCTGCAAAGACAACTTACAGCACTCACTTGTAAAGAAAGAGGGGTTTGCTCATTTCAGCAGAGTTGCAGTGCCACTTCTAAGTTACCCAGCAGAGAAACTGCAAGTATTTACGACTTGACTTAGGCAATTTACCAGTTAAAATTAAAGGAAAAGTGGTCAGCGGAAGGTGCACGTGCCCATCGACCTGGGACCAGACCGCAGCGACGCACGGATGCACGCCAAGACCGTAGGATCCTACGCAGTGCCGTAGGGGATCGCACCGCCACTTCCCAGCAAATTAGGGACACTGTTGCTCCTGGGGTATCGGCGAGGACCATTCGCAACCGTCTCCATGAAGCTGGGCTACGGTCCCGCACACCATTAGGCCGTCTTCCGCTCACGACCCAACATCGTGCAGCCCGCCTCCAGTGGTGTCGCGACAGGCGTGAATGGAGGGACGAATGGAGACGTGTCGTCTTCAGCAATGAGAGTCGCTTCTGCCTTGGTGCCAATGATGGTCGTATGCGTGTTTGGCGCCGTGCAGGTGAGCGCCACAATCAGGACTGCATACGACCAAGGCACACAGGGCCAACATCCGGCATCATGGTGTGGGGAGCGATCTCCTACACTGGCCGTACACCACTGGTGATCGTCAAGGGGACACTGAATAGTGCACGGTACATCCAAACCGTCATCGAACCCATCGTTCTACCATTCCTAGACCGGCAAGGGAACTTGCTGTTCCAACAGGACAATGCACGTCCGCATGTATCCCGTGCCACCCAACGTGCTCTAGAAGGTGTAAGTCAACTACCCTGGCCAGCAAGATCTCCGGATCTGTCCCCCATTGAGCATGTTTGGGACTGGATGAAGCGTCGTCTCACACGGTCTGCACGTCCAGCACGTACGCTGGTCCAACTGAGGCGCCAGGTGGAAATGGCATGGCAAGCCGTTCCACAGGACTACATCCAGCATCTCTACGATCGTCTCCATGGGAGAATAGCAGCCTGCATTGCTGCGAAAGGTGGATATACACTGTACTAGTGCCGACATTGTGCATGCTCTGTTGCCTGTGTCTATGTGCCTGTGGTTCTGTCAGTGTGATCATGTGATGTATCTGACCCCAGGAATGTGTCAATAAAGTTTCCCCTTCCTGGGACAATGAATTCACGGTGTTCTTATTTCAATTTCCAGGAGTGTACATTATGCCCTTGGTCCCTGCAAACCAAGTTGAACCTAGAATATTAGACAATGAATGCCAGTGTAATTAAATTTCAATTAATACTGTAATGTTTAATACAATTACAATTCCACATTTTTCTCTTCTTTACTTTGGGTGCATTTCCTTTGCCACAACTGAATAATAAATCTGTAAAAATGTAATTGTAAAGATCACAGTACAGTGTGTAGAAATACTATCAGTTCTGTACAAATTACCATGAGTACTGGTATTAGCCAACAATTAAAGACACAACATTAACCATTGTTGATTAGCATATTTATGACTTTAATGTAGAATAGAAGCAAATTCTTCAGAGATTGGGGTATTAATACATATATACGTGTATATACACATCAAAATAAGAGTTTAAAACTCCATCGGAATAATGGCCACAAAGGATAAAGTCAAGAAATGTACCAAGAACTGTACTTCACTTGTTGATAGGAAAAATAAAACCACCTTAAATGCGCACATCCTAAGCTATTTATCTTACATTAATTACCATCCCATGATTGGAATACAGTCATTTTTTGAGCACTTCTGTAACATACTCTTCCTGCCCATGTATCTTAAATAAGCCAAAAATCTGTAGTCATTCTTGAAGCACTTAATTATGTCTTCTGATGTATTTTATGCACATTCCTCAAGCATGCAGCATCAGTATATGTGCATAGCCTGACAGCGTTAAGACAATACACAATAGTTGAACTGAATGGGATAACTTATGTTAATGATGTTACTTCCCACATTTTGGTGTGGGAACAGTCTTGTGTTGATTTCAGTTCTGTCAAATCATAGTTAAAATAAGACACCTCTTTAAATTACATATTTCTAGTTAATGAAGTTACTATAGGTGAACATGAATTCCACCTATTTACAACGAGAATCGTCACACTCGTTGACATACTTCATTGGGAATCCTATATAATTTCGTTGCGAGGAGTGTACGATCTGCTGGGTTGGAAGCAGCCTGACCCCTACTGAATGAGGCCTGCCACCTACTGAGCAGCCCACCACCGGCGAGCACAAGCAGTGTCATGGTTGATGCAGGTTTGTGCACAAATGGGTGTCACAACAGCCTCCCAAATTAAAGAGCAGTCTCAACAACATGAGAGATGCTGACACCCCAGGTGGACATCCTCAACGATCACCCTGAGATGAAAGGCAAAAAGGTGATGTCAGCCAACTGCACAACACGGATGAGGGAGGCTACCTGAGAGGATAGAGTCAGATCAATTTGAACAGTGAAGATTGACCAAACAGTGATAACTGATGAAGTAATCCACTACTTGGATACTGTACTGCAAAGGAAAAGATTAGCCCCAGCTAAGGCTGGAACCTGAGAAAAAATCTCCAGGCATAACATTATTTACTTGCCACTTTCTTATAATATTTTCTTTACCACATATAAATTCAATGTTCTTGTCTTTTCTTTGGCTATATGTATTATTTGTGTGTAAAATCTGTAACAGCAATCTAAGAAAAAAACTTAAAATGATAAGACCGAACAAAAGAAATTACCTGCTTTTTGCAAGAAAATGGATATAAATGCAATAAAAATAAAAGTTGTTAAAACCTAGGGCTGAAAAGGGCAGTTGGCATGCCCTCAAACAGCTTGCTCCTCCCCCTGATGGAGGAGAATGGGGGGGGGGGGTTAATGTCCTTACCTTGAATTTTGGTGGGGCTTGGATAGCAATGGATTAATTTGTGTCTGCTAATATTAATAAAAATGAGATAGAGTATGAAGCCATGTTGTTAATGACATGCCATACCCATGGTTCTAAATATGTGTTACTCAGGTAATATTGTTGATAGTTATTTATCTGTGTTATTTCTTTGAGAAAACATTTTCTTTTCCCAAACAGTTAAGAATAATCAGTGGACAACCTGTAGCTTGCGGCCATTCTTATACCCAGGCAAATTAAGAAAAATAAAGGAAATACTTTATAAGCTTTTGAAACTTTGGGAAACTACTCATAAATGATGTAGTAGTGAGAAAGAAAAAAAATTCCCTCCCCTAGTGCGTGAGCGTCTGCCTCCATCGCCCCTAATTCAATTTTTTGAACTTTATTTTTCTGTTTTTATGAAAAACAGTTCGTCTTTCGAAGACATCTATTATTACAAAAAATATTTCCAGTGAAATTCTGCTTAATGAAGTTCATATGCATGTTTTAACCAAGATAAACGCTTTAGGATTACAGGAGACCACTCTCCAAAAAAACAGAAGTATTGAGTTGTCGATAGGCACAAACAAGAAAGAAAACTTGCTAGCTTTAAGATTTATCCTTTGATGACCTAGACTAACAAAAAACACTCTCTCTTTGTCTCTCTCTCTCTCCCTCTCCCTCTCTCTCTCTTTCTCTCTCTTCTCTGAAGAATCTAGAAAACTGCATACTCCTTGCAAAGTGGCATCAAACTTGGTACCAGGACTGTGGACCCCATTTCAAACAGAGGAGTGGTTTGACACTAATTTAGCATAGCAGTCTTGATGATAAGTCTTCTGCAGCTACTGAACACAAAACATTGTTGATATGTTGCAACTTTTCTGCAAAAATCATAATTACATTTCTCTGCTTTCTCAGGCAATGCGAATTCGGAGTTAATTGTTTCATTGCCATCAATATCTTAGTGAAACTCTTGTGAGTGGGGTTCAGTGATCCAGAAAATTGCCTAACACCAGCCTGATGTGTGTCGAAAGATGTTGCTGAGGTCTCCCATCACAGCACTGCATAGCAGGAGAGACATCAGGCAGACATTGAAACCCTGTGGCAGCATCATCTTATCTGACTATAAACAAATAAAATGTGGTGTACCCCAAGGATTCGTATTGGGACCCCTTCTGTTTCTTCTGTACATAAATGATCTAAGCTTAAATATTGATGCACACAAAACAATCATATTTGCAGATGACACCACGATTCTACTAAAAGGAGATGACGATGAACAGTTACAGCAGACAGTAAACACTGTCACGAAACAACTTAGCAGCTGGGCACAGAGTAATCAGCTTGTAATAAACAGTAAGAAAACCGTTGCTCTAAAATTCCACAATGTTCCTAACAAGGACATGTTTATCCCATCAGTCTCTATCAATGACGAACCAGTTGGTAACAGTACTGAAACCAAATTCTTAGGACTTTGGCTGCAGAGTAACATCAGATGGAATACGCATATTGAATATCTCAATGCAGAACTGAGCAAAACATGTTACCTTCTTTGTTCATTAAAATCATGCTGTAGTGAGGAAACAGTATTGAATGCATATCATGCGTACTTTCATTCTCGTCTTAGATATGGGGTCTCCTTCTGGGGAAACTCTAAAATAGCTAATAGCACTTTTAAACTACAAAAAAGGGCCATTAGAATCTTGTCTGGGTGCAAGCCTAGAGACTCTTGTAAACCCCTGTTTAAGAAATCTGGTATTCCCCCATTACCGTGTGTATACATTATGGAAACCCTTTTGTTCTTTAAATTAAATGTAATAGGCAAGGACCAGAGACTACAAAAAAACTGTGATATACATGAGCACTTTACCAGACAAAACAGAAACTTACATATGACTCAAATCAGCACAGCACTGTGCCAAAAAGGTACTTTTCACATGGCAGTTAAGCTTTATAACAAACTTCCTGAAAACATAAAAGCTATCACTGAGGTCAATACATTTGGAAAATCTCTAAAGTCAGATTTACAGCATCACTGCTTTTACTCCATTGAAGAATATTTAAATTTATGAAATGTGTTATATAAATACTTACGTGTAAAGTGTATTATTGTAAGCTTAAATATGTATGCTTTGAAATTACTTTCAGCCTGTATATTTATAACTTGACTTGTCCAATGTCTTATGCATAAGCTGCTATGTAGACAACAGGACCAATAAAATACAATCTACAATCATGTTTACTGTGGTGTCATCGCCAGACACCACACTTGCTAGGTGGTAGCTTTAAATCGGCCGCGGTCCATTAGTACATGTCGGACCCGCGTGTCGCCACTGTCAGTGATCGCAGACCGAGTGCCACCACACGGCAGGTCTAGAGAGATGGACTAGGACTCGTCCCCAGTTGTACGACGACTTTGCTAGCGACTACACTGACGAAGCCTTTCTCTCATTTGCCGAGAGACAGTTACAATAGCCTTCAGCTACGTCCATGGCTACGACCTAGCAAGGCGCCATTAGCCTTACAGTGCTTGTATTTAAAGAGTCTCATTTGTATCGTCAAGAGCGATGTACCACAATGATGGATTAAAGTTAAGTATTACAGCAGCTACGTACTTTTCTTTATAGCATTCATTACGTATCCTGTTTCAGACCTCACGCCAGCCGGCGTGTGTAACGCGTGCATTTCGGCTACTTCCGAGTGGCGTGGCTGTCTTGATACGCCACAACATTTACTGCAACAAATAAATTACAACGGTGCTATCTTTTTGTTTACGTCACCAGCCTACTCAGTTACGGATATGAGATGACAGTGTAAACTTTCACAGGCTCCCCCCACAAATCTCCTCACAAAAGTCTAGACATGGCACTCACCAGCCATACTCCATGAAGTGAACTGTCATAACCGTCTCTCAACCACATCATTTACATTTACAATAGCTATAGCTTAAGTTACACAATCAAATCAGTGCCCTCAACTAGACATTTCCATTTCAATCACAGAAATTTTGTCATTAATATTACCTTGTTAAATACACAGAAGCAGAGTCTCTATTAAGAAGTTATTTTTCCCAAACATGTTTGCAGAAATAAGTAAATTATTGCCCAGATCATCCTAAAATGATGGATTTATTGCATCAGAAGACCAGAAATTCTCACAACCTTTGCTGCTGTAGCATAAACCAGGTAAGTAACATAGCCATATGATATATTATTTTACTGTATTTAAACTGTATTTATCCAAGACAAAAGAAGTGACTTCATTCTTGTAGGTTTATGTCCAAATCAAACAGTTACACGATATTTCCATATTTTTTTTACCTTGTTTGACTTAAGCAGTATTTTTTTCCACCTTCATTTGCATTGGAAGGAAATGAAAATCCATCATTCTGGCAGAAACAGCTGTGCCACACGTGCCAGCTGAAGAAAATCAGGAAAGGAAAGCAGATAAACAGCAATAAATAATAGCCATGAAATCCAACTTACTGTACTTCAGTTGCCACTTAAATTTTATATATATATTTTCTCAAACATAATGATGAGCAGAAACTATCATGAATTTCAATTAAGAAGAAAACTACTTCTGCGAATCTTAATATCAGTTTCAAGTTTATGCCCTGAATAAATTTCCTCTCTTTTTATTTTCTTTAATTATCACTAATTCAATTTGAAGCAACATTCAGTTGGCTGCTACTCAGCCACATGTCTGATGCAAAAAGCTTTGTGGAAGACTGTGTCCATCTTGATGGTGACCACATACTAACAGATAAGCTCCACTCTTGGCAAGATATCCATTGCATGTACTGTCTATTGGTACAAACCTGATAGTCGGTCCTTACTCTTGTGGTCAATGGGACATTAAACACTATTCTTCACACAATGGAAAATCCATTATGTAATAATGACAATGTTATGAAAAGGGTAGTTGGTACTCACCATATAGCAGAGATACTGAATATATGTTGTTTAATTGTGATAAATGGCTGTTTGGCTGATACCTTTGTTGGACAATCTTTTTGTTGTGCCTAATTGTGAATCAGCATCTCCACTATATGGTGAGTACCAACTATCCTTTTTATAATATTGTCAAACATTAATCTTCCTTTTTTATTGCTGTGAGATGACAAAGTAATCCAGGTACAGTTATTGGTGTCAGCTGCTTTTGTTATAACCAGTGCTTGATTTGTGATGGTATACTGTACTGATACCTCTGATAAAAAACCATTAAAACTCTGTTTTAAGACTTTAATTTAAAAACAGTCCCTGGTAGGTCACAGTACTGGTACTTATACTTTATTACAAACCAAGCACTGGTCATAACTGTTGCTACTTCTGCTTGTTCTGTTTCTGAAAGATCATGTCATATCCAACAGGTCAAACCCAAATGAACATATCTACAAGAAACTGTTATAAATAAGGTTACATTTTCATAACCCATATGTACTCTCACAGACTGATCAATCTGAAGTTACAAGCAGAGGAGAGGTGATGTGTGGAAAGAATCAAAGAACTGAACACATGATAAATAAGAAGCTGTGTATAACTAGCTGAATGTGTTACAATTGGCTCATTATACCTTATTCTAAACATATACACCGAGAATTTTTGATGAGGTTTCTAGGACGGATGAATATTCAGTATTTATTCAACCCATTCACACTGTTGGAAGTTATGCAGTCAAAAGACTGGTTCAGTAACATCTGACTGCAAACCCAGAACTTCATGGGATATTTCCTCGCAACATGAGAGAAATGTAGGTATAAGTTGCAGATGAGCACAAATATTCATATGTCGCTAATAGGTATCACATTTATACCTAATACTGCTGATGTCTAACAGTTTACAGTAAGCAAATAAATTTTGAGTAATTGAATATATTATAACAAAACATTCAACATTCCATGCAGAGCCAATCACAAAATATTTTAATTTCATACTTTTAACAGATTTACTTTTGATGAAGTGTAAGCAACTCAGTTAAAAAGTATTATCCTTGGACCTATAATTATTAGTGGATGGATCAATAAACTCTTGTCAAACGTGCATGCACCCCCTTGCCCTCCAACACACAAACACACACACTAACATTAAGAAATGATTCTGTAACTACTTTCTCTGGATGGGGATGGGAGCAGGGATTGTGAACAACACACATATAAAATGAGATGATATAACATATGTAAGAGACATAACTCCTTTTGCAATAAACAAATTTATTTTACTGCAGTTATTTTTAACATGTCATACTAAAAAATCACATTCATTGCAACAGTAACTCCAACACAAGAGATACAAGTGTTATCCCCTTCAATAAACATTTTATGACAGTGGGTTTTCACAGTGGAATGTAAACCATTTCATTCTCTTAAATTGGATCTATGATACTACTATTGACAGTGCCATAACATTAATATATTGCCAGACACATTAATCTGGCACAGATGGTAAAATATAAAATAATTATCTTGGGTATTCGCCATGCCCTATCCTTAGTAACCATCCCAGAAAATATAGGGTGGTGGCAGGTGGGGTTTGGTTGTACAATCCTGTAGATCTGGTGTGGTACTGGATTTGCAATGTGTTTCTGAAAATAAATCAAAGATATACTGAATGAATTAGTCAATGCTTTATGATAGAACCTGGCAGTAATGAAAAGAACAAACATAAGTAGAATATCATCACTGCATGTCAAATTAGAAAAGAACTAAGTATGTACTGATTAGTGGCATGAATTTTGCATGTAGAGCACACCACTCCGTCGCCAATGAGATACAAATCAACCTCAAATGAAGTACCTAAGAGTAAAAACTCCTGCATTTGACCAAATAACAAGTTGTCAAAAGCTGAAGCACATGTTCATCTAGGCCTAATCTGATCACATATTGCATCACATTGAAAGTTGGAGGCTGGAGATAGTAATGCTAGTGTAGGTGCATCTTCAAGGCATTAAGCATTCTCACAGCACCTTCACAATATATACGTTTACTAATGTGGTGTTACATAACTAAATAATCACAATTTCAAAAGAATAGTGGTTTCCTCCACTCACTGGCAATAGAGACAACACTGCAAAACAAATATTCGCCCAAAAATCAAGAACATGAAATCCTCAAAATTTAACACAAAAAAATTACAAAAATGAAAACTAGTGTTATAAATTTCACGTGACCTATATATCTCAAATGAAGACCTCAACACCAGTAATCCATACAGACCTCAAAAACTCAACACAATTTTCACTTGACCTACATAGCTCCAACAAAGCCCTAGATACCACACTTACTCTATTTAAATCAAAGTTCTCAGTATAACAAACCAAATCATGCTCACATGACTAATATTAGAAATGTGTCCTAACCAACGATGGTATATCAATACTCATGATACCTACCCATAACAATCCAAAAATTACTGAACAGTAACACAGAAATCCTGAATATTCATGAAAACTTTCACCACCAGTTTCAATACACCCAAATAACTCTACCTAATGCAACAAGCAATGAGCTACTCATAAATATCTGTATCTTCTTCGCAACTGAAGAAAAGAGAAAAATATTACATCTCCGACCACAACAAACTCAAGGCACTAATATTTCCAAACATAAAAACTAATCCATCAGGCAAAACATGCAAATTCAAAGTAACTCACCAGAAAGCCAGCACAGATTCTTTCAATAGCAACCTGAAACATTCAATTCATGTCAAATAACTCAATAACAAACATCCAGCACAAGGGTGTGCCACCAAATATTACAACACACAATCTACAAACACAAAGACTCAAAAACATCAAGGCTCACAATTACATCACAGGTCAATGCAAATGGGTGTATTATCAGCACCTGACCTCGGGCGAATAACCTCACGTTAGTCTCAGCTAGGAAATAGTGGTGAGACAATGACTGACAGTTGGCAAGAAAACAGGACTAAATTATCAGAATGAAACTTAATTACTGCCAGATCATTTATTCAGAGTTTCAATCTTTTTGGTACAATCCAAAAAGGCCAGTAATGCCTGCTTTACACTTAGGAGATCTTTCTTACTGTACTGGCCCACAAACAGGACTGACAGCATACTTTTATTCAGTCTGTCCTACAGCATTTTCTTTCTAAGCAGCGCAGATAAGATCTAAAAATTGTCCATTCTGATATTGAATTAATAATACTCACACCCTAAAGCATTTACTCCATAATGGAACTTATGATTAATAATAAACAGTCAGTTTACTAGACACTGATTTGATTTACGAATTTTCTGACTGTCAGCCGAGACATTCATGTGAATCCTTACCTGCTATGTCAGCATCTTGTTTTGCAAATAGAAATTTCCCACAGTATCTCCAGTTTTGCTGCATTTCTCTTCCTGTTTTTAGCGAGTTTCATCGCTATATACTTCAGTACATACATCACGGTATTAAACGACTCCTATACATTTATATTCTGTGGGAAAATACGATATTCTAACCACAATCATTTTAAACGATCAGCTTATTTGCCTCCCAGAATTCGAATGTATATCACTTTTCCTGTTTTCTCCTCAACAATTTTGCGTTCCACTTTTCGTCTCTTAGAAATCACAATAGCACAAACCCTATTGCTGTGTTACTACAACAGTTCCATGCAGCATGTACCACCTCGTTGAAAACAATAACAAACACAGATTTTTCTGCCCGCCAAAAATTGCGTCTTCAGAGATAATAATCGCAACGCTTACACGCTTACAACTGGGTGTGGTAACGTCTGTGAACTACGTCACTTCCCGTGTTTCGCTGTCGCTAGAGTCTAGTGTAAGAAGTCACCAGTTGGTGTCTTCAGTGATATTTCCAAGGCCTTTGATTGTGTAAACCACAAGATACTCTTGGAGAAGGCCTATTATTACAGAATCAAAGGGCCTATAGGTAACTGGCTAAAATCATATCTTGAAGACAGGAAACAAAAGGTGGTTCCAAATGGCTGCAACAAAGGATCTTCTAATCTAGTGGATTCTGAATGGGGCAAAATTCAGCATGGAGTTCCCCAGAGATCTGTCCTTGGACCCTTGCTGTTTTTAATATATGTTAATGATTTACCCCTGTCCGTTAGTAAAAATTGTGGATTCACAATGTTTGCTGATGGTACAAGCATTGTCGTAGATGTTAAGTCTACTGCTGATCTGGAGACTGATGTTAATGATATACTCAGAGAAGTTACAGCTTGGTTTTCAATTAATTCTCTTTCAGTTAATATTAAAAAAAAACTAATTTTATACAGTTCCACACAAAAAAATAAAACTCTAGAAAAATATAGTAATTGCTCACGACAACCAGGAACTAGAACAGGTGCAATCCACTAAATTCCTGGGGGTTCACATTGACAGTAGGCTCAACTGGGAACAGCATGTGTCCCTTACTCTAAAAAGGCTTTCATCAGCAGCTTTTGCTCTAAGAATAATTACTCATTTTGGGGACATCAACATCATCTTACTTTGGGTACTTTCACTCATTAATGAGTTACGGAATAATATTCTGGGGTAATTCACCAGCCTCAAAAAAAATCTTAACTGCTCAGAAGAGAGCAGTCAGAATCATGTGTGGGGTTCCTCCACGAACCTCATGTAGAAAACCTTTTACACAGTTAGGTATTCTGACCACAACATGTCAGTACATATACTCTCTGATGAATGTAGTTAATAAAGACTATGCTCAGTATGAAACAAATTGTTCATACCATAACTACAATACTAGAGGTAAAGATGATCTACATGTTGAACTCAAAAATTTAACACTTGTACAGAAGGGAGTAAAGTATGCTGCTATAAAGACTTTTAATGCATTGCCTAATTATATTAAATGTACAAGAGACAATGAAACTCTGTTCAAAGGTATGTTAAAAAAATACCTGCTCGACCATCCACTGTACTCGTTAGATGAATTCTTTTCCAGAAGTAATGCCCTCCCTTAATAATAGATGTATTTAGTCTCTTAGTTATTAGATGGACGATACAATATTATGTTAATGTTATAGTTATAATGTTATATTGAAAATTGCTATACTAGTTAAATGACAGCTTTTAAATGAGAAAAAGTGATACTTATTAATATCTATATCATTGTATTATATGACTATTCTGTAGCATTAATTGTATTTGTACAATTGTATTGACACGTTCTACATCCAAGCGAATCACTCGCATGTACAGATCTATGGAATATGCATACCAAATAAAAAAATAAAAATTCATAATTCTCACACACTGCAAAGAGAAGTAATAAATGTATTAGTGTCAGTGGTGTTGTGAAACAGCTGAAACCGCTAAAATTTAACAAAGCTTCAGCATCCAATGGAATCCCTGTCAAATTCTCTACCAGATTTCCATTTGAGTTAGCCCACTTTTAACTATAATCTATCATAGATCCCTTGCATAAAAATGGTGCCAGTGGCTTGAAGAAAGCACAGGTCACACCCTTATAAAAGAAGTGTATCAGAAGTGAACCATAAACCTAACGTCCAACACCCTTGAGATCCAGCTGTTGTAGAATCTGAGCATACACGACGTTTTGTTGCCCTTCATGGCAAGCCATCCTGGGCTTACATTTCGGTAAGATACAGCTCACCAGCACATGGAAAGAGATTCTACTGCTTGTCTTTGTGCTAGCCAAGCACCACCTTGACCAGCAAGGTCGCCGGATCTCTTTCCAATTGAGAACATTTGCAGCATTATGGGCAGGGCCCTCAAATCATCTCGGGATTTTGACCATCTAACGCACCAGTTGGACAGACTTTGGTACGATAGCCCTCAGAGGACGTTTAGCAGGTATATCTACCAATGCCAAGCCGAATAACTGTTTGCATTAAGGCCCAGATGTAGATCAACGCATTATTGACTTGCTCAATTTGTGAAGTTTTTTCTCTTGAATAAATCATCCAATTTTTATGAAACTGTAACTGCTTGTCAGTACACGTACAACACATGTACCAATTTCCGTCCCATTCGAGTATTTCCTTGGTTATGTGTGTTTTATTTTTTGTCTTAGGCCTAGATATCCTGAGCTCTAACGTAATGAGGTATCTTCTCCACGTTAAACTGCATGGGTTCTGAAAACATGCAATTTTTCACATAATATCCTGATAGCCATGGATCAATAGTCAGATAGATGCAGTATTTCTCCATTTCCGAAAAGCATATTATTCTGTACCACATCTATGCTTACGATCAAGTGTACGATCGTATGGGGTATCGAGCAAAATTTGTCACTGTATCGAGGACTTTTTGGTAGGAAGGGCGCAGCAAGTTATATTGACTGTAGAGTCGTCAACAGATGTAGAAATAACTTCCAGTGTGCTCCATGAAAGTGTGTTAGGATCCCTGTTGTTAATATTGTATAGTAACGACCTTGCAGACAATATTTTAGTAACCCAAAACTTTTTGCGGTTAATATAGTTATCTACAATGAGATGCACACTTCACAAAACGAAAACATCGTGGTATCCAATGAGTACAATATAAGTTGAGTCACAACTGGAATTGGTCAACTCATGTAACACTACGCAGGTAAATGAAACGTAACAATCACATATGCTTGATTGTAGATAAAGCAGGAGGCAGACTTCGATTCATTGGTGGTATGGCTCAAATGGCTCTGAGCACTATGGGACTTAACATCTGAGGTCATCAGTCCTCCATTGGTGGTATACTAGGGAAATACAATCACTTTACACAAGAGAATGCATACAAAACACTCGCATGACCTATTCTAGAATATATTTTAAGTTTGGGGGACCTGTACCAAATAGGGTTAATAGGCGATATTCAATGAGAAAGAGAAAGGTAACACTAATAGTAACAGGTTTGTTTGACCGGGGCGAGAGTGTCACGGAGACACTGGCGAAACTGAACTGGCAAATGCTTCGAGATGGAGGCAAATTTTACCAAAAAAGCCCAGTTATTAAGTTTCAAGAACCACGTTTGATTGAAGAATATAGGAATATACTGCAACATATGTATTGGTCCCATAGGATTCAGAGGACAGTTTAGACTAACTACAGTGCCCACTTTGGCATTTGATCAATCATTCTTTCTGTATTTAAGTCACATATATTGTATGTGTATTCGTAGTGCCAGGAGTGGGAGAAGCTATGTACAACTCACATCACCTGTACAGAGTGAACCAGGACTCTGCCCACAAAATGTCAGAGTTTGTTCAGGGCCATTTTCTGAGTATTTTGGTATAATGACCTGTGGTGTCTGGAAGCTTGTTAGAAAGTAATAACAAAATTATAGATTAATAGACTTTGTACAAGCATTATCTTTGTTTCTGTGAAAATACCATCACAAAAGTGAAAAAGGCTGTAATATGCAGTCAACAAAACATAATAACATGAAAGGACTGGGTTATTCTTGGGTGCCTATGTAGAGATACAAAACTGTTGTTACGGGATTGCCCTCACTGTGGGAACAGCTCAGCATATCATCATCAAGTTGTTTTTCCTTCCCATTCAGTGAACAAATAGATGAGATGCATATCGGCCGATTTATCAAGTAGGCCTTACTGTTGTTGACAGCAAGTATAATGAGTGAATGGAACAAATATGGTTCGAAACATGACACATAGCACGTGCCGGCGACATTTTCACTGCTTTGCAGATGTTTTCAATGGAATACCAATACAAGGGGGTAAGAAATCAAACAAAACATAATTACCGGTACTCCATAATGAACCACCAGCGTCCATGGGTCCCTTATACAAAAACTTAGCGGACTATACCTGCCTGCACTGAATGATTAGGGCAAGCCGGGATGACAGCCCTCGACTCTTCTACCTGTCACAGAGTTGGGACAAGGAGATCAGTGGACCCTTTGTCAACCTTTTCTGGGTGCATATTTCAGTGTGTGCAAACTTCACTGTGTGCTGTTTACAGGACACCGAGAGAGACAACACGGTTCACTGTAGAGAGAGAGAGAGAGAGAGAGAGAGAGAGAGTGTGTGTGTGTGTGTGTGTGTGTGTGTGTGTGTGTGTGCTTGGTCATGTGACTGTGGCTACAGTTTTACGAACCAAGGGTGTGGAGGGAGTACGAGCCACCTGACACTAGGCCCTGGCAATTGACAAATGGTGTGGGGAGAGGAAAACAGGTTTGGAACTGTGGAAGGACAGGCTGAGTGGAGGGGTGTGAGACAGACAGCAGCAAGGCCTGGCCCGGCTACTGGCTGTGTACTGGTAGCTGAGAGTAACCTTGTGTCTCTCCAACACAGCAGTGGAAACTGGGCCTGATTACCTCTGGTCTCTGTCACTCGTACTACACCAAATCATGTTACTCTAATTATTTGATATAATACTGAAAAAATACACAGAATAAAATTTTAAAACAAAATATCTTGTGGGGTTGGGCCACTCTAGCCCCTAAGAACAGACCTTGGGGTCTTTCATTGACTTCCACCACATGGGTTTTTGCTATCCAATACAACCTTGCAGTTGATTACTCTCCACTCCTTCATTAAGACCTTCCAGTTTTGCACCCAAACTTTGTTGAACTGAGTTTTGGAGGAATACTCTTAAGAAGTTTTGGTACACTAGTTGATACCTTTACGGTCTATAGGAGCTCAGCAGCTGCCTCGATCAGCAGCTTCACCTCCTCCCACAGAGATATCTGGGGTGCCATCTCTTTAAGCCAGTCCACAGTTCCCATCCCTTCACAGACAGAGATTGTCCAGACAGGCCCTCCCGAATTTGGGGCCTGGACTTGTGTCTCTGCCTCCCCCCCCCACCCCACCCCCACCCCCCACCCAGTCTTCTCAAAGAGCGCCAGCTGTCTGAACAAATTACACCTGCTGGAAGGTGATGTTGATATCCCTGCTGGATAACTGCCATCCTGAAGACTTTGACTGCAGTACTATAGGTCTATTTCTCTATTTCTTGCCTTGGCTTTTTCTGGACCCATTTATCCTGAGAAGTGGGGATGTTAGACTCCTCTCATTTTTGTTGTCTTGGAGGTAGAAGGGGGGTTTAGCCCTTCACTCTGAGGCAGTTTTTTCTTGGAGGTCTTATGTTTCAGACATTTTAATTCCCCTAAATTAATTCCATTTAAGTAATTAATTTGGGATGCCATTCTTTGCTTTCCTTTTCATTTTGTCCTTTTAGAAGTTTTCCCCTCTGAGCCCCACACAAGAGACAGCTTGTCTGATGAAAACCACTGTTGCGGAATGGTGTGACAAGGGGTGCTGCTGTATCATGATAACGCACATTCCGATGCTGCAAATGTTGTAAAGCAGAAGTTACAACAACTCACGTGAGAGACACTCGAGCACTCACCCTACAGTTCTGATCTCTCCCCATGCAATTATCTTACCTTCAATGCCTCAAAAAAGGCTCTGAAGGGTCAAAGATTCCTGTCGGGTGATGATGTGTAGTAGGCAGTTACAGACTTCTTCATGCAGCAGGACATGGTGTTTTACCCAAATGGCTACTTTCAACCTGGTGCATTGGTGGGATGATTGACTCAATGCTCACAGCAATTTTGCCAGATTGGGATACCAACTCTGGACTGTACGGCCTTCAAACAGAAACTTTTTGATTGCCCTTTATAATTATTTTAAGCAGTTAGAGAACCGACTTCTGAAGGTATTGTCTGTGATCATCTGGTCACAAACTCCATTAATATAGAGTAGGTAATGGCTGATTATAAGATCATTACAGCAGCACTAATTTTGGGAGTCAACATTAAGAGAGGTGGGAAGATTTTTCTGCACAGCTAATTTGACAAGAAACAGATTTCAGTTTGCCTGATTGGTCAACATAGTGCATTTTTGTGAATGAAAAGTCGAATATAAATAGTTAAAATTCAAAAGTATTGTACAATATGCCTTAAGACATGTGCTCAGAAAGCTGTGAGGGCTGAAAAAGACCTACCATGATACAACAGCCATGGGAGATAGTTGCCCCAAAGGAATAGGGTACTTTACCATATATTTAAACGTAGCCTAAGCTCAGTGGTAAATTGTGGATGGGAACAGCTACCAGGAAAGAAAAATATACATATATTTATGTAATCTTATCTTAATAGTTGAATTTTAACTATTTCTTTTACACGAGATCAATCCTTCAGTCCTATAAGGCTGCAAATTTTCCAATGCAGTCTTCATAGAATGGCTGTTTTCATTAATTGTTCTAGAAGTTCTTTCTGAACTGAAATATTCACCAAAGAAGAAAGCCAACATCTTACTGGTGGAAATATTTCTGTACTTCTCATCAGCACATAAAATAGAGAGTTTGTGGCTTGGTGAATACAGGCCCAAAGAAATTTTTTAAGTTTCCAAGTGCACTAGAAGGAAACCGTGTGTGGTATGTGGTATTCTTCAAATCTTGCATTATTAGGAATGCAGAAGTATGGCAGTGACCTCTAAAGAAGCTCTGACATACTTCCTTGCTTCATATAGACCCAGACCCATGCACAGCTGTAACCCAGGCAATATACTACAGAGACAGAAGCACTGTACTCTTTTTGATTTCCTCGACTCAATCCACACTCAGTCCTCACAGCTGTGTATGTATTACGATATGGGCTCTCTAGCCTGATCTCAACATAACATTGCAGTCATCTACAGCCAAAACAGATAAATGCTGTTACATCTCAATGTCATCATCAGGACCTGAGTAACCACTTCAGACTGGCACCAATGCTGGCTATGCTTCCCAAATGGATCAGGTCCAGAATGCCACCTTTCATATATCCACACACTACCTGCTGGAGAACCTTGCCTCTGGCCCCAGCAAGGCCTGGTTATGACCTCCACCAGCACTGTAGGCCATATCATATTGAGACCAACACAAAAATAGGACTACAAGTTGCCAGAAGAAGATGCATAGCTGCTAACATTTGTGGAAGCCCCATCCCTGCTGGAGGAACAATTCAATGACACTGACCACGCCACCAACTGTTACACACAATTGGCAAGGATGACCACCTTCTCTGTGACCCCCCCCCCCCCCCCCCCCCCCGTGAAGCTGATTCAGGGTCTAACACCAGGCACTGTTGCCCCTTTATGGCCCATCAAAGGATGAAGGGATCTATTACCCCTCCAGTGATTTTGAGAGTGACATTCTTATTAAGGTCATAGTTCCATAATTTTCTATAGATGATGTTCAATTTTGGATCTCTGCCATGTGGGTGGTGTGTTAAGTCAAATCTGCTTTTCATTCATCAGTACTAATTTGAGCTCACATTAACTGTAGTCACAATTTTCACGCACTACTTCATTTTCTGCTAATAAATTATTGTTGATCTTGTTTCCTTCACACTATGTGGTTCATGACAGTGACCTGCCTTAGGCAGTTTCAGGGTACAGCAATTAACAAACCAGATAATATTTTCTTTATTTTGTTTACTTCACTACAGTATTCACTTGATGGATTATGTTTATTAATGTACTATTTAACTATTTTCAAGTGGTAAATTATTCGATTACTCCAAATGGTACAGCTGTTG
The DNA here is from genome assembly GCF_023864275.1 of Schistocerca cancellata. Classification (NCBI taxonomy): domain Eukaryota; kingdom Metazoa; phylum Arthropoda; class Insecta; order Orthoptera; family Acrididae; genus Schistocerca; species Schistocerca cancellata. Next base: position 549,000,100 of record NC_064629.1, read on the forward strand.
GCTGAAGCCAGTAGTTTACAGTTTTCTGTAGTTACTTTTATTGTAAACATTACAAGCAGAAACCTAACACTACAGTACAAGCATCGGAAAAAAAGCTGGGTCAGTGTTATGTGACACAGGCTGTGGATTTAGAAAGTTTATAAAGCAAAGTAATGTTTCACATGTGTCATGCTACGCGCAACATTCACAATGCCTCACTCATGACGTAATTGTCAGTTTATCCTCAGACTGATTTGTTGATGAGTTCTTGCAGACAGTGCCCCTCAACAAACATTCAAAGAGAGCAGTGATATATGTAAACTCTGGTAGTAGGCATTGTCAATCATTTGATGGCAAACAAAAGTCACCATCCTTACTGTCAGTTTCATCTTCTCTACAGACATTGCTGCAGAGTATTCTGGAACATAACATAAAGCAGCAAGTAATTTAGCCACTAAGTTGTCTACCACAATGCTGGTTGAAAACTCTCAAACATGATCATGTAGCACACAATTAACCTCCAGCACAAATGGAATCCCCACTACCTCACTGTCACCTTGGTCCCATAATTTTAAACTTCTGAAATTGTGATCACATTAGTATACAAAGCATGAGGGATGCCAGTGTTCACACTGTGGTGTATGTTGCAAGACAAGCTACCCAGTTAATGTGTGGATCATAATGAGGCAGGCAACTCTATGTCACCACACCAGATATTCCAGTAAACAGAATGCAGCTAAACAGATGATCCAGCTGATCATCAATGGCTATGAGATGCATGTCCGAGTAGACACAGAGGCTGCTATGTCTTTAACTGGGACACGCTGGTGCTCTACAGCTTCAGTGACCACAGTATCAAGTAATTTACTGCAGTAGGTAATGGATAACACTAAGTGAGCCTGGCATTACATACTTAGGACATATCTTAAGTAAGAAAGGGCTCAAACCTGTAATGGAGGATGTACATGCAATTGATAAACCACCAGTGCAGAGAATCTAAAAGTAGTACAGTCCTTTCAAGGTAAGGTAAATTATTGCAGCATATTTTCACCCTTCAAACAAGCCCCACTGAAAACGGGTAGCATTCATGTCATGAGATGCATGCTGGAAAGCATGCCTACAACCACAACAAGTATCTTCAATTGGACTGTGGCTAGTGACATGCACATCTGGCAAGCATCTCACAGTAGTACCTGACACAATGCAAGGTCATGGCTATACTGGCGTACATGTATGGCATGGACCAATCCGATGGAGCTATTTGCAGATAGGAAAGGAAGCGTTTGCAATAATTTATGGAGTCAGAGAATTTCACGTGTATATTGTGACATGATATTTCACCAACTACGAACTCCTGATTTCCCTTTTTTGTCCTGTTCTAAGTCCCCAGAAAATACTGTACATTGGTCCATGATGTAGATGCCATATCTCATCTGCCTATGGGGCCAAACAAGAAGTTTGACAAACATGAAGCCATATGTACACTGGTCCATGATGTAGGTGCCATATCTCATCTGCCTATGGAAGCAAACAAGAAGTTTGTCAAACATGAAGCCATATGTTTTGCATTTGATGACAATCTGCATCAAATCCTGATTTCTGCTTGGTATGTATCCACAGACATAGTGGTGCTACTTTATAGTGTGTTGTCGTCACTATATCAGAGTTTACAGTACTTACCAAGAGGGATAGAACTGTCAATTCAACAATCTCTTGCTGGTGCCAATATCTGAATGTCACAGCATGTCAATATTTTTATTGACTGAAGAGGCAGAATGATGGATCATAATCCCACCTTCGTTCAATCCCAGGGTGCTGCATTTACTCCACACGACACACTGGGAGTTTGCCAGAATGGAAGGGACTAGCACATTTACTGGCCCACAATTGACTCTGTAAACCAAAGCTACTGGTCCAAGTGGAATGTTTCTGTCCCTGTCCAAAGCCCAGGCCCCTTGATGGTGGGTACAAATTGATTTTACTGGTCCATTACCAAGGAGTTATGCAGTTATTTATGGTGGGTAATCTCTCAAATTTCCCATATGTGACATGGGTGTGAAACAGGTCAGTGAGAGTCAATATCTGTGCTCTGGCTGCCATTTACACAACTGAGAGTGCTCCCCATAGCATTTAGTCCAAAACCAATCATCAATTTGTGGTAACCACAGTCAAGCCATTCTGCCAATGTAATGGTATAGAATACCCTACCACTGCTCCATTTCACCCAGCATTAAATCCGAAGTTGGAACAGCTGGTCAGGACATTTAAAGTGCAAATATGGAAAATGACGCATTTGACATTGTGTGAGGAAGAACTCACCAGCATCCTGGCTACATTGTGCTCCTCTCCCATTTACAGTTATATCAAGGTCAAAGTCGAGCACTGGCAAGGGGCCCTTATGTTGCTTGACCCTCTGCATCTGATGCAGTGAGTCTAAAGGCCCTTTTATCACGCAGGCTCCAAAATGTGTGGTCATGACTTCAATTAGGAGCCATAACTGGTGCCAACTTTTTGAAGTCATAGCAGGAAAGGAGCAGCAGATTCATGTTAGAAATTACTTTTTGCCACAACAATCTGCACAGAATCAAATCCCACCTAGATCAGTCAAGGACCTGGATGCAGCAGTGATAAAAGCCACTTTTAATTCCACCAGCTGGTATAAGCCTACCCCATTTCCGCTGGTGTCCCCACCTCTCATGCGGTAGCTTACAATCTGTAACTCTGCCATGAGCTTCAGCAGCAATTGAAGGTGTTCACTGAGATGAGGTAGAAGACAATGGAGACAGGACCCATTCCATGTCCTGCAGTCACTATGTTGAATGAGACCATTAGCATTGCCCCACACCCCGTTGTACAGCTGGACCCGTCATGTACATTATCACAGAAACTGGCAGCATTAGACACTATCATAAAGAAGCCAATGAAAAATTAATTACGAGGTTGGCATCACTTCCACATCAGTTGAAGGTTGGTCCGTCGGGGGTCAAGGGACTAAACTGTGAAGTTATCAGCCCTGAGTCAAGAGATAAATCATCTGGAGTTAGCAACATCAGCCAGAAATTTGACTGAATTATGAAAATATGTTGAAGCTGTAAAATCGAGGTGGGTCAGAGCAGGCGAAGGGTCTCCCAGGACTCACCTATGATGAGTAAAACCCAACTCACATCTCATGCCAGCTAACCAGATTAAGGGTGAAGACTGTTACAGAGTAAAGAATGCCATCTAGCCAGAACATTCGTAATAGTAAAAGTGTGAGGGCTAAAAATGTAATGCATATCAGTTGAATTGACAATGGTAAAATAAAATGAGAGAAATAAACAGGCCAGTAGGTGGGTGGGGCCAGGCGAGTGTCCCCCAGGGCTCTGCATGCGACAAGAGCTGTCCCTCCCACAACTTTTCCACTCCACATCCATTGTAGTCAAAAGTGTTAAAGATGGGAAAAGCGCCCAAGATTCATTGGACTACTGCCCTAAAACAACAAAATAAGATGTGGCAGGAAAAAAGAGACTAACTGCATCTGAAAGCAATTAAAACAAGGTAAAAGATGGACGGTCAAGGCAGCTGTGCAGTAAGGTAGGGTTGGAGGGTCTCACAGACCCACCACGGGCTGGGAGATGCCACAACCCCAGCCAGCCTGCGCCTACCCTGAAAGTATTTTAAAATGTTTTATCTGAGAAAAACCCACTTTCAAGGAGAAATCGGAAAGCCATTTCAACTGTCTGCAAGTTGTATGTCAATATCGTAGGCAAAGATTCCGGATGATGTTTATTGTAGAGAACTAGAAGGGGGTGACATTCCATTGGGATGTGAGCTACTGTCTGCATGGCCCCATAAACACAGTGTGGAGGGGTAGCTTGTTATATAAAATAAAATTATGATTAATCTGGTACGAGCAATGCAGTGGCAACATAGGACAGTAGATTCCTTCTGAGTTGAATGGAGGGAGGACCACTGGGCAACAGTAGTCTAACTTGATAGTGCAGAGTTTATTAGACAGGGAAGTAGCCCACCGTATGTTGTCCCATATCTGAGTGAGTAGAGGTCTTATTTGCACTTGCAAATCTGCACCTGGAATCATCAAAGCGAATGTTGAGCAAGTAATCGTTTCTCTAGCCGAACAGCTGGTCAGTTCATTTACTAGGATATCCACATGATTTGGAACCCAGAGATAGCCAACTGAGCAGGCAGCACAACTAAGATCAGAGAAAAAGTCATGAACAACAGGTATCATAGGAGAACAGTAGTAACATCGATCAATAACAACGAGACTGATAAATTATAAATGAAAGTCTGTTTAATAAAAGTAGGGCTCCAGTAATGGCTATCAGCTCCACAGTAAAAACACTACACATTCCCTGCAACAAATGTTGTTCCTGACAGGTGGGAGATGTAAAAGCACTTCCCATGCTATCCATGGTTTTAGAGTCATCAGTGTAAATGATGTTAGCATCCTGATACTCCTAAAGAACTGAGGGGAACAGTTACTGACAGGTCTTGTGGGTGACTGAAATTAATTCCTGAGATAGATCAGTCCTAATTTGTGGTCTGGGTAACCTAACCAAGGGAGGATGTGTGGGAAAACACGTGGAGCACATTTTAAGGAGGTTAAGGAGGAGGACCTGGCAGAGGTCACCGAGGCACATTCCAAACGGTAATCTACCCAAGGATGGGCACCAGGGAAGCAATGCCCCATATATGCAAAAATAATTTGATAATTTGAAGATTAGTAAATTGTCAGGTGGTGATTGTGTAATAGAGCAAGAGCTGGTACTGTAGGAATTGAAGAGGAAGATCCCTGTTCTTGCAAGGAGCCTTTCTAGGAGACTATTCCTTCAGGTGCCAGCGGGCAGTCTTACTCCACGATGATGGATTAGGTCCAACAATTTCAAAGCTGAAGGAGATGCAGAGCTGGAAACCTGGAAGCTATAGCCCAGTTGGGTGAGAGCAGTGCCAAGTAAACATGGAGGAGAGTAGCACAATCTGTACCCCAAGAAGTGTAGACAAAGAAGCAGAAAGGATTAAGCTTTCTTATGCAAGTAGTTTTTAATTGGTGAATATGTGGCTGCCATGTCATATTTTTATCAAAAAGGAGTCCAAAAATTTTACTATGAGGAGTCCAAAAATCAGGGCTGTGCAACAACATATAAGTGCTGGCTACCAAAGTACAGTTCTGGGTTAGGCGGTAAAATAACACAAACATATGTCTAACAGTTTACTGACAGAGAAATGGAAACCTTGGGAAAGGTACTTGGAGGCCTTGGAGCTCGCATTCAGCAAAGGCTACAGATTGGGATCTACTCCAGATGCAAGAGCCATCGACTTACAGCAAAGGAGTGACCAGTAGTCTGATGGAGGTCACTCTAGCCCATTGATGGTGATGTGGAGGAGTGTAATGCTCTGCATGGAGTCCTGCAGGACACTGTCCTCGTGGACCTGAGGTGAGTTGAGTGGCGTACCAAATCCAACCAGAAACAACAGGTGGGATAAAAACTGATTAATAAAAGTCAGGAGGAAGCCTCAAGAGCTCCAGTCACGTAGGATAAGTAAAATGTGATGGCACCAAGCAGTGTCATATGCTTTATTTGGGTATAAAAAGACTGCAATGATGTGTTGGAATTTAGAAAAAGCTTTTTCCAACTTAACAAGATGGTCAGTTGTGGATTGTTCTTCCTAAAAAACACAATGATGGGGGCCAAAAGCTCCACATTTCAAGAACGCAGCATAATTATCAGGCTACCATCCTTCCAAGCTGCTTGCAGAGCATGTTGATGAGGCTAATGAGTCAGTACTGTCAATAGACATTGGGTTTTAGCTTGGTTTAAGAGTTGAGATGAAGGCAGTATCTTACTATTTTGATGGGAAAACACCTTCTAGCCAAATACCGTTAAAGACCATGAGTAGATAGAGCCTTGTGAGTAACATTCAGATGTTGGATCACCTGATTACGAATTACATCTGTGCCTAGGGCCACACCGTGTGGTGTGGCAAGAGCTTGAAGCAGTTCCCAGTCAGTGAAAGGTTTATTATATAATTTAGTGTGATAGGGGCAAAGGATAGGGGGATAACTTCAAATTGTCTTTTATGCACTCAGAAAGTAGCTGGATAAGAAGAGGATGCCCATGCAGATACAAAGTGGGTTGTGAAGTGTTCAGCAAGAAAAGATGCATTGGTAAACGTACAAAAATTGGAGGATGAGATACAGGGCAGTTGTTGATCCAGCCTGACAGAGGGGTGGAGGTGAAAGTAGAGGCATCCAACTGACATGGTAAGTGGTCCTTCAGGGGCAGTGAAGAAGAAGTGACAGAATTACTGGAAAGTCACCACTGTCATGAAGATTGCCATGCAGTGACCACTGCAATGAAACCAGGAGACTGCAGGAAGAGATTACAAGGTTGATAGCTGAAAAGGTTCCATGGGCAATACTAGAGTAGGCACGAGTACCACCATTCAGGAGACAAAGATCAAGTACAGAAACAAGCTGGTCAATCAGAAATCCCCTGTCAGATGAAGTGATCTTCTCTGGGGGTTGTGTGCACTGAAACCTAAACGTAGGAGAAAAGGGGAGAGAATTGTTGGATTAAGTTGATCATCTGAAGGTAAGTTAGTGCTCTACCTGGAGGTAAATAAATGTTACAAATAATGACTACAGGGGTCAAACCAGGAGACTGGGGGAAGAGATGTAAGGTTGATAGCTGAAAGGTGCCATGGGCAGCACTAAAGTGAGTAGGAGTACCATCGTTGAGGAGAGAAAGATCAAGTTCAGAAACAAGCTGGTCAATCAGAAATGCCGTCAGACGAAGTGGTACCTCCTCACAGGTGTGGTGTGCACTGAAATCCCTACACAGGAGAAAAGGGGAGAGAGCTGTTGGATTAAGGTGGTCATGTCAAGGTATGTAAGTGGTCTGCTGTGAGGTAAATAAATGTTACAAATAATGACTCCCTGGGGCATTTGCGCTCACGTTTCTATTACTTTCAATGTGATACAGAGACAAACCTGCACACTGACAACATCTGTGCAAACCAATATACAGATACTTCTAGAGGCGCTCTTGGGGCCAGTACAGTTCTGACAGAAAGAACAATAGCTTCAACACAGATTGCAGAACAGAGGAAGTCAGTTGTTGTCATTCTGGCAGGTGACAGTGACATCCATTGAAGTTTAATTGGATCATCAAGTTCAGGGTGTCCTCTCATTAGGCATGAAGGGTTTCCCACACAACCCACAAGAGGAAAGGGCCTATCACCCCATGGTCAAGTTTATTTGCGCAATTACCAGTGGTAAATGTCAAGGGAGTAAATATGCCCTGTACTACTGATGAGCTGGCCACAATAGTGGGAAAGGTTGCTATCATTAACACTGGATCAAACAATTATATGTTTTCCAAGCTTTAAAATATGAGAGGCTATCTGTGACCTACAGCTCCTAGATTATGCAATCCTTTATTAGGACTGCATAGTTTGTGGATTAGGGAGGGTGATTGTTCCAGCAACTGACTCAAACAGGTTGTAGCACACGTTTAATTTTTGTGAAGTGGCTGGCCACAGTCTCTGCAAATAGGGTGATACGTACACTGGGAAGCCATACGTCAGAAGTGCTGGCATTTAAAGCACCGCATGAGGGGTGGGAAATATGTCTTCACATCGCAGCAGTAAACAATGATTGGTAACTTTCCTGGTAGTAGATCCCTCAAAAAATTGAGAATGAATGCTCTGGTGTCAAAATTGTTGCCAGGTCCACCTCAAGATGTATGAAGTGGATCTGTTGCCTCTCAAAGTGTTCGTGTAGTTCACCACCAGTCTGTTGCATTAGGTCCCAGTAAAAAATTAGCCCCGCTATCATGTTTAGGTTCTTATGGGGTCTTAGAGTAATAGGCACATCACCGAGTTGTTTACAAGAGAGTAATGCCCTGGACTTTCTGTCTTAATTAATTTGTGGTTTACTAAGGTAAGAGAGTTTTTCCAAACATATTTTCTATGCTCTCCAAAATAAATACTGGCTTAGCAGTAAGAAAGGACCATTCATCTTTTCTAGTACAAACCAGCAACTGAGGAGAGTAAGTGTCTGCGAGTCACTTTCCTACCATGTGCATGGCCATGGAAGGGAAGTTCCTTGGGTCATAACAATCTGCACTGAACTGTGATCTGCCTGAAGAGACTGCACAGCCTCAAAGTCACTGCTGATAAATTTGGTTGTTTCATGATGCCAAATACCCACCATGATGCTGCCTACTTCAAATGAGGATACTCCCCATGGGCATCATACAGGGAGCGCAAAGGCCGCCTGGCATGATGGCCATTGCCTGTGGTCCTAGTGTCCCTAAACAGACAGGCACTTATACTTCGGCATGCACGGGTTGGTGACATCTTGGGCATCAACAGTGTGATCCCCGTGTGGTAAGGGAGGCTACCACCATAGGTACCTGACAACTACCTGTACACACTGGCTACTGTGTCGAGTATTGGATGACCTTGCCCACAGATTCTATAAAATAATTTTGAAATGGTGGATATCAAATCCAGATGTGGGGACCAAACATAATCAACTGAAATATGTGATGTAAACTACAGAGAGAGAAAAAAAAATATAGTCAAACATTTCAGCAGGAAAGGAAAATAGTACTGCAATGGCTTGGGGTCCTATGCTCACCACATTTTATTTCAGGTCTCTAATTTATTTAGTAATTATTATGAACGAATGCATCCCAATCATTCAATTGGCAGCTTTTTGAAACAAAAAAGCAATGTATCTGCTATGTACTATACTTGACTCCTGAAAGTGACAGTGTCTTATAGGGCAATTTTCATACAGGTGTAGCACTTTAGGCTCTAGATACCTTACATGTCTACACTGCTACTGGTGCTTACACATCTACACATTATATGCAGAAAACATCCATTAAAAAAAATTAAAGTTTATATAATGTATTAGGATTTACCATCACATGTTGGGGAGGAAACTGATATGATTATAGTTTATAGTAAATTTGGGGAAAACCTCACAAATAATATCACACCTCATGCAGAATATTTTCGATCAAAGATGCCATCCTGTGCTTCGGTTTACCACATTAGGAAAGCATTCACAGTCAAAGAAAAGGCTGTTAAAACATCTGCAACACAGCAAATTAATGAGACTGATGTGTTAGCTTCTGTTGCTGCAAGGTCTCACACAAGTTTGTGAGAAGTTGCTCTTGATTCTTAAATGTCACAGACATATTAAGCCATCACAAATTCCACTCCCAATTACTCTTCAATTCATCAGGAATTTTGTGCTGATCAGTTTAATAATAACTATCCCATGATGTGTCAATGGGTTTGTGATCTAATAAATTTATGTCTTTTTTCCACCAGGTATTGTTCTTAAATGAATGAACATTCAGGAATCACAGCGAGGTCAATATACAAACACCTGCATTACTGGAACTTGGGAAACCTGCATTAGTTTTGTGCAGCTGAATATCAGCATCCTTGGACAGTTGTTGAATATTGTGATCCCAGCATCTTGGTTGCACAGAAAATTACTCAGAAGAAGCACAAAGTATTAGACTTCAATTTGGAAAGTTGCTTAAATTTTTATTTCTTCTTTGTTTTTGCAGTTTTTGCCTTTTTTGCCAGTAGTAAAAGAGTAAAAATTGATTCCACACATATTTTAAATGAGAATTGGGATCTTTTGAGTGTATTACTTTGTAAACCAATATTTTATCTCATGCTGTCGCAGAAATAATGATAATAGATTGCATTAACAGTGTGTGACAGCTTACAAGTCAGTTAAATAAGTCATACAAGAGGAACGCTCATATTCTATTATAATACATGTTATAAAAGAAATGTATGAATAAACAACATTTCTGATATAAATTATCATATTTCCATGATTGACTAATCACTTTTAAAAATGTCCCATGCCACACATCAAAATTTCACCTCGAATACTTTGAAGAGGAGTTCACGTAGCACAGATAACTTTACACAGAGTGACAATTCCTTGAAAAATCACTTAAAATCAATAGCAGATCTCTGCACAGTGCAAAAGTTGCACTCTTGCAAGAGCATAAAAGAAAATGCTTTAAAATGTGGTGCACCATCAGCAGTGTACAGACCTCCAAGTGAGTCATCTCAACAGAAGTGACTACCATGCATTAACATGCCAGTTTAGGACCATTTTCTTCTATCTGAGTAACTAATAGAGGTTGACTTTATTGAGATAGCATCATATCGTTTAATTACAGCTATTCAGTTTACCAAAACAACGGGAGCAGGATACATGTATTCTCTCACGAAATTTTCTGTAAATAATCCATTGCAGTTCAGACAAAATAAGGACCACATTTACACTTAGATGACAAAAGTCATGGGATAGCTCCCAATATCGTGCTAGTCTCCTTTTGTATGGAGTAGTGCAGCAACTCGATGTAGCATAGACTCAACGAGTCATTGGAAGCCCCCCTGCAGAAATAATGACCCATGCTGCCTCTGCAGCCATCCATAATTGCGGAAGTGTTTCCTGTGCAGGATTATGTGCACAGAATGAATTCTCAATTATGTCCCACAAATGTTCGATGGGATTCATGTACGGCGTTGACATTGGTGGCCAAATCATTCACTCAAATTGTCCAGAATGTTCTTCAAACCAACTGCGAACATTTATGACTTGGTGCATCATCATTCGTAAAAATTCCATTGCTGAATGGCTGCAAACTGTCTCCAAGCAGTTGAATATAACCATTTCCAGACAATGATTGGTCACTTGGACCAGAGGATCCAGTTCATTCTCTGCAAACACAGCCCACACAATTATGGAGTCACCAGTAGCTTGCACAGTGCCTTGCTGACAACTTGGATCCATGGGGTGTGCACCAAACTCGACACCTACCATCCCCTCTTATCAACTGAAATTGGGACTAATCTGGCCAGGCCACAGTTCCCCCTCATTCAGGGTTGAACTGATTAGGTCACGAGCCTAGAAGGGCGCTGCAGGTGATGTCATGCTGTTAGCAAATGCACTCACATCAGTCATCTGCTGCCATATCACATTAATACCAAATTTTGCTGCACTGTCCTAATGGATGTGTTAGTTGTATGTCCCACATTGATTTCTGTGGTTACTTCAGCCAGTGTTGCTCGTCTCTTAGCATGACAACTCTATGTAAATGCTGATGTTCTTGGTTGTTAAATTGGCCAAGTGAGAGGTAATGCCTGAAATTTGGTATTCTCTGCACACTCTTGACACTGTGGATCTCAGAATATTGAATTCCCCAACTATTTCTGAAATGGAATGTCCCACGCATATAGCTCCAACTACCATTCTGTGTTCACAGTCTGTTAATTACCGCTGGGTGGCCATAATCACATCAGAAATATTTAAAAAAATAGTCACCTGAGTACAAATGACGGCTCCATCAATGTACTCCCCTTTTATACCTAGTGTATGCAATACTACCGCCATCTGTATATTCGCATATCACTATCCTGTGACTTTTGCCACTCAGTGTGCAGAAAAAAAAGGCCCTCATTAAAACTGAGTGTAGATCATACAGAGGTGAATGATATACTTTTGTTACTAAACTACACATTTTTATGTTGTGTGTATTCACCTGTAAAAGTTCAGCATCAAACCATATTTAAATATTGATATGTTAAATGGCCTGTGAATTGACAAGTTCCACAGCAATTGTACTTCGTATTTTAATAATTAAGAGAACTCTGGGGCGCAAAAAATTATACTGGTTTTGGACTGTACACAGCAGCTCTGTGAACCAACTCCCCACATCATCCAGAGCATGTGGTATGAAGATGTTCATACCGGCTATTTTTTTAAAATTAAAACAACAATATAAACAGTGTGTGTAAATGAAACTGAAAAATCTGATGGGTTGCAGAGGGCATCTTGAGGAGCAAACTGAGGATAGGAACTCATGTCCAGAAATGTCATCCAAGAATGGTACAGAGTGTAAATGTTACAGGGGCAAACACCTGCTGCGAGTGCACCCCTTCAACAACAAACTCGAATTTGTATTCTAGCTCCTTTGCTGCCAGTGCATTAGCAATTTCTACAGCGTTATGCCAAGTGTGGAAGCATTTGACACCACCTAACATCCTGAATGCTGTCAAGTTACACTTGTGGCTCATCTGTGACAAAGCTGTCAAAGGGGTGGCTTAGTGGCAGGCATTGCCCCTATGTCTTCAACACATGTCCAGTTATTGGATGTGAAGTTTCTGAATGTGGGCTCATATCTTCGATTTGTTCCTCACGACAATTGACACAACCTCTTGAGGATGTTTGATATCATTTTGTTACACATTTTATGGTACAAATGGTCTGTGTAACATGTAAGTGAATAAGAAAAATACGTGAAATGCACTATACGGCCTAAAGTCTCTGGACACCCAACACAGCGTGCTCTGTGTGCTGTCAGGCTACCTTAGTGCTTTAGTACCACAACATATTTCCCATCAGAAAAAGTGACTGGAAAGAATTGAGTCAGTTTGAATAATCCCGACTGTAAGGACTCACTAGGTTGGGCATTCCATCAACCACATAGGTTAGAACTTACACAGTGGTAACACTGTTGTGGAGGCACTATGTAATGGAATCTATTGTCGCTGATAGCACACGTCGTTGACATACCTACCTTACCACTGAGCAAATGGACTGCCCATCCCATGTCACCGGTGTGCGCACAATTGAGGGAAACACAGTCACTTGTGAGCGAGCGGTCTAACATAATGGTGTCACTATGTTTTCGAAACAGGAACAACAGTGTTGGATCAAGATTGAATGTGCCAGAGGTTGTACAGCACGACAGTGTCATCAAAGTCTTCAAGAGGCATGCGGGGAATCAACATTGCCATACAGAACAGTGGCACATTGGGTAAAAGCCTTCAATGAAGGTGGGAAAACTGTGGCAGACATGCATCAGGCAGGTTGTCCTAGTGTCTCTGAAGAAGACGTGCATGCTGTTTCCGTGTTAGTGGACAGTAATCGACGCCATATGATTCGTGAACTCGCCCACAAAACCAGATTAGCACATACGACTATGCTTCGCATCCTGAAGGAATGCCAGGGCATGCGAAAAATTGTATCACGATGGGTTCCGCATGACTTGACGGAAATGTAGAAATGGATGCGTTACGACACTGCTCAGATGCACTTGGAACACTTTGAGCACAAAGGAGAGGCTTTCTTATACTGTATCGCAACATGGATGAGACTTGGGCCACATTGTACAAGCCAAAACTGAAATGCCAATCCAACGAATGGCATCATTACGGGTTACCATGAAAGTCCAAAGTGCGACAGAGCCCCAGTATGATGAAAGTTATAGTGATTCTTGGGTACGACTGTGATGGTGTTACCCTAACGCATTACGTTCCTCCATGGCAGACTGTCAATGCACAGTATTAATGTTCATTTTTGGAGCATCACCTGCAACCAGCTTTGCGAAAAAAGCGGCGACACTTTCTGCGCAACCCACCCATCATTTTGGACAACAATGCGCAGGGGCATACAGCGCAAGCTGTAGCTGCTCTGTTCGGTCGATGGGACTGGGAAGTACTGTACCATCCACCATACTCCCCTGACTTAAGCCCTTGTGACTTTGATTTGATTCCGAAGATGAAGGAACCACTCCATGGCATTCGTTTCGGAAATGTTCCAGAGATTCGACAGGCAGTAGACCGCTCCATTCGCACCATCAACAGAACAGGCTCTGCTAATGGTATACTACGCCTCCCACATCGCTGGAAACGGGTTCTACACAGCACTGGTGACTACTTTGAAGGACAGTAACAGGTGCAAACAAGTACTCTTTCGTATTGATTGTGAATAAATAGTTGCCACTATTTAAGTTCCAATATTTTATAGCAGTTACATGTGTCCATGTGCATTGTTAGCAACATATTCTAAAAAGGAGTCATTAGGGTATAACTAAACTTGATCATCCTTCTGATATGTATAAGAAAGTGACAAATGATTAAACATTATTTTCAAGGTGACTGCTAACAGCCGTTAACGACACATTACTGCCTGTGTGTCCTTTATCATCAGTTTCAGCCAACAACCCTCATTGCAGTATCTGTACACAGAAAAAAAAGCAAGAAAGAACAGAAATGCACAGAGCACAAACAATTATACATGAGGTGATACAACCTAGTACTTACTGAAGTTTGTGTATTACTTATATATCATGCCATATCATATTGATATGGTAATGTTAATAATGCCGCCCTGTCAGAACTGCTGAGCATCAAAAGGAAAAATCAGGTTACAATGTTCAAAGAGTGATATGTAAGGTGTGAAAGCACAGTTATAACTGATCATCAACGAATTAAAACAAATCAAGGAGTAGCTGGTTATAGATCTGTGTGATGAGAAACACCCTCCCCTCCCTGCTCCAATCACTCCTTTCACCCTGTATCTGAATTTCTCTCTCTCTCTCTCTCTCTCTCTCTCTCTCTCTCTCTCTCTCTCCCCCCCCCCCCCCCCCCCCCTCAGAGACCACTGAACTTCAAAATCTACTGAATGACATAGTATTTAGACATCCTTACTCAGCTACATTGCAGCTCAGGTACAGAAATGAGGGCAATAGTGTTACACTGAGAGAGAATATGATTCTGTTTACATGTCATACGGTTACCCAAAAGTCACACATCAGACAAACAAATAACTGATGCTACTACAAGGGATGCAGATGATGTCTTCATTGGTCTTCGAGCAGTGCAAGAAAATATTATGGAGTGATACACTATGTGATTCAAAGTATCCGGACATCTGGCTGAAAATGACTTACAAGTTTGTGGCACCCTCCATCGGTAATGCTGGAATTCAAATACAGTGTTGACCCACCCTTAGCCTTGATACCAGCTTCCACTCTTGCAGACATTCGTTCAGTCAGGTGCTGGAAGGTGTCTTGGGGAATGGCAGCCCATTCTTCACGGAGTGCTGCACTGAGGAGAGGTATCGATGTCGGTAAGTGAGGCCTGGCTCGAACTCGGCGTTCCAAAACATCCCAGGGGTGTTCTACAGGATTCAGGTCAGGACTCTGTGCAGGACAGTCCATTACAGTGATTATGTGTAACCACTCCGCCACAGGCCGTGCATTACGAACAGGTGCTCGACCGTGTTGAAAGATGCTATCGCCACCCCCTAATTGCTTTTCAACAGTGGGAAGCAAGAAGGTGCTTAAAACATCAATGTAGCTTGTGCTGTGATACTGCCATGCAAAACAACAAGCGGTGTAAGCCCCCCTCCATGAAAAACACGACCACACCATAACACCACCGCCTCCGTATTTTACTGTTGGCACTATACATTCTGGTAGATGATGATCATCGGGCATTCGCCATACACACACCCTGCCATGAGATGGCCGCACTGTGTACCGTGATTTGTCACTCCACACAACATTTTTCCACTATTCAATCGTCCAATGCATATCCTCCTTACACCAAGCGAGGCGTCTTTTGGCATTTAACGGCGTGATGTGTAGCTTATGAGCAGCCGCTCGACCATGAAATCCAAGTTTTCTCACAGTCATAGTACTTGCAGTGGATCCTGAGGCAGTTTGGAATTCCTGTGTAATGGTCTGGATAGATGTCTGCCTATTACACACTATGACCCTCTTCAACTGTCAGCGGTCTGTCAGTCAAAAGATGAGGTCAGCCTGCACACTTTTGTGCTGTACATGTCTCTTCATGTTTCCACTTCACTATCACATCGGAAACAGTGGACCCAGAGATGTTTAGGAGAGTGGAAATCTTGCGTACAGACGTATGACACAAATGACACCCAATCACCTGACCACATTCGAAGTCCATGTGTTCTGCGGAGTGCCTCATTCTGCTCTCTCATGATGTCGAATGACTACTTAGGTCACTGATATGGAGTACCTGGCAGTAGGTGGCAGCACAATGCACCTAATATGAAAAGCATGTGTTTTTGGTGGTGTCTGGATACTTTTTATCACATAGTGTAAGAAAGATTTGACACTTGGAGAGACCCATGTGGGCAAATGCATCATACCAGCAGTGAAATACTGTACAGTGCAAGTGATAAGATGTTGTGAAGTTTTATCACTTGGTACATGCCTGGACCACAAATCAGGACTGATGGCAAGAAAGACTTAATTATTCAGAATTGGCTTATAAAAAGGTCATACACATGAAGTAAGGGCCACTGAAACTGCGATTCAAATAAGGTCAGATGGATTTACTTGAGTGGCATGTTCAAAACTCATCAGAGCCCCAAGAAACAATTTTGAAATGACTGTAGCATCAACTGCATGTCAGATCAATTTACCCAAAAATCTAAAAACAACTATTATTCACCATAATTTAGGAAGTATGAGAAAAAGTTATTCTGCCTCTAGTGGATCAGAACTTAGATGAAATCATTACTGATCTCCCATTCAGGATATTAAGTATACTTGGTTTACTTTACTTCCTATTAACATAGAGGAATCAGTTCAGTAGATATGATGCTCCAACTCAAGCGTCTTTTATGGTATGTGAACCTCTTGTGACAGAACAACAAGTAACACAATCTCATCTAAAGAAGTAATTGCACTGTTGATTATAACCATCGGACTACTAAAGAATTTGACCTGAGTCTGGTAAACACTGATTTCAATGTAACTCCACATGTAAGGGAGGAGAGGACGTTGGGTCATCTCTAACACTCCAATGACAGCAAAAATGTTGCTCAGGACACACTTCACTTCAAGTGACCATTGGGCCGGCGCACTTCCTAACTGAACGAAAAAATGATTGGTTGGCAGTCAATCAACTTAAGTATCAGATATAGCATCAGTGATCGTGTCTTGTAAAGAAAAATAACTTTTGCTGTGTTGGAAACCATTTCTTTTACAACGTATGGGTTTTCTGAGTCCCAGATATCAAATACTACACATACAGGGATGGGCAAAAATATGGAAACGCTAAGAAATGCATGCTTGAACATAAATGCAGGTGCTAGCCACCCCTGTAGGTTGTGCTGTTGTATTTGACCATGAATGGCACCTATGGAATTTCCTCAATACATTGCAAGTGTCAGTCATGGTCAGAAAAGTGTTCTGTATTGTGAGTGCATTATGTTGGGGAGTTAAATGACTTAGAATGTGGGCAAATTGTTAGTGCTTGTATGGTGGTGCTTACATAACCAAGATAGCTGAAATGTTTGGTGTATCAAGGGGCACCATATCGAAGATTTACACCACATACAGAGAAAGCGGAAAAAACATCATTTTCTAAGTCAAAAAGTGAACGCAAGCAAGTGTTGAGTAATTGTGACAGATGATCATTGAAGAGGAGTGTGATGAAAAATAAACAGGACGACAGCTGCAAATGTCACTGCAGAAATGAATGTTGTGCTTGTGGGCCCTGCCAGCATCAAAATAACATGAAGGGAGCTTCCTAATCAGGGAAATGCATTATTGAGCAGTGGAAGAAAGTCATTTGGACACACATGTTCTGCTTCACACTGTTTCCAACTTTTGGCCGAGTTTGCATCCCAAGAGTAAAACATGGCGGGGGTTCAGTGATGATTTGGGCTGCCAATATCATGGTCCCCATGGTTACTCCACAAGGTCGAATTACTGCCAATGATTATGTGACCATTTTGGCTGATCAGTTCCATTTCAGGGTACAATGTTTGTTTCCTAAGGGAGATGCTGTGCTCCAAGCTGACAGGGCCCCTGTTCACACAGCTCGCATCGGCCAGTACTGGTTTTGTGAGCATGAGGATGAACTGTCACGTCTCCCTTGGCCACCACACTCAACCAATCCTCAATATCATTTAGCCTTTGGGGTCTATGTTGGAGAGAAGGATGTGTGATTGCTGTTCACCCCATTGTTACCTGAACTTGCCAATTTTGCAGGAAGAATGTTGTATGGGTCCCTTGAAAATCATACAGGACTTGCATTTATCCATTCCGAGAAGCTGTTCTGAATGCCACCCATTTTACTACACTGTATCAGTCAGTGGTGGCGCGTGACCAGAAAATATGATGGTGCATTTTTCTCATGGAAACATACATTAACAAAGGAGAGAAAAATCAGCATGCTACTCATGCTTTTGTAATGTATGACAAACAGGTTGCTTGTTCGTGTCACTGCAGCATCTAGTCATAATAATGGCAAAAAATGTACACAGAATAAAATATTACTTTGCACAATAAAATAAATTAACATGAATTGCAACTTTTATGCATGCAAAAAGTAGTAGGCCTGCCTTACTAACGTTTTTCAGTAGGACCGATGTTAATGGGTTTGATTGTGTGTCTGCTTTTCGATGTGATGGTGATCACCTGTACAGGAACTCCATTCTTTTTTCCTTCATATTTGCAAATTTTTCTATCACTCTTGACTGAAGTCAGGAATTCCTAAAATGAGGTGTCAATCAATACAGAGCACTGTGAGTGCTGATAATCTTTTTTGTTTCATAGTATTCTGCAAGAAGGTTTTGATGTGTGTGTAATGAAAACCATTGTTCTGCTGCTTATGATGTGGCCACTGGAATTATAGCTTTCAAGAGTTTCACAGTTTTGCTCAATGCATCACAAAGAATAATTATTATCTGTCATGTAATTCAGAAGTTCAAAATTCCATACACATGCTTTTGGACACCTCACTTCCATAATTAATGGAGAGTTTCATTCAAAGTTTCTTTGCTTAAAAGAGAGAGAGAGAGAGAGAGAGAGAGAGAGAGAGAGAGAGGAGAAGAAGAAGAGAAGAATACCATTCAGTGGCAGCTCTAAAGGGAGTTTCTGGAAAACTGGAAGAGTAAGTGGTGAAGTTCTTTGGTATAAAAAGAGGGGGCCACAACTAGGTGCCATTGAGCTTGAATCTCTCTTTTGCTTCGAAAATTATAACATCACCTACTTCTTTTGGCTCCTGCAATAGATTACACATCACTACTCCACCTTACGTTCTCCCTCTTTTATGACACTTGGACAATTCTATTTTTTTCACAACTTCCGTAATGTTTGTAATTTCACACTCAAAAACTGTTGGCTGATTTTATGCAAAAGTTAGGTAAATATCCATTTTCTGTAGCTGATAACACAAAGTATCCACATGGATCATAATTTCTTCAAAAATGGCTCTGAGCACTATGGGACTTAACAGCTGTGGTCATCAGTCCCCTAGAACTTAGAGCTACTTAAAGCTAACTAACCTAAGGACATCACACACATCCATGCCCGAGGCAGGACTGGAACCTGCGACCGTAGCGGTCGCACAGTTCCAGATTGTAGCGCCTAGAACTGCTCGGCTACCCCGGCCGGCGGTAATAAATGGAAGTTCCCTAGGGAAATGTCAGAACACCATGCTGTTTGAAGATCTGACAGTTGCAGTTTACTTTCAAAGATTTCAGACTCTGTTTCTGCGACTGGCAGGGCAGGGTAGTGCCAGTGAGGTGTTGAAATATATTACACAAGTACTGTGTTGTCAACCATTGCCTCCACACCCCGTCCTCCTCCCACACCTGAGGCACCCTACTCAGCATTTTTAAGTGCAGTGCAAACCCAAGGCAACCAGCACATTTACATTCTACTTGGCTGTGTTTGTCATTTTGAGCCAAAGTCTGAGACAAATGGCACTCTACTATTCTACTTTTCTAGCTGAATAAGTGATTTTGGGGGGTAGCGCAAACCTGCAAACTTCCCTGGTATTTGTTGTGGTAATGAGTTGTGGTTTTGGTGTTTCCATATTTTTGCCCATGAACAGATTAATTATCAGACAGAGCCCTCATTCTTCAGACAAGTTTGATCTCATCAAAAAGTGGAAGAATCTCATTCACAATTTTGTTTAATTGTCTGCTATAACTGCAGTCAACGTGAATACTTTGAAGATTACTTTAGAATACTCTCTGTACTACTGTGCGAAGTGTTTACAGTTCTTGTAAGAGCCTTCAAACAAGTACCTGTCTCCACAACATTATAAAACTTTTGTATTGATGGCTGAAAGTGAGGTCCCTTATCAAAGTAGCCACAGCAATGGCACTGGTACAAAATGGATGACAACACAGTGGGTTACCACAGTTACCACTCAGTATCTTCAAATGTGTGTTCTTTACTAATCCAAAAATTATGCAACCACAGGTATATCAAAATGGAACCTACATCTTATTCCCTAGAAGCCCATGATCATCTGTGTATGCATTTTATCAAGTGCATTGAGGTCATGGGCATGTGGCTCAGGAACCTTACAGAAATTTAAAAACCTACTACAGCACCTTCAACTTACGCCTGTGTTGGGTAAAAATGTGGAAAATGGAAGATTTCCAAATGTGGCTGTAAGCTGTTGTTGGCACTTTACAAAAGACAAAATAATACCCATAATATGGGAAAAATGTACTCAAAGAAAGAGCACTTGATAGTGCTTATCATGGGCACCATACTGTCAATCACAAGTACTTGTCAATTGTCACATTTGAAGTTCTGAGCTGTTTTGCGTCATGCGATTATTTTTCCAAGCATTGCCTCGGGGTTATCTTAGCTGCAGCCCAATTTTGCACACACATATATTACTTTGACAAATATGGGCATCCCCTTACTATGAGACTGTTAAATGAATGTATTTACAAGATAGAACTCATCAAGCTAATGTAGATTCTCGTATGCCTCTTTCATCATGACAACCATAGAAAATGGTCTTTGGTCTGAAACATGTTTAGTGTGAACAGTGTGTATTTCCGAAAGGTCATGACAAACAACTTTGCACTGATAATCAGAATAACATGCTCTAAAATAAGAATGAAAAATAATTTTGCCAAGTCAAAATTTGTCAGTTATTTTACTTCCACACCCTCTTACAGTTTGACAAATTATTAAGTTTCAAACAAGGTTCATACCTTACAAGATGTTTCATTCCATAATGAACATAGCACACAGATATTGATTTATGCTCATTTAAAGCTGTGTACGTTATGTAAAATATATACTTACAGAACAAAAGGAGTTAATAACTAAGTTACAAATATAATACTGCAAAATTAGTTTTGGTTTTCCCATTAATAAATAGACCTTTTATCAACATTCTCTAACATTATTAAACACTTAACAAGTTGAATTAATAACAAAACTGGACTTCGTGTGTCAGTTACAGCTAGTAGTACAGTTGTATGCCCTTGTAATTCATGCTAACAACTGCTGTATCAAAAGGAGAAGTCACCTGAGAAAACAATAAAATTACAAGGAGACAGACTGGCTGGCCAGTGCTTACATTCAGGGGGGAAAATTTCAGTACTGCTGACTGACACACACACACACACACAAAAAAAGAAAAACTACGCCGATCTTTTGTGAACTTTAGTTCTTTCATCAGAGAAGAAAGAGGGATATTTTTGGGATGTTTGGAAGGAGGAGCAGGTCACTCACACCACAGATTGAGAGGGATGCAGCATCTGTTGTGATGATAAGGGGACACTTCTTTTGTTGAATATAAAATTTACTTTCAGAAACTTCAATCTGAATAGGTAAAAATAATTATTCCTTGTTAGAAAATTACTGTTTAATGAATAAATTATTTTCAAAGCCAATTTAATAAATAAATAAATAACAGTAACAATATTAATAACAGCAGTAAAATCAAAAACATGCACCATGTACAAATGCCATACAATCTTTAACCATATTTTTCTCTCATAGCAGAATACAAATATTAGACAAGTTCTATCATGGAAGGCATGACACATTTCATGAACTTCACAGAGTTTGTTTCCGGCTACTACTTAGTTTTCAGCTATTTGCACAAGTTACACTTCCCTGTTCATTGTGATCTTCTTTGCATAAATAAATATAAATTAGATATCACAAAATATCTTTGGCTACTTTGACGTAACAACATAAGATAACTGGGAACTCTAGATCAAAAACGTGAGGCCACACCACCTCCTCTTGAATCTGAACGTGATGATAAGGTATCACCAACTTTTTCTATCAAATTTGAGCTCTGGTATGGTTCACGAATTGCACTCACTTTATAATTCAAAAGGCGAAGCTGGTATAACGTCTTGTTGCTCATCTCAGGTTTATGCCATGCTGAAAACATAATGGATACATATTTCAATACTGAAACATTAAGACAGATTAAAGCCACTCCTTATTTCAATTGAGAGTGGCAAATAGTAACTGATACTGAAACTTCATGGTGATTAAAGTATGTGGAAACTCCACAGTCATAGACGAGATATAATTTGCAGTCCTAATATGTCACATAGATTAAATGTTTTAGTAAGTTTCATTAAATAAGGTTCTCAATTAAATTTAAAGTTCCATTTATAGATTAATGATAATATTTATTTCTTTGACTACTTTTCAAGTTCAGCTTTAGAATGTTGTTGGGGATACTTCAAAACATGTAGCACAGCTCTCTGCAACAAATGTCCATATGTACAAGTTCTTTTATATATTAGACTGTACATACCGACACATAATACAGTAATTATACATGGACTTTGTCAATAGTATAATAAGCTCCTTGTTGAGTTTTATGGATATTATTACTGCTGAACATATCATATTACCCTTTTTTATTTTTATACACAATATTATCATTGACTAGATTACATATAGTTTACATAGACTATATTCATTTCATTCCTGACCATACACTTATTTCTTAAGATTTTTTTTTTTCATTTCCCAATATTGGTATGGCCAAACTTTAGTTTGAACTCTTTCTTTTTTGAAATCTGACCTGGTGGTTCCCCCTTATCAATTACAGTACCCCTTGATGGTCTAATACCTTGTGGCTTATCACTTTTACATCAGCTTTGATCTTTTTAAATTATTGTTCTTTGATTTTGTCCATCTCCTGACAGTTCTAATCTGTTATTTAACCACTGTTCCTGTTATCTCTGTTATATTTTTCTTAACACAATTTCAATTTACTCTATATTTAGGCCTATTCTATTTCAATTTTTTGCATTCAATTTGCAAGGCAATAAATTATGATTTGAACTGACAGCACACCAGAGCCCCCCCCCCCCCCCCCCACATCTTAAGTCAGTAATACATGCTACTGTGGTGGCAAGCAGCATGGAGGTACCTGCTCGTAGTCATGGAGGTGGAAGAAATTCTCATCAGTATCTGGCTATCAGAAGGAGCAAGAGTAGTGGTGAAAATTTTCTTGATTGTTATAATATGCACCACTGCCTTGGGTTAAATTCCAAGTGTTTGTGTGGCATCTCACAGTGTGAGGGTATGTGACACTTGGAGGTCAGCAATCTGTCAGATGAGGCTCTGAGGTTCCTTTGGCATTATTTAACAGAAATAGATGCATGTTAGCACATACCTTTGTCCTCAAACCTCATATTGACATCAGTATATACTTTACTACAACTCAACACAATTATCAAAAGAACATACAGGGTGTTTCAAAAATGACCGATATATTTGAAACGGCAATAAAAACTAAACTAGCAGCGATAGAAATACACCGTTTGTTGCAATATGCTTGGGACAACAGTACATTCTCAGGCAGACAAACTTTCGAAATTACAGTAGTTACAATTTTCAACAACAGATGACGCTGCGGTCTGGGAAACTCTATAGTACGATATTTTCCACATATCCACCATGCGTAGCAATAATATGGCATAGTCTCTGAATGAAATTACCCGAAACCTTTGACAACGTGTCTGGCGGAATGGCTTCACATGCAGATGAGATGTACTGCTTCAGCTGTTCAATTGTTTCTGGATTCTGGCGGTACACCTGGTCTTTGAAGTGTCCCCACAGAAAGAAGTCACAGGGGTTCATGTCTGGCGAATAGGGAGGCCAATCCATGCCGCCTCCTGTATGTTTCGGATAGCCCAAAGCAATCACACGATCATCGAAATATTCATTCAGGAAATTAAAGACGTCGGCCGTGCGATGTGGCCGGGCACCATCTTGCATAAACCACGAGGTGTTCGCAGTGTCGTCTAAGGCAGTTTGTACCGCCACAAATTCACGAAGAATGTCCAGATAGCGTGATGCAGTAATCGTTTTGGATCTGAAAAATGGGCCAATGATTCCTTTGGAAGAAATGGCGGCCCAGACCAGTACTTTTTGAGGATGCAGGGACGATGGGACTGCAACATGGGGCTTTTCAGTTCCCCATATGCGCCAGTTCTGTTTATTGACGAAGCCGTCCAGGTAAAAATAAGCTTCGTCAGTAAACCAAATGCTGCCCACATGCATATCGCCGTCATCAATCCTGTGCACTATATTGTTAGCGAATGTCTCTCGTGCAGCAATGGTAGCGGCGCTGATGGGTTGCCGCGTTTGAATTTTGTATGGATAGAGGTGTAAACTCTGGCGCACGAGACGATACGTGGACGTTGGCGTCATTTGGACCGCAGCTGCAACACGGCGAACGGAAACCCGAGGCCGCTGTTGGATCACCTGCTGCACTAGCTGCGCGTTGCCCTCTGTGGTTGCCGTACGCGGTCACCCTACCTTTCCAGCACGTTCATCCGTCACGTTCCCAGTCCGTTGAAATTTTTCAAACAGATCCTTTATTGTATCGCTTTTTGGTCCTTTGGTTACATTAAACCTCCATTGAAAACTTCGTCTTGTTGCAACAACACTGTGTTCTAGGCGGTGGAATTCCAACACCAGAAAAATCCTCTGTTCTAAGGAATAAACAATGTTGTCCACAGCACACTTGCATGTTGTGAATAGCACACGCTTACAGCAGAAAGATGACTTACAGAATGGCGCACCCACAGACTGCGTTGTCTTCTATATCTTTCACATCACATGCAGCGCCATCTGTTGTTGAAAATTGTAACTACTGTAATTTCGAAAGTTTGTCCGCCTGAAAATGTACTGTTGTCCCAAGCATATTGCAACAAACGGTGTATTTCTATCGCTGCTCGTTTAGTTTTTATTGCCGTTTCAAATATACCGGTCATTTTTGAAACACCCTGTATATACTTTCCTGAACTTTCATAGCAGGCCAGAAGAAGGCAATCTACCCCAATCCCCTTCCCCGAAGGACCTCACTTGGGACAGCAATTCGGGATTTTCACATTACCTGCAGTGCTCAATGGGCACGTGACTTTCATTTTTATTGACCATTACTCCCACATATATGAGGCCATAAGAAATATATTAAGAACTGGTATCAACAGGAAAATGCACAAACAGTTTCTGGGTTCATGATCCCCTTTTAGAGTCGGCACCTTTAACAACATTGCACTTGGTCTAAAAGCGATGTCATACATCAGTATCACAATGTAGCTACACCTTTTGTGGACTGGTTCCAAGAACACAAATGATTTTCGTAATTATGAGTGCCCACTAAGATCACCTACTGTCATCCATTTGACATTTCATTTCAAGCAATGGAACAGAGTTGGCAGCTGAATTGCAAGCTTACGTGCGTGGCGATATCAGAGGGTAATAAAGGTGAAGGTGGAACAGGAAGATTAGGGTTTTACATCCCACTGACAATAAGGTCATTAGAGAGAGGGCGCAAGCTCAGATTGGGCAAGAATGAGAAAGGAAACTGGCTGTGTCCTCAAAGGAACCATCCTGGCATTTGCCTTATTGAGTTTAAAGTAACAATTGAAAACCTAAATCAGGATGGCCAGATGGGGATTTCAAACATCATCCTTCCGTTCAAGTAGAGTGTCTTAACCATTGCATCACCATGATTGGTACAGGCTATGTAAGACATCTCATTGTAACACAGCCAAATTGGTTTGCTTGACCACCACTTCTTTGTATACTTCACCTTTTTTCTGTCCACAATTTGCTGTGTGGAAACTCACATACTGCCATTTTATGTCATATTTGTTTACAGAATGGAATACACACAAACTACATATTTATATGACTAAATAAAATTATCTTCTCCACTCCTCCCTCCCCATTTCAAATAAGTGACATAAGAACATAATCCAGAGGTAGAGAGTATATTTTGGGGACCTTCTTTTACTCTTAACCATATTTTACCATAAATTTCTGTTACATTTAACTGTTGTAATCATGTATATCAGATCAGAACCCATCTCAGTTGTTAGAGAGTAGGAAAACTGTCATTTCCTGCAAGATTCCTGCAGGGTCAGAGGAAAATGATGACATTCTTCTCCAACAAATAACTGAAAAAATAACACGGGACAACGAACTCTTTTTTTTTTTAACTTTTTTTAATTTGGTAGCTGATCTTTATAGATTTTTATGAGCTGAATCCAACTCTAGCTGTAGTTTTTTTTTTTTTTGTATCACCCATAGTTTTTGAGCAATATGCTTTTTATTATATAGTATAAAAATCCTATGTTCTATGGTAAAAGGGGGAAATTAACGAACTGCTTTATTACAACATAAGCATGGATTGTATTTACAGTTAGCTACTTAAAACAAAGATACGTGTTAGTAGAGGTTTCACTTGTCAGCTAGAATTGGTCTGTATTTTCTTTCTTTTTTTCTTTGAAGCTTCTTGTGTAGTTTTTTCTACAATGAGTCGCTTGCTGAACTACTCGGTGAAGCGACCGACAGTAGTCCCCCATCATGTTGGTGTTCCAGCGGCCATGGTAGCGTTTTTCCACCACTTTAATGTCCTGGTGAACATACTCTCCTTGCTCCTCACTAATATCTCCTATATTGTATGGGAAGTAATCAAAGCAACTGTTCAAAAAGTGAACTTTTAGGCTCATTAAACATCCTAAAGTTTTCAAACTTCTTTAACATTGTAGCTATAATAGAAACATACTCTGGGTCTTTTTCATGTCCTAAGAACTTTGTAACAACCTGCTTGAATGATAACCATGCTTCTTTCTCATTTAAGGTCATTGTGGATTCAAAGTTAACATCAAATATCAATTTTATAATGTCAAGTCCAACAAAGGTGTCTTCTTTTAGTTTAGCTTCAGAAAGGTGTGGAAACTTTTGGCAGACATACTTAAAACATGGTCCACCTTTAGGCAAAGCCTTTACAAACTGTTTCATTAGGCCTAACTTTACATGTAGAGGTGGCACGAGTACGTTTTTTTGCGTCTATAAGGCTTTTGCATAGAATGTTCTTCTCACCAGGTTTTAAAGACTCCCTCACACAGGCCAGTTCTTTCTGCACCAGTGTTGATCCCTAGCCCTACTGTCCCATTCACACAAGAAAATTGGAAATTTGAGAAAGCCACCTTGCTGATCAAGAAGCATGCATGTTACTTTTAGATCACCACATATCATTCAGCCATGAGCAGAATAGATTATTTTATTTAGCACTATTTCTTGGTTTTCACAGCTTTCTTTCATATGCACAGAATGTCCAACAGGTATATATACATACATGTTACCATTGTATAATAAAACAGCCTTTAAACTAGTTTTGGATGAATCAATATATAGCCTTCCATCTTCCCTTTTGTATTCAATACCTAACTCATTCATCAGACTGGGAATGTCTGAGCAGTACAGTAAATCACCTTGTTGTTGAAAAAATCTTGGAACATTGCTGCTCTCTCTTTCTATACATGTATATGCTGGTTCCAACTGCCAGTAAGTTCTTTTTTTTTAAAATCTAGAGCCAAGCGATTCAGCTTTTTCTTTCATTAAGCCCAGATCCCTAACCAAATCGTTAAGCTCGGTCTGAGTAAACAATCTGGGCTCTAAACTTTCTGTATTACAATGGAATTCATCATCACCTGGATCTTGTAAATCAGATTGTACATCAGAAAATACTTTTGTTGGAATAGAATTTAAATCATCTGGTGATTCAGCTACCGGCAAATCTACACTATGCCTTACTGGTCGGATAGCGGATGGAAGATTAGGGTAGCTTATTACTTTCTTGTTTTTCGAATTATGACCTGTAATATCAACACTGCAAAAGTAGCAATCATTGGAATGATTTCTTGGCTCCCTCCATATTACAGGAATAGCAAATCTAAAGGCTTTTTTTCTGCTTGCTGGACCATTTTCTCAGATCTTCAACACACACATAACATACCTTATGCGGCGACCAAGATTTATCTTGATCACTAAGTTTAGATTCAAAGTATGATAGATAAACCTTTCTCACAAAGTCTGTAATGTTTCTTTGGTGTTTTTTAATCACAAATTCACCACAAATACAACAAAACCTGTCAGCAGAGTTTTTACAACCACGATTAGACATTGTACTTAGCAAATGTACAGGAAACAGGAAAGTGAGGTTAGGTTGACAGTAAGCAAGACATAATCTGTTAATACAAAAATACAATTGAACTTTTTTTGCCAGCAAATGTTTTTCAGCAGTGCTACCAACATCATCTATAAATTTAACTGTAAAATGTGAAGAAATGGTGGGTGATACAGTTTTTTTAAGTATCATATTTGGATTTCCCACCCTAAAAAACATAAGAATAAGGTATTTTCAGCAAAAAAGTTTCTCCTGTGTAACCGAAAATCTAAGATGAAAGTCTTATAGTCATAAGATTTCTCCCCTGGTGAATGAAAAATCAACCCTAATAATTTTTTCTTTTTTTGTTATTAAATGGTTCATTAACTCTCCAAACCATACTCAGATATTCTTTATACAAGACAGGGAACAATTCATGTCAAATCTTTGCTTTAACCATTTTTAAGGGAAATTTTTATTTACTCTGACAATATTTGGCTTAATTTTACGACAATATGTTATTTTACAATATCTGTAAAATGTAGTTCAGAGTAAAGTTTTGAATAAGAGGTAGCACTTTTTCTTTAGTGGCTGCAGTACACTTAGCCAGGAAGGCAACCTGTGAAAGGAACAATTCCTGTGCAATGATTAGGAGTTTTTTACAATAGTCCAGATCTATCACAAAGTAATGAGATGCTCATATCTGAAGTCTATGAGAGCATGCAAATATTGATGAAACTACTGTACTGTACACATTAAAATCCCATATTGTTACGCTATATACAGCGAACACTAATTTGAAATCCACTCAGCTGTTGAAGATACAATGACAACACTTAGTGAAAGCTTTGAAGGTTAGTGTAATCTAATAGCAAAGCAAAAGAAGTTGGTATTATATCTTGAGATTTTGAACCAGATACTCCTTTCCCTGGGTTGAAAGAGAAAGAAGAAGAAAAAGACACTAACGGAAGCATCTGAACACATCTCAGGACACAAATCAAACCTTCAATTTCCCACTATCCCTATCCGACTCCTAATTTCATGGAAAGTTCTCTTACATACCTTGCTCAATTATTACTCTTCTGATAAAGAATCTATGAATGATGACTTAACTGAAACCTAAGAACTGATTCCACACTGAAATTTTAACTGTCCAGTAGTGTGTGTACAATAATTAAACTTGGTGACATAACTATGAGGAATAGGTGAAAGTTACTGGCACTCAAGGCAGGCTGCTAGAATGATGGCTCATTGGTGAGAGCTTTTTTTGTAAGCAGTTTTTATCTGCAAGTACATTTAATTATAAAGGCACACTGCTACAGAGTGACAGTTCCATTCCTGCAGTTGCTTTCATTTCATAATACATCAACATGTAAAAAAGTTTCATTATATCACTAAGTTACACGTTACTATATAAATAATATTTCCTTACCTTCATATTGAATCTGGTTCTCCACAGGGTTGTACCGAAAACGTGGAGCTTCCATACTAGTGCTAATATTCTTTTCTCTTGTTATGTACTCTACAAGTAGCTGAATGCCAACTACTGCATCTCCAACTCCAGAAATGAGCCTTCTTCCACAAACCTCTTTCTGTACTGCTATAATTGGTGTAGCAAGTGAGAAAGGTCTTTTTCCTGGAGCAAATGCATTACTTCCTGCATTAAAATTTTCCATTGCATTATTTAATACAAATCCTTCTTTTGTCAACAGCTGTGAACCAAACCAGGTATTCAAGCCACTGGAAATGAGAAGTATAACTATCATTTTGGGCAGATACACATACAGTTTAATGTTCTGCTTTCTAAACAGAAAACTTTGGATATAACATACTTTGGCACAACACACTAACCTCACAATAGAAACATACAAGTCATTAAGATCAACAGCAGCAACATGAGAGCCCACTGCTTCTGGATAACTCCACAAAGCTGTTGAACTGAGAAGCCCATGATCAGAGGTGTTGTCAGGCGTGTCACCTGGACAAAAACAGAAAATGTCAATAGCTGTGGATTAAATCTGTGTCAGACTAGTATACTAATTTCCTAATGACAGCTTGCAGCAGACGTTAACAGATTTTTGCTCTAAATCTTGTGTCAAGGCTATATTTATAACTCCAATACACAATAGTCCAGATTTGTAGATTAAGTAACTAAATGTGTGCTTTTTGTGCTGTTAAATGACATGTGTTTCACCCTCAGTGGATATTTGACTAGGTCTAGATCAACTGTGTGATCCAGCACTCCGTACACCTTCTTGGCGTTTCGTTTATAAATTCCCGTATTGCAGTAGTATATTTCATTTGGTATTCCACTGGGGTCACTAGTTAGCCAATTTACAGGAGACAAAGATTACTTGAAATTAGTGGCTTAAGTGCAGGCTCTGTGAATTCTGGTGTGTGGCACATTTATCTTTCATTAAAATTGTGACACCAACTTAACTGGACAACACAGGTCCCTGATAATATAATTGGTGTTTACCAGACTTGGTGTGTACTTATTTGTGGATCAACCAACCTCTTCTTTGGTCTTTCATGTAATACAAATATTGTGCCTGTGACATCAATGCAGACCAGTTAAGCCAGGTAACACTGAACAGACTGCAGCAGTGCTAATCCAGACAGAGAGAAAATAGCGAACAGGTAGATCTCTGATATCACTAGATCTTGCAAGCCTGTTATTCCACTAGTTTAACACTGCAGTTTGCTTGTTTAATAGAGACATGTTTTAGTTGCTTCTAAAATCAGCATGAAATGAACACCATAAAATAATCTCACATTTGTTTATGTATCCATCAGTCACCAGTAATTCGACTGCAAGGTGTCAGGTTCTCTCTACTCTTTGCATTATTTCTATAAATGTTAAAAGTATGTTAATGTACATCAACCAGTGAAACAGTTAGTCACTCACCAAATGAGTTGAATTGTGTTCTGTATGTTTCTTGCATGGCTGCAGTTAATGCCTGTATCATTTCAGTAAAGTTTCCAACTATCTTCTTGTTATCTAATTTCCTTAGTGTCTCCAAGAGGAATGGTCCACCAGAAGGAGAATCTGGTACTATTATATTGAAACTTCCAAACACAGAATGCAGTGCTTTTCTTCTTTTAGGCTGGTATGTTTCAAGATCTTCTTTCTTCATAACACCTCCTGCTGCTTCAACTGCAGATAGCACTGCATTTGCAAGCTGTCCACTATAAAGCACTATTTTATGAGAAAAAAAGGAAAAAAATTATTGTTGAAAATTAATGAGAATCCATTTACTGGAACTAAAATGAAAAAGCCATCATTAGAGTGCTACAGCTTTTAAACATGTAGAAGATTCATAAATAACTACAAAACACAAATCTGAAGGCTACTACAAGAAGAAAGTGCCAAGTGTAGAATACATATTGAGCAAAGAGCAGTGTGACAGTTCCCTGTACACCCAAGTAAAGTACATGCAGTATTTATGCTTTCAGCATTACAGGATCATTTATCAGCAAAGTGAAGAGTAGACTAAATACCACTTCTGTTTTGCCATTTATTTCCAATATCTACATTAATAAAGTGAAAAAGTTAGTAAATAAAGGTTACCACTGATACCAAGTCTTTTTGCTCATTTTCTGTAGCATCTAGGTAATTAGAAATAAAGTACTAGCTCAGTTCAGATAAGTTAAGGCTTCATATTGAATGGTGTGGAGTAAATACAAAATTTTCAGCAGGGTTACCAGACTAGAATTCAAACCTGGCTTTTCCCATATATGATAAAAGTAAGGTTTTACTTTAATGTTTTGTCAACATCAAAGTCATTAGAGATGACACACTACACTTAACTGTACAAGGATATGGAGGAAACCTTCCATGAGCTTGACTTGTCGAACAAATATTGATCTGCAATGATTTACAGAAATCAGGGCAAATCTGAATCTGGATGATCAGGTGTGGATTTGAACCCTGCTGTTCCCAAATATGTATCCACTGTTTTAAGCATTGCTCCAAATCACTCAGCTCCATAAAATAACCAACTATTTTACTGCAGCACTATCTCTCCTGTGGGTAACTGTTTCAGAAGTCTCCACCCTTGCGAAGGCAAAGACTTAATATAAGCGGCATGTACAAAAGCAAGGCAGAACAAAGTTATAACTACATTTTATTATAGAATAGTCACATGCCGATAAAACTACATACAATAACCAAAGTACCTATGTATTAAAATTTAAATTACACTTATACATATGAGACTTATAACAACTGATATATATTTATGTGCCATGGAGAAAATACTGCAAAACAGAGGCATTTATGCATCTGACTATCAGAAATATAAATAAATGAAAAAGTTTCAGGCCAACACACACTTATTAGTTCCATAAAATAAGCATTTTGATGAAGTGACTACACTGAACTCTTTAGACATTCCCAGTATCCTGTTCACACCTTGAGGTGTCAGGTATTCTGTCAGATATCAGTGTCGTTCTGCATGATATTTCAACAACATGACTTGTTATCTTCATCAGGTGCTACCTGAGCCTGCTCGTCAAGTGGAATGGGTCCAGTATTTATACCTACAGTAGAAAAATGCTGATATCTAGCAAAATACCTGACACCTTGAGATGTCAAAGTCACTACATGTTGTAATGTGAGGCTTTACACACTGTGATATAAAGAGGAGGGGACGGGGTGGGGGGATGAGGAGGAAGAGTTTTTACCCAACCTCATTCCCATAGTGTTGCCATGATGAATGGGATTCAAATTCTGTGTTGAGTATCTGTGAAGGTTAAGAAAGACAAACCGCTAGTGAATATTTAAACATTTTGTTAAATACAAGCACATATTTATATGGTTGTACTTTCATGGAGGAAAAATCCTCCCCCTTAAACCAATTTCTTCTCACAGTATTCCCTCCATTATAGGTGAGCTATCACTATGTAACAGCCAAACAATATAGCCTTCCAACTATCTGCAGGACTTCACATTAGTGAGCTCAAACTTAGAGAAGGCCTATGTGCTATTCTGTATCAGAATTCAATTTTTAATGCCGGAATATGTCACAAAACACTTATTCACTGCTATTTTATTGTAACAGCTTAAGTGAAAATAGAAAATTAGATACACATATTGCTATCTACGAATATACAGCTGTGTGGTTTCAGAGCTGCAAAATGGATAGTAACAACCCAAAATAGTAGTTGTATTAATTTGTAGTTACTGTCATAGCTCATATAATCAGACTGATAAATGAATCCTGAACTACCTCATTCTCCCTTTTTGAACCCCGCTTCCCCATACCTCCCTCTCCCTGCCCTGCCACTATACATTAACACAAATTGTAATCTATTAAAAAAAGGCTCTGAGCACTATGGGACTTAACTGCTGAGGTCATCAGTCCCCTAGAACTTAGAATTACTTAAACCTAACTAACCTAAGGACATCACACACATCCATGCCCGAGGCAGGATTCGAACCTGCGACCATAGCGGTCACGCGGTTCCAGACTGTAGCGCCTAGAACTGCTCGGCCATTCTGGCCGGCTCTATTACAAACACATGAAGTTTAGACTACATATCAAGAAGAATTTGAAGAAATGTACTTATTGACTTACAACAGAAAAGTATTGTGATGTATGTTATTTAATAATATATCAGCTGTTGGTCAGTGGTAGCAGCAGCAAGTTCAGTCACATGAAAAATAATGTACACAGAACACACACAGAATCCAAGATGCAAAAGAAATAAATTACACAACATACTATAACTAGCCAAATAAAATACTTTATTTAGTTGGATGTTGTCAATTAATGTAATTTTCATAGCAAGATAAATGTACAACTATGTCAAAACTGATTAAATGACAGTGTGATGAAAATATAAAATAATAGGCACATGTAGTTAATAAACCTAGGAATTGATTACAAAAATTACAACTCTTATTGAACAAGGAAACTGAAGAGTAAATGTCTATAAAACTACAGGAATATTTCATTGGCTTCATACAAGTAAACTGCAGTTATGAAAGTGCTCACTTTTAACACAGGGCAGCAAGTTCCAAAACATTTATCTTACTACATTGATAAGCAAGATTTGTAAGTAGCTAAGACTACATTAGTGCATTTTGAAAGAATTGCTGTGACCAAAAATTCTATCTTTGTTTCAGTTATCATGACAAACATTATGATTCTAATTCTGATAAATATCTGATTTAGAACACAGAACAAGAGGCAGCTTGAAAGTATTTACAAATTCAGAAGTATAAAAAAGCATTGAACAATAAGAAGGTTAATAACATATTAATACCTTGCCCGTGGAATGTTAGTCTGCACTTAATTATGCCATCACCAGTGCTCAATAGAAATGACATAACTTTCACCAACCATCTGGTCCATTAGCAGCTATCATCTCAAAACTATCTGCAAGCTTTGGTAAAGTCAGATTTCCACCCGCTTCAATGTTCTTGAGGAAATTCTGGAGCCTAATGGTCTCATTAAGCTGAGGATTTATATGTATATTTGATGAAATTAAACTTGTGGGAACAGGAAAGCCATTCCTGAAAATAAAATGAATGTATCAGGTACATTATTCATCTGTCACCTATAACTGATACAGAAGGGAAGCAATTTAATTACTGCTCTTTGATGAAATCCATGTCCAAATTGGTAATTTTGAAAAGAAAAGAAACTGTACAGGCCAGTTCCTTTCCAACAGTGGATAAATTCACAACATAAAAGAAAAAGTTTGGCTTGCACATATACATGCCTATTTGTCTAATTCAATGCTGTCTCTGTTCAACCATATGGTGTGCCTTCCAGGCACGAAACAGCAGCATGTGTGTACACCAAGAGAGTGGTTCACATGCAAGTGTTTCCAGTCAGACAAACTTACAGTGTTCTCTTGCACTAATAAATCTAAAGCATACTTTAATAACCAAGAGGTATCCACCTAAAGAAGCATTTCTTTGAGTTTAGTTTAAGAAAAGTCAAGCTTTATCACATTCTGTGGTTTATTTGTACTTAACTGGCATTCAGTAAAATCTGTGTTATTGAATAAGGAAAGTTACAACACTGAGTATGTGAAAAATGCCAAGTTACACAATGATTAGAATTCTATGGCAAAACATTGCCATTCTGCTATTTTGTACCATCAAAAGAGACCTCCAGCTTCAAATTTCAGATTTTCATGAATTGATTTTTGATGTACAAATATGCGAGAGCAAGTTGTGTTACAAATGTTCATGCCCACAAGTGATTTTTTTTTGTCAGCTGTAGCACTTGTTTATTTTTTTATTTAATTGTCTTGATCACAAAGTTCTAACAAGATTATTGGTTTCAGTTATGGAATAGCCATCTTCAGAATCTAAAGAGAAGTAAAATAAGCATCTGCTATGTTAAAAGGTTAAAAAACAAAACAGAAATTATAATATAAACATGACATACATCACATTCTGCTGCACAGCAACAAGCCATTAAAAATGTACAACAAAACTTTGTGATTAAGACAATTAAAAAAAATATGTGCATGTGATCACTATCCAGATGGTCATTTTATGTCAAATGACACATCACTTACTGCTGATTATTTTGAGTTGATCCTGGGTTAAAAAATAGGAGCTGCTGTAAACAAGTACTGAAGCTGAGTGCATAAATAGAAAGAGGTTACCAAAGGTACAATGAAGGGAGGAGTAGGGCTGCTGAATTTATCATCAGTGTATGACTGACTGGATCCAAGGGCTTTTACTTAAAACTTGCAAAATGCAAGAAAAACCTGATCATGAAAACTATACTGATAGAGTGTACCTTCAGAGTCCATCTGAGAGACAAGATACACAGTTTCACAACACTTCAGAATGGCCTACCTCATGGTTCAATACTCACCCCCTTACTTCTCAACTTATATAATTAAACATGAAAACATCCATAAATACTGAGGAGTTAAACTTGAACATACACTTTCCTACAGGCACCACCTACAAGAAGTCAAGCAAAAACTGAAATCCTGAAACTCTATACTAGTCAAATTAGCAGGCAGTTCACGGACAAGCAACATAAACACAATGCACACATCAGCATTGGCACAGGTGTATTGTAATGCAGAATACAGTGCCCCAGTATGGGCAATGAGTGCCCACACAAAAAAGTTGATGTGGCGCTCAATGAATTGATGAGGATCATAATTGGCTCAATGAAACCAACCCCTACAACCTGGCCACCAGTGCTAGCCAATATCAAAGTGCCAAACATCAGATGCAAATCTGCAATGAAAAAGTAGTGGAGGAAGGCATCGCACCAGTGTGATCTCTCAATTTGTCATCATTTACACACGAAGAATTGACGGAAGTCAAGGATGCCTCTCTGGAGAACCATCCAAAGATCAGACTTTTTGACGAGGAAAGGATTGGCACGAGCACTGGCGAAGTAACACATTGCAAAATGGATCTCTTATTGCTGACGTGACCAAACAAGTTCCTGGTTTTGACCTTCCAAGAATACTTTGGACAAGATTAGACAGGATAAGGACTGGGATGGGTTGCTGTAAAACTTAAAGACAAAATGGAAGCTTCCAATTGAAATTTCTGTGAGTGTAATGAACTTCAAACTACA
The DNA here is from genome assembly GCF_023864275.1 of Schistocerca cancellata. Taxonomy (NCBI): domain Eukaryota; kingdom Metazoa; phylum Arthropoda; class Insecta; order Orthoptera; family Acrididae; genus Schistocerca; species Schistocerca cancellata. The sequence goes on from NC_064629.1 coordinate 549,036,732, forward strand.
GACCATATTTTAAACTGTGTAATTTATGTTTTTCAAAGGAGGAATTGAAGATATTCACAATGTGTCAGAAAAGCCCTTGAGTGGTTGAATAATCTTCAGTGTGCTATTGCACTGTAGTGCGTATGGTGTACAGTGCATTTATAAATGAATGGTGCAGATTTAAAAATTAATAATAACTGATTTATTACTTTACATGGGCAAACCTTACAGCACTAGCAGCAGCAACTGTTCAAGTTATTGATGGATTAATAATAATCCTTCAACATGTGCACCCTCGGTCTGCACATGCATTATCTGACCAAACACTTCCTCAAGGGACACGTGTATTGGCAGTATATAAACTTTGTCTTTCACAAACTCCCACTGAAAGAAAGTGCAGGGTGTTAAATCTGGCAAATGAAATGGCCAGGGGAGAAGGATGTTGCCTGCAACTGCAGCATGTCCAATCCAGCATTGGAGAAAAGTATGATTAAAAAAGCTCTGGTGCATTCCTGCAAAAATGGGATGGAACATTATCCATTTGCAAAATGTAATATTTGTAATGTGTCCAGTTGGGGTAACAACCAGGTTCCCAACATGTACCAAAATGAGTTACATGTCACTGCTTGTTGTTCGAAGAAAAACAGGCCATGCACTTTCTCGTGTGACACCACACCACACACCACTTTTGGAGGGTCATGCTGAAGCACTATCACTGTATATGGTTTCTCACACCCCAGATACAGAAATTTTGTCTGTTCACCTTACCACTTACATGGAAAGTGACTTCATCACAGAAGATGAGTCTTTCTAAAAAACCAGCAGCCTTCATTTTTAACAGCAGCTCTTCACAGAAGTCACACTTTTTCACTTTGTCTGCTGATGTAAGGGCCTGCACTAATCCCACTTTGTGTAGCTTAAAACATTGCTGCTTAGGCAACACCTTCCACACCACAGTCTTTGGTATGAACAATTCCCTGTCTGCTTTACTAAGTGATTTGTGAGGACTTCAGTGAAATGCCTTGTGCATTCTTTCAACGTTTGCATCAGACACACAAGGTCAACTGGGACTCTTCCCCTTACAGAGGCATCCAGTTTCCATAATCTGTTGGTACCACCCACCTAAGCTATTATTGTGTGGTGGGTCTATCCTAAACCATGCACAAAACTCACACTGCACTGTAACCACAGATCTGGACACCGCCAAACAGAGCACACACAGTCCTTTCCATTGTGATGCGATCTTGGAAACACTGTGCAGTAAGCATGGCAAGCGAACAGTGGATAGCAGATCAAAAAATTGGACAGTTGCCACTGCTTATACTGTAATCACCCTGTATATCTGACCTTGTTAACAATTTTTTTTTAAAATAATTGCTTTAGATTCATGATGTTCTGTGTTTTTCAGTTCAGAACACAGTCTGGTTGGAGATTATATACAGTATCTCTCTCTCTCTCTCTCTCTCTCTCTCTCTCTCTCTCTCTCTCTCTCTCTGTGTCTGTGTGTGTGTGTGTGTGTGTGTGTGTGTGTTTTAACATTAGGCAAAACTAATAAATACACACAGCTCAAAAAATTACTGATTGAGGAATAATACTGAGTAATAAAACGTCTAAAAAGTTACTCCAGAAAATTTTAAATATTAAAATATGATTTTCACTGGCAAAAAATCCATACAAGACAGGATGATGCCATAGACTTGGCAACATGTAATGACTACCTAACCTTTCACAGTCTCAAATGGACAGTTGTGTTTACTATGAAGCAAGGTACACTACATTCGAACTCCTATCAATAAGATAGGTAATAATATTAAGTATGCACTTTGCAAATTACTCATCCAGAATGTGTCTACAAAAACATTCAAGTTGTTTTTCAGCATGCTTGCATGTTCTCATAACATCAGTTATTTATGGGTATGTTATAAGATCACAGCAGGGAAGAATTAAAATGTCAGCTATGGAATTCCAAAGTTAATTCCTTTTCCATAGTTACTGAAAGAAGTTCATTTAAACATTTATGATTCGGATCAGGATTAGTCCCACTCAGTGTGGGACAAATACTACTTGGAGCTTTTGTCAATATTAAGCCAATGGAAATTTGAGAAATATTTTGTAGATGAAATTTTGAAGGAATGATTTACACTCTTCTTGCAATTTCAGAAATTTTGCTGTTTCAATATCTTATCCGTCTTTGATTTCTTATGAGAACTGAATTACAAGGAAACAAGCTTTGTATGGAGTGAACTATGGTGATTTTGAAAATATTGAAGTGTTAACAATGTGACAGCCTTTAACATAAATTATTTCATCAAATTCAGTGCTTAATAAGTGTGTGGAAACTGCATTAAAGGAGCTTGAACTGGAATTCTCAAACAAATGGGAAGACCCACATGGATATATTATATACTGACAGAAAAATAAATAAATAAATAAATAAATAAATCGCAGTACCAAGAACGAGTTGTGCGACATAAATGAAAGTTGATAGATGTGTATCTACATCTGAAAGATCATTTCTATTCAAATTCCATGCTTGCTGCATAAAAATGGCACTAGTATTGCCACTGTGAGGATTCAAATCAGGTTTGCTTTAAAGACATGCTGTAACGGTCATGAGATTGGACATGCTGAGTTGATGTTTGTCAAGAATGCCTTTAAGGCAACAAAGACACCATTAACAACCCCTCAGTGAGTTTGAATGAGGTCATTTAATAGGGCTGCGGAAGCTGGGTGTTTCTTTTGCGATATTGATGAAAAACTTGGCACAAATGTAGCCACTGTACGCAATTGCTGGCAGCGGTTGTCATGCGAATATATGATTGTAAGAAGACTGGGTTCTGGACAGCCACATGGCACTACTGAGAGGGAAGATCATCATATTTGGTGTATGGCTCTGGTGCATAGTGCTGCATCTGCAGCAGCTATTTGAGCAGCAGTTGGCACCACACAGACACACCAAACTGTTACAGATCAGTTACTTCAAGGTAAGCTCCGAGGCAGATGGCCTGCAGTGTGCATTCCACTGACCTCAAACCACTGCCATTTGTGACTTCAATGGCATCAAGCGAGAGTTCATTGGACGGCACGGTGGAGGTCTGTTGTATTTTTTTGATGAAAGCTGGTTCTGCCTTGATATCAGTGATGTCTGTGTGTTGGTAAGAGGGAGGCCAGTTGAGGGCCTGCAACCAACCTTTCTGCATGCTAGAAACACTAGACCTACACCTGAAGTTATTGTCTGGGGTGCAATTCTGTATGACGGCAAGAGAACTGTCGTGGTTATCTTGTGCACCCCGAGTGCAAATTTGTACGACAATCTCGTGATTCGACCTGTTATGCTGCAACTCATGAACAGCATTCCAAGGGGTGTTTTCTGATAACTCTTGCCCACATACCGCTGTTGTAACCCAACATGTTCTACAGAGTGTCAACATGCTGCCTCGGCATGCTTGATCCATGGATCCATCTCCAATCAAGCGTATATGGGACATCATCTGACTACAACTCCAGCATCATTCACGAACAGCATTAACCAACTCTGTACTGAATGACCAAATGCAACAAGCATGAAATTACATCCAACAAACTGACACCTGGCTCCTGTACAACACGATGGAAGCAAGTTTGCACGCTTGCATTTAATATTCCGACAGTTATACTAGTTATTAGTGTAGTAGCATATCACATTTGCAATGAGTTATCTCACACTTACATTGACCTGTGACCCTGTTACATTAATCACTTAAATAAGTTACCTAGACAAATGTATTCCCCAAAATTTCATTAATCTACATTAATTATTTTTTGATGGTGTGGATTTTTTCTGTAATATAATATGATGCTGGATCATTAGAGAACTTTATTAAAACTTCAGAAATCTTGTAATGAAGTTCAGGTTCATCTTACTCCACCCCCTCACTGGTATGTCGAGTTACCATCAAAGCTTTTTGCACAACATTTGAATTTCTCCAGCAATCTTACAGTACAATTTTTATAAGAAAATTATCTAAGTATAAATATTCAGAATACAGAGGTCTTCACACTTATGTACAGTAAGTTACATTTATTTGTGGTTAGGTTCAACTGTCAGTCCCAGCTCCAAACATTAACCCTCTGCAGGTCGTACTTCATTTCGTTAAAGTTTTCTTACATTGCAAATTCCCTGTGTACAACAGCATCACTGTAGACAGCCTCATGGAGTTATCAATATCATCCACCAGATCATTTATATATACATCATGAACAGTAACGGCCCTATAACACTTCGTTGGGGTATTCCCAGAATTACTTTTACACCTGACACTTTTGCCCTGTTATGAACTCAGTCACAAACCAGGTAGGTAATTCCATGAGGTCATATTTTGTTCACCCCTTGACTGTGAAAATATGTCACATTGAGTATTAACATGAGCAGTATTTTCAATGGCCCTCTGGATCTCACGGTTAGACAGTGTGAGCTGAATCATACAATGTAGGCTTTCACCATTGGCATTTGCGATACTCCTGATATTTGATTTATGGGCATAAGGCACTGGTCCAAGGCATAATTCTCTACCTAACATCTTGTCTTCCACTGCATGAAGTCTCCTGCAGACCTGCTGAGCTTGTTTTGAGTCTGTAATTTAATAGAGATGGCTGACTGGAATTCGAGAGTAGGAAAAGGGAGAGAAGGAAACATAGTAGGTGAATATGGATTGGGGGAAAGAAATGAAAGAGGAAGCCGTCTGGTAGAATTTTGCACAGAGCATAACTTAATCATAACTAACACTTGGTTCAAGAATCATAAAAGAAGGTTGTATACATGGAAGAATCCTGGAAATACTAGAAGGTATCAGATAGATTATATAATGGTAAGACAGAGATTTAGGAACCAGGTATTAAATTGTAAGACATTTCCAGGGACAGATGTGGACTCTGACTACAATCTATTGGTTATGAGCTGTAGATTAAAACTGAAGAAACTGCAAAAAGGTGGGAATTTAAGGAGATGGGACCTGGACAGACTGATTAAACCAGAGGCTGTACAGTGTTTCAGGGAGAGCATTAGGGAACAATTGTCACAAATGAGGGAAAGATATACAGTAGAAGAAGAATGGGTAGCCCTGAGGGATGAAGTAGTGAAGGCAGCAGAGGATCAAGTAGGTAAAAAGACGAGGGCTAGTAGAAATCCTTGGGTAACAGAAGAAATATTGAATTTAATTGATGAAAGGAGAAAATATAAAAATGCAGTAAATGAAGCAGGCAAAAAGGAATACAAACGTCTCAAAAATGAGATCGACAGGAAGTGCAAAATGGCGAAGCAGGGGTGGCTAGAGGACAAATGAAAGGATGTAGAGGCTTATCTCACTAGGGGTAAGATAGATACTGCCTACAGGAAAATCAAAGAGACCTTTGGAGAAAAGAGAACCACTTGTATGAATATCAAGAGCTCAGATGGAAAACCAGTTCTAAGCAAAGAAGGGAAAGCAGAAAGGTGGAAGGAGTATATATATAGGGTCTATACAAGGGCGATATACTTGATGACAATATTCTGGAAATGGAAGAGAATGTAGATGAAGACGAAATGGGAGATACAATACTGCGTGAAGAGTTTGACAGAGCACTGAAAGACCTGAGTCGAAATAAGGCCCCGGGAGTAGACAACATTCCATTAGAACTACTGACGGCGTTGGGAGAGCCAGTCCTGACAACACTCTACCATCTGGTGAGCAAGATGTATGAGACAGGTGAAATACCCTCAGACTTCAAGAATAATATAATAATTCAATCCCAAAGAAAGCAGGTGTTCACAGATGTGAAAATTACCAAACAATCAGTTTAATAAGCCACAGCTACAAAATACTAACGTGAATTCTTTACAGACGAATGGAAAAACTAGTAGAAGCCAAACTTGGGGAAGATCAGTTTGGATTCCGTAGAAATATTGGAACACGTGAGGCAATACTGACCTTACGGCTTATCTTAGAAGAAAGATTAAGGAAAGGCAAACCTACATTTCTAGCATTTGTAGATTTAGAGAAAGCTTTTGACAATGTTGACTGGAATACTCTCTTTCAAATTCTAATGGTGGCAGGGGTAAAATACAGGGAGCGAAAGGCTATTTACAATTTGTACAGAAACCAGATGGCAATTGTAAGAGTCGAGGGACATGAAAGGGAAGCAGTTGTTATTCAATCTCTATATTGAGCAAGCAGCAAAGGAAACAAAAGAAAAAATTGGAGTAGGTATTAAAATCCATGGAGAAGAAATAAAAACTTTGAGGTTCGCTGATGACATTGTAATTCTGTCAGAGACAGCAAAGGACTTGGAAGAGCAGTTGAACGGAATGGACAGTGTCTTGAAAGGAGGATATAAGATGAACATCAACAAAAGCAAAACGAGGATAATGGAATGTAGTCGAATTAAGTCGGGTGCTGCTGAGGGAATTAGATTAGGAAACGAGACACTTGAAGTAGATTGCTATTTGGGGAGCAAAATAACTGATGATGGTCGAAGTAGAGAGGATATAAAATGTAGACTGGCAATGGCAAGGAAAGCATTTCTGAAGAAGAGAAATTTGTTAACATCGAGTATAGATTTAAGTGTCAGGGAGTCGTTTCTGAAAGTATTTGTATGGAGTGTAGCCATGTATGGAAGTGAAACGTGGACTATAAATTATTTGGACAAGAAGAGAATAGATGCTTTCGAAATGTGGTGCTACAGAAGAATGCTGAAGATTAGATGGGCAGATAACATAACTAATGACGAGGTATTGAATAGAATTGGGGAGAAGAGGAGTTTGTGGCACAACTTGACAAGAAGAAGGGACCGGTTTGTAGGACATGTTCTGAGGCATCAGGGGATCACCAATTTAGTATTGGAGGGCAGCGTGGAGGTTAAAAATCTTAGAGGGAGACCAAGAGATGAATACACTAAGCAGATTCAGAAGGATGTAGGTTGCAGTAGGTACTGGGAGATGAAGAAGCTGGCACAGGATAGAGTAGCAAAGAGAGCTGCATCAAACCAGTCTCAGGACTGAAGACCACAACAAACAACAACAACAGCTTTTTGAGTCATTAGAGTCTCTGATGAAGTCTCCAGCAGCAGAAGACAAAATTATGCCTTGTACCATGGCTTTATACCCATAAATCAAATATCAGCAACAGTGTGAGCTGAGTTTCACCAGGTCTCTGTTAGTGAAATCCATGTGGGTTCTTACAGAGCAGACCTCCATTCTCCAAAAAGGTGCAAGCACAAAACACTTTCCTTAATTTTACAACAGGGTGACATGAATAGTATAAGGCTATAATTATTTGCATTTGTTTAACTAACCTTTTCAGAAATGAGAAATACCTGTACCATTTTTCAATCACTTGGAATCCTTTGTCACTACACCAACCTATGATAAACAGTTTTTAGAAGGAGATATAGTTCTTTCGCATAATCTGTACAGAATCGTACAGGTATTTCAACGAGGCTCAGATGCCTTTCCTTTTGTGGATGACACACTTTTTACATACATACTTATGCCAATATCACAGTTGAGGATTTGATCCTACAAGGTGACAAAATCTGACCACACAGGAATTGTGTCATGGATATATATTTTCAAAGGCAAACACTTCAGCCTATGGGATGCCCAACTTAATCTCCCAACATAGATCTAGAAGAGCACATTTGGGATTATCTTGGGAGGCATTTTACTGGTTGTAGACCTTCTGTACAGACCTTTGTCACAATGAGAGCAGCTTTACAGAGAATGAAGCTTGCAGGTGCCATCAGTGACAACTTAATACATTATTGCTCATGCAATATTGATGTTTGAGGTAAGCACAAACAATACCTACAATATTTGCAATATACAAGATGGACACACAATTTTTATTTTTACATTTCAAACGTGCTTTAAATTTACAAATAAAGTTTCTATTTTGAACCAAGCTTTCACAGCTTATTAATGAAATCTCAGGCAACACTACTATGCACCCTGTCACAGTTACCAGAGTCAATGCACACTCCAGTTTAGTTGATGTCTTTGGTTGCAGCTGACATATTGCAAGTGAGAGATTGTGATTGTCAATAGATAGCCTTGTCCAGATTTCCTTAAAAAAAATTAGCCATAGCAAATGAATCTGCCACTGATGGATGCTTGTATGGTGTTAGAATGTTCCTGCAGTAACTGGACAGCTTGTGGTTTTCTGATGATTTAACACAATACAAGTTCCAGGAAATGTTGCTGATGAATCACTTCTCTTGTCATTTCACCTTAAAATAATCATGTGTGCTATAAATGATCCACTTGTAACAGAGTGTTTCTAGCCTTCTCCTTTCAAGTTATTGACTCTTTCAATCATTTCCATGTCTAAATGAGTAAAATATTTATTTTTGCATATTCATACTATGTGGCTGTATGACAACTGGCACTGGAAAAAAACTGCTTTCTACGATATCTTGGCTGGTCACCTAATAATTTTGTCGAATATATATTAGTAAACTCTGTGGCAAAAATGTAAAAAAACAGCTTTGATAATACTTCATGGAGCTAGAAGACAGTACTGAAAACGTAAAATTGTTAACCACCCCTGGGCTTCAAACACACAAAATAAATTTCGAAATTGGCAACATGTCCCTTCATCTCTAGTCAGTCAATACCATCACTGCACGATAGCGATGGAAATGTTACTGATGATGGTGCCACTAAAGCGGAGTTACTAAATACAGTTTTCCATAATTCCTTCATGAAAGAAGACGAAGTAAATATTCCAGAATTCGAAACCAGAACAGCTGTTAGCATGAGTGACATAAAAGTAGATATCTTAGGTGTTGAGAAACAACTCAAAGCACTTAAAAAAGGCAAGTCTTCTGGTCCAGATGGTATACCAACCAGGTTTCTTTCAGAGTATGCAGACACAATAGTGCCTTTCTTAGCAATCATATACAACTGCTCACTTGACGAAAGATCTGTTCCTAAAGACTGGAAAGTAGCACAGGTCACACCAATATTCAAGAAAGGAAATAGGAGTAACCTATTGAATTACAGACCCATATCACTGACCTCAATTTGCAGTAGGATTTTTGGAGCATATACTGTACTCTAACATTATGAATCACCTTGAAGAAAATGACTTATTGATACATAACCAACACGGATTCAGAAAATATTGTTCTTGTGCAACACAGCTAGCTCTTTATCCCCATAAGGTAACGAGTGCTGTCGACAAGGGATCTCAGATCAATTCCACATTCCTAGATTTCCAGAAAGCTTTTGATATCGTTCCTCACACACGACTATTAATCAAATTGCATGCATATGGAGTATCATCTCAGTTGTGTGACTGGATTCATGATTTCCTCTCAGAGAGGTCACAGTTCGTAGTGACTGATGGTAAATCATCGAGTAGAACAGAAGTGATATCTGGTGTTACGCAAGGTAGTGTCATATGCCCTCTGCTTTTCCTGATTTACATAAATGATCTAGGTCATAATCTGAGCAGCCACCTTAGATTGATTGCAGATGACACTGTAATTTACCATCTAGTAAAATCATCAGACGATCAGTTCCAATTACAAAATAATCTAGAGAGAATTTCTGTATGGTGCGAAAAGTGGCAATTGGCACTAAACAAAAGTGTGAGGTCATCCACATGGGTCCTAAAATAAATCCGATAAATTTTGGGTATACAATAAATCACACAAATCTAAGGGCTGTCAATTCGACTAAATGCCTAGGAATTACAATTACGAGCAACTTAAACTGGAAAGACCACATAGATAATATTGTGGGGAAGGCGAAAGAAAGACTGCGTTTTGTTGGCAGAACACTTAGAAGATGCAACAAACCCACTAAAGAGACAGCCTACATTACACTTGTTCGTCCTCTGCTGGAATATTGCTGCGCGGTATGGGATCTTTACCAGGTAGGATTGACGGAGGACATCGGAAAAGTGCAAAGAAGGTCAGCTCGTTTCATGTTATCATGCAATAGGGGTGAGAGTGCCACTGATATGATACACGAGATGGGGTGGCAGTCACTGAAACAAAGGCGGTTTTCTTTGCGGCGAGATCTATTTATGAAATTTCAATCGCCAACTTTCTCTTCTGAATGCAAAAAATTTTGTTGACACCCACTTATGTAGGGACAAATGATCATCATAATAAAATAAGAGAAATCAGAACACGAATGGAAAGATTTAGGTGTTCCTTTTCCCACATGCCATTCAAGAGTGGAATGGTACAGAAGTAGTATGAAAATGATTCGATGAACCCTCTGCCAGGCACTTAAGTGTGAATTGCAGAGTAACCATGTAGATGTAGTCAATTTTAAATATATGCACTTTCTCATAAATATTTGTTTTACCATGGTGATTAATGAAGCATAGACAGGGAAGCTTTACATCACCAGTGTGGACACAGTATAAGGTGCTGGACACACAAACAGTTCGGAGCAACTCTCTCCTGTGCTAGCAAAATAGGTAAATTACTTCAAACACTGTTTACAAAGAATGTAAGTACTATTCTCATCAACATTTGGTACAACTCATTTTTGCCTCATTTAAAACTCACTATGTCTGTCAACACGAGAGTTGTGCAAATACTTACCAAAGTGTATGTGCACAAAATTGTGAGTGTAACCATAAATGAGTAATTCTAATCATTTTACTGTTGCTTTGTACACAATTGGTTGCTTATGCCAACATTCTGCCACAAAATGACAGAATTACTAAACATACAGTGGGCCGACTTGTACTTAACATTATGCCTGTTATTTTTGGAATTGTGACCAGCAAAACTTTTTACACCATTAACTTACAAAGCATTTGAAAAAATTATGAGTACTAAACTATTAGTACCATGGAGCAAGAAAGAAACAAATTAAAATGTATCTCACTCAAAATAATGAAATAATTTTCCTGATGTTAACTAAAAATTTATTTCTCTCACAGAATTATTAAAATTATTCTTTGTGGAACTAAATATTTAATGGGTATTCCACCTTTAAAAAGGTACTAATCATATTTAATCAGCTACTGAAGGATTTAAAAAAAAAATATTACATCCTGATGATAACACAGTTTTATTCAGTATCCAATTGTTCATTTCCACAAAATAGCTGATAGGTAAGTAACAAAAATCTCAAATATCCAAGATGTTTACGGTGAAACAATCCAGCAGCCTTGACACTAATGCCCTCCTGTCATGTGCTGTGCTGTCACTCCACTCTCCTTCTGTCCTACTTTTGTTCGTTTTTGAGCTACTTATGACATGTTTACTCATACCACCTATTTACACATGTGAATGGAATAAACTGCTAATTACCTTGCAATTCTTGCTGATGGACGCACAACCTCTGACCATGCAAGTTTCCCATGCATACTGTGAACTAAACCGAGTCCTCTAAGTAAACCAGGTACACCAACAAGTAGCCCGGCTTTCAAACCTTCACTACTTGTCAGGAGACTTTCAGAAAGGCTAGAAGGTGCTGTTTCTCTAAAATCTATAACATCCAGAACTTTCTTCTTCCGATGGTCATACACAATCAGAAATCCACCACTGCAATTGAAAAAAATTAATCATCATGATACAAAGAATAAGAATATCCACCAGATGGAATTGAAGGGCACTACTCGAAATGTATGTTTATTAACTTCAACGTAAAATAGTGAAAAGAACATAAAAATCTTCAGTAATGTAAATATACTATTTTCACTATCCTTTAGGAAACAACTAACATAAGACAACTTTACTATTATTAAGTTATATTTGATGTGGGTGCAATGGTATACAAGCATCTGACTTCTTTGCCTGGTTCAGAATAGCAAAGTGATGACAGCTAGTCTATATTATAGCCACCACAGCAACAACCAATAGGAGAAAGAGCTTGGTCATGTCCTCTATTTTGTTCACTGTTGTCATAGCACATTTTTACCTTAGGTGCCAGTTGCCACATTCAGCTGCAGACAATTCTTGCAGCCAATAATGTAAGAGCTGCAATTTATTTTAATTGTTTGCACTCATTGCAATTTGTTTTCATTGTTTGCATTGTTTCTCTGTGTGGCGTGTTTATTTTATGCCACAGAATGTCATCAACTAGTTACGAAAGTGCACATAAAAGTGATAAGACAACCTCTAAGACTATCACTGCTGTGCTAAGCAAATTCTATACTGGACATTAATGGGTAGCATGTGAATGTATCCAGAAAGGAAACACACTGTTGTTGCTGCTGCAGTTGTATTCTGCACACTAACATGAACCCATAACATCGTCTGTCACATGCTCAACTGTCACTTTTTTTGTTGTAATCGAGGTATAGTAGCCAAAAACAAAAAATGTTCCTTCCCCCTACACTGTAAGTACACAGGGTATTTAATTCCCCATAAATGTTATTTTCCACTCTTTCTACATATCAGTTTATGACTAAGTCAAATTGTTTGCCACCTCTCAAGCACCCACCCTCGGTTCCACGTTTTGGTTCAATCACTATCTCAATTTTCTCATACCTGCTTCAACCTGTTCCACATGTGGCAATTTGAATATATAGAATTCTTTCTTCCTCCAGTCTCCTCACAAATGTCACATGCTTGTAGTGTTTTTATTGTATTACACATTTAATAACCTAGTTACACTTTGAACACAGATTTCTTAGTACTAAAGAAAAATGTGGTGTGCATACTTCACAGAAATTTCAGACCAATGACCTCTTGTTTGCTGCTTACTGGATTACACATAACAGCAACAATATAGCCAGTATAATAATAATAATAATAATAATTATTATTATTATTATTATTATTATTATGATCATGATGATGATGATAAAACACCAGTAAAAGTAAGCAATTCTGATCATCTGAAGAGCGTTGTTGACATAACAGCAAATAGACTAATGATGACACTTTGGAAATGACATACTAACAATATTAGTAACAAGCACGCCACTTTAATTTTTTTCCCAGTACATCTATCAGTCAAGTTTATCTGGAATGGAGATTAGGGTTTTGTGTCTTGCTGATGATGCATTAAATACTGATGAGTATAAATTTGGATTGGGCAAGGATGGGGAAGGAAACTTTTTATACAGATCATCTTGGTATTCACTCCAACTGACTTAGAGAAAGTGCAGAAATCTTAAACATGGATGGCAGGATGGGAACTTCATCCCTGAATGCGAGTTTAGTGCCTTAACCATAGCACCTCACTGCTCTATTTAATGAGTAGTACGCAATGGTTAGCAACTTCATCTTCCACTTAGACTTGCAGCCTGAAGTGCTTTAAACTCAATGCCATTGCAGATAGAACATTTTTATAGCACTATCCACCTTGCAGATGCAAAAGAACCAATAAAAGAACTAATAAATACATTCATATGGCACAAAATATGTAAAACACACACACACACACACACACACACACACACACACTCTCTCTCTCTCTCTCTCTCTCTCTCTCTCTCTCTCTCTCTCTCCGGTAGCAGAGTGCATCCCGATTCTGGGAACAATCCCCTACACTGTAGCTAAGCCATTTCTGTACTATATCCTTTCTTCCAGGAGTGCCATTTCCACATGATGTTTAGGAGAACTTCTGTGAAGTTTGGACGGTAGGACAGAGTTACTGGCAGAAGTAAAGTTGTGAGGGTGAGTGATGAGTTGTGCTTGGATAGCTCAGTTGGTAGAGTGATTGGTCCCGAAGGCAAAGGCCCCAGGTTTTAATCCTGGTCCAGCACTCAGTTCAAATCTTCAGGGAAGTTTCAACCACAGAAACGTTTAATTCACATAAAAAGATGGGCTGGTCACTATTTACCTACACAAGATGCACTTCTACTGCAGTCAATTAAAAACTCAAAACAGAACTTGAGTAAGGTTATTTACTCTTTACATTACAGCTTATTATCTAGACAGCTGATATAGACCATAAACCCACATTTTTGAGGATTGCAAACTCAAACTCTATCCGAATAGGCCTCAGATGGCCCAATGGTACCAGCCAACCATAGTGTCATTCTCAGCTGATACGTATCACTGGATGCGAATATGGAGGGGCATGTTATCAGTGCACCACTCTCCCGGCTGTTGTCAGCTTTTGTGACCAGGGACACAACTTCTCAATCAATATTTAGAAAAAATTCTAATTTCACAAAAGGCCTTCAACACCAGAATAACTAGTGTACACAAATAAAGCTTACTCGGAAGGTAGCCCTGAATGCTGATTAACAGGTAAAATGGAAGGCCTTGTCAAAGAACTTAGTTTCTTCCAATACTATACTATTTTTGTCTATAAAATTACATAAAAGACCAGAAACGATAACTCACCCTCCCAGCCCCGTGACATGAAGGTTGACGACACCAAGGCACAATGTGGCTGCCACGGCAGCATCCACAGCATTTCCTCCTTTCTTCAGAATGTCAGTCCCAATAGTAGAACATTCTATACTGTCTGTAGCAACACTTCCATGTGGAGTAAACTGTAAGCATTCTTTACTATGCTTAACAGGAATTTATTGTACTAAAATCTATTGACTAACATGAAATTTATACTAGCAAGTTTGCTATGCTGAATATATTTCTCTCACTTCTGACACACGAGGCATGAAGTTTCTTGGTAAAACAAAATTATGCACAATAACTAAGCTGTATAGTGCTCATCGGGCACCAATCTGTGTCAGTAGGTATATGAATCTTCAAGGTGAGCAAAGTTTGAGGACTGCTGTGGCACTCCAGACAGTAGACTAAAAATTCCAATGGATATTTTTTAGTGCTTTATCACATTAATACTTTTGTTTCTGACAGCAACAAACCTGGCTGTAGACAGTGGCTGATAGCTCTCCTCTTCTAAGATCAGGCCATCTACAGAGTAAATGGAAGCTGTACAAAAGTAAAAAAGGAAATACCGAGTTGCTCAAAAGTGTATCAGCAACACATTGCAGGGCCCACATTCGATACATGATTAGTACTGGATTAATTAATTAGTTAGTTATTTATTTACACGTCCCACAGATCATTTGAAAGATTCTCTCATCAAAATGATGTGGAAGCAGGCAGTTTACAGGATCTCTATACATGATTACTGTTAGCATTAATTTTATTCCTACACATACGACTACAAGGATTTTTTTCCTTTTTTTTCTAGCTACCAGTTTTTAAGTAGAAATTTGTCAATGGAATAGAAGTTGTCCAGGAGAAATAATTTTAAATTAGGTTTAAAACTTACTTCACTATCTGTCACACATTTCTATGTTCTTTGGCCAATGATCAAAAATTTTTATTGTTTTTTGTTGATCTCCTCTCTAAGCCATTGACAGCTATAATAATGGGTAATAAAGGTCATTTAACTCTCTAGTGTTGTAGGTAGTGTCAAATTGTGATGGATTATTTATGACAAATTTCATTAGTGAAAGTATGTATTGTGACGGCACAGTTAAAATGCCTAGCTACCTGAAGAGGCACCTACATTACGTCCATCGGTGAACACAATACATTATTCTTATTGCTCACTTTTGTCCAATCAACACTTTCTTTCCGAGTGATGTTACCCCATTAAATTATTGCGTGAGACATTAATGAGTAGAAATATGCAAAATATGTGGGGAGGTTGATATGTTTGGATCCAAGATTAGCAATTACACATAGAGTAAAAGTAGTTGAACTTAACTATTTGTAAAGCTCAGTAATATGCTTCTACAAATTTTCATCAATATGTACACTGAAAAATTTGGAGCATTCTACCTCACTTACTGACTCCTGCTGATGTGCTACATGAATTGTTGATATGACTATTTGTTGTACAGAACTGAATGTAGTATCTCTTTTCAAAATTTAGAAAGTCTATTTTTAGAGAACCTCTTAATAATTCTTTGTAAAATATCACTTACCAACTCTTATGTTGCTTTCTCTTTAATGGGATTTCTTATAACACTAGTCTGTCTTCAAAAAATAGCAATTTTGCTTGTTAAATGTTAAGTGGAAGATAATTCACATATATAAAGAATAAGAGTGTACTCAAAATCAAAGCCTGTGGGACTCCCTTTGTGATTTTACCCTAGTCACTAAAATTTTCTACCTTTCTGACATTGTCTGAATTATTCAGCACAACCTTTCGCATTCTGTTTGTCAAGTATGATTCAAACCAGCTGTGTGTAAAGCCATCAATTCCATAAAACTTGAGTTTTTCTAAGTGAGTATCATGTTCTACACAACTGAAGGCCTTGGATGTATCTCAAAAAATGCCAACTGGCAATACATTATTATTTAAGGCTTGCACTATTTGATAAGTGAATATATAAATAGCATTCTCAGTTGAGCAACTTTTCTGGAATCCAAACTGTGAAGTGCCAAGTAAATTATTTTCACTTAAGTGTGTAGCTACTCTCGAATACATTACTTTTTCGAATATTTTGTGAAAAGATGTCGGTAAGGATATTGGATGATAATTGCTTAAGTCTGTCTTGTCACCTTTCTAATGAAGTGGTTTAAAAATTGCATATTTTAAACTTTCTGGAAAAATTCCTTGTGCCAATGACACATTGCATATATCACTAAGGGCACTACTTATTAAGTTGGAACAACTTTTCAGAAACCTGTTTTAAATACCACCAACCCCACGAGAGCTTTTGTTTTCTAGAATTTTTATAATGGTATTCATTTTAGTGAATGATGTTGGTACCACTTCTAGCTGCTTAAAGTTTTGTAGCACGGCATTTTTAATACATTCTCTTGCTTCTTCACCTGGTCCATTTAATCCTATATCTGCTGCTACGTTTAGAAAGTGATTGTCAAAGTACTTGCAACATGTGAATTATCAGTCATAACATTGTCATTTAGTTTAACTGTTATGACATCTTGTATACTGACTGGCTGTCCTGACTCCCATTTGACAATGCCCTGTACAGGTTTAATCTTATTATATGTATTATTTATTTCTCTCAGCAAAGGCATATTTCTGGACATTTTGTCTGCAGCTCGTGGTCTAGTGGCTAGCACTGCTGCCTCTGGATCACGGGGTCCTGGGTTTGATTCCCGACCAGGTTGGAGATTTTCTCTGCCTGGGGCTGGCTGTTTGTGTTGTCCATCACCATTACCATCACCATCACCATTCGGTGATAGTGGCAAGATTGGACTGTGTAAAAATTGGAACTTTTTATGGGTGCTGATGACTGCCCAGTTGAACGTCCCACAAACCAATCATCATCATCATCATCATCATCTGGACATTTTAATGACTTTCCTTAAAATACTACAGTATTTTTTGTAGTATGCAGGTAATGTCAGATCTTGATTTAACTCTGGCCTTTACATACATTTCTGTCTTCCTCTTACATAGATTTTAATTCCCTTAGTTACCAATGGCTTACTTTCTTTATAATGGATCTTTTGGATAATTTTTTATGAAAGCAACTTTCAATTATTGGATACAACTGTGTTTAATCTTAAAAGACAAACAAAGTCATGTGGATCACAAGACTGTGTTTGGGAATAATCACCAACACCGGTTGCGTTGTGCATGCCTGCTTCCATATAGAGAAAATAGAGCCAATCTTTCATGCAGAGTCATGTGCCAGTACCTCACGAGCTCATATTCCAGGGTATATAACACTGGTGACACAGATAATGTCAATGAAGACATTGCTTCTACGCTTACCAGCTAAACAAGATCATACGTTTGCTGTGTGATGGTATGGGGCAATAATGTGTCACTTTACCGTCTTATTTTCCTTTTAATGAAAATTTGTAATGCCATTTCTGTTATATTCCAAGCAAATATACTTAATTTTTGCTATATAGCACTTTTGATTTTCATCCTCACCTGGAGTTCATATACGTACACTGTAACAAAATTTAATGATATAGCTAATCTTTTATGCTGTAAACCCAATAAACATAATTCAAGGAATCAGAAGCACTACAATTTTATTACATCAGATAGGTTGAAATGTGGAAGATGAACTCACCTAATTCTTCTATTTGCTAAAACATTTGACTCCATTACAAGAATTATGGATACAATGATATGCCAATTCAGTATAGGTGCCATTAAGTGCTAAGGTGTCACTCTCTTTTATCTGCCCCCTTACAGAGATTGAGGGCAGTGGTAGCTCTGTTAAGCACAGACCAATTCCAACATTGCCACTTGACATATGATTCAAGTGACCAGTGACCTGAGGCCTGATGCATTACACACAAAATCTCCTACTGCCCTCAACCCTGCAAAACATTTCACTGAACTCCATACATGGCAACCTGCTCTCTTCACCGAAGAGTCAAGCAGTATATTGCTCCCTCCTACGTATATCTCGCGAAGAGACCCTGAGGATAAAATCAGAGAGATTAGAGCCCACACAGAGGCATACCGACAATCCTTCTTTCCACGAACAATACGAGACTGGAATAGAAGGGAGAACCGATAGAGGTACTCAAGGTACCCTCCGCCACACACCGTCAGGTGGCTTGTGGAGTATGGATGTAGATGTAGATGTCCTGTCACTTCCAGACTCAATCTACATAATCATATTCCCAATCCCTGTTCTTCTGAGATTGATTTTTTGTTAGACTTTTATTTTATTTTATTATTTTTTTTAATTCACCCCTGACATTCCTTTCATTCTCACTTTACGCCCATTTCCCTGTCTCTCTGTCCATTTGAGGTCTACTTAAGAAGGGAAATGGGTTAGCACAGTGGTTGTTGTTGCTGCCACAGTTGTTTGTGAGAAAGGCAGATTTTCTGCCTGAAAATCTACCAATTAAAATCAACTGATTTAACCTAATGAGAGCTACTGGTATGCTGTAAACTGTAACTTTCCTCAGACACTTTTAATTAATATGTAGACATATCAGCTGCTGCGTTTACAAGGAATTTGTATTTTGCTGTAAGAATTTCCAATTGCAAGGCAAAATATGCTGCCAACGTGCACAACTGTACATGCTTGAATGTCCTTACTTACAGTAGTGGTTCAGTGACACTGAATTACTTACCCTTTGCTCCTCAACAAAGACAAAACATTATCTGTTTCTGCCCATATTGTTAACCTAAATTAAACATACCACATGTCAGGTGCTATCAGTCTTAATTTTCTCCACCAACTGCATATTCATTATTTTTTAAAATGAGAGTTGTATTTGCTAATTTCCAACACCGAAAGCCTCAAAGATTAAACATGGCCAATATTTAGATTGTTATATGTGTAACATTAATCCTACCAACCTGAGCTCTCTGTTGGGAACCTGGGTTCTGCCTCTCACAAGCCTGGATGAGGAGCAGTATCTTAAAAAATGGTAGTTCAACTGGCCCAAAGACTGCAATAGTCTTTGAGGCAAATGGGGTCAGTCGATCATCAATAGAGCTCACAGAGCAGAAAGAGCAAACCTTATTGTTGGAGTAAACATAGATAAGTTTCATCTTGAAGGAAGGCAGCAGTTCTTTCAGTAGTCAAATCTAGTGGAAATCGAACAGATTTATACAGCAACTGGTATGTTATCTGCAAGTATGGTGGGGATTGTTTTGAAGTCTGCAGCACTGCAATGTGGAAGACAAAAGGTAACCATGAAATTATCATTCCTTCCTACTTGCAATTCTCTGCTACAAAAATTAACACAGCTTCTTTCTCATCGTAGCAGCCCCTATTAGGTTCTCTGAGAAATAATTACTCAAAATGAGCTATCAATGTAGTGCGCATACATAAAACTTGTTTTTTTGTGCTCCATGATTTTTCAGTTTTTAGAGGGATAAAATGACACTATAGTGTTTATCTTTGGCATGCTTATGCAGGAAATGTCACAAAACTGTCTAGGTGTCAGATCTGTGCACTGCACACATGAATTTACAAATATAAGTTACATCTACATCTACATGATTACTCCGCAATTCACATTTAAGTGCTTGGCAGAGGGTTCATCGAACCACAATCATACTAACTCCCTACCATTCCACTCCCGAACAGCGCGCGGGAAAAACGAACACCTAAACTTTTCTGTTCGAGCTCTGATTTCTCTTATTTTATTTTGATGATAATTTCTACCTATGTAGGTTGGGCTCAACAAAATATTTTCACATTCGGAAGAGAAAGTTGGTGACTGAAATTTTGTAAATAGATCTCGCCGCGAGGAGAAACGTCTTTGCTTTAATGACTTCCATCCCAACTCGCGTATCATATCTGCCACACTCTCTCCCCTATTACGTGATAATACAAAACGAGCTGCCCTTTTTTGCACCCTTTCGATGTCCTCCGTCAATCCCACCTGGTAAGGATCCCACACTGCACAGCAATATTCTAACAGAGAATGAACGAGTGCAGTGTAAGCTGTCTCTTTAGTGGGCTTGTTGCATCTTCTAAGTGTCCTGCCAATAAAACGCAACCTTTGGCTCGCCTTCCCCACAATATTATCTATGTGGTGTTTCCAACTGAAGTTGTTCATAATTTTTACACCCAGGTACTTAGCTGAATTGACAGGCTTGAGAATTGTACTATTTATCGAGTAATCGAATTCCAACGGATTTCTTTTGGAACTCTTGTGGATCACCTCACACTTTTCGTTATTTAACGTCAACTGCCACCTGCCACACCATACAGCAATCTTTTCTAAATCGCTTTGCAACTGATACTGGTCTTCGGATGACCTTACTAGACTGTAAATTACAGCATCATCTGCAAACAGCCAACAACAACTGCTCAGATTGTCACCCAGGTCATTTATATAGATCAGGAACAGCAGAGGTCCCAGGACGCTTCCCTGGGGAACACCTGATATCACTTCAGTTTTACTCAATGGTTTGCCATCTATTACTACGAACTGCGACCTTCCTGACAGGAAATCACGAATCCAGTTGCACAACTGAGACGATACCCCATAGGCCCGCAGCTTGATTAGAAGTCGCTCGTGAGGAACGGTGTCAAAAGCTTTCCGGAAACCTAGAAATACGGAATCAACTTGAGATCCCCTGTCGATAGCAGCCATTACTTCGTGCGAATAAAGAGCTAGCTGCGTTGCACAAGAACAATGTTTTCTGAAACCATGCTGATTACGTATCAATAGATTGCTCCTTTCGAGGTGATTCATAATGTTTGAATACAATATATACTCCAAACCCCTACTGCAAATCGACGTCAATGATATAGGTCTGTAGTTTGAAGGATTACTCCTACTACCCTTCTTAAACACTGGTGCGACCTGCGCAATTTTCCAATCTGTAGGTACAGATCTATCGGTGAGCGAGCGGTTGTATATGAGTGCTAAGTAGGGAGCTATTGTATCAGCGTAATCTGAAAGGAACCTAATCGGTATACAATCTGGACCTGAAGACTTGCCCGTATCAAGCGATTTGAGTTGCTTCGCAACCCCTAAGGTATCTACTTCTAAGAAACTCATGCTAGCAGCTGTTCGTGTTTCAAATTCTGGAATATTCCATTCGTCTTCCCTGGTGAAGGAATTTCGGAAAACTGCGTTCAATAACTCCGCTTTAGTGGCACAGTCGTCGGTAACAGTACCATCGGCACTGTGCAGCGAAGGTATTGACTGCGTCTTGCCGCTTGTGTACTTTACATACGACCAGAATTTCTTCGGATTTTCTACGAAATTTCGAGACGTTTCGTTGTGGAACCTATTAAAGGCATCTAGCATTGAAGTCCGTGCCAAATTTCGTGCTTCTGTAAATTTTAGCCAATCTTCGGGATTTTGCGTTCTTCTGAACTTCCCATGCTTTTTCCATTGCCTCTGCAACAGCGTTCGGACCTGTTTTGTGTGCCATGGGGGATCAGTTCCATCTCTTACCAATTTATGAGGTATGAATCTCTCAATTGCTGTTGCTACTATATCTCTGAATTTGAGCCACATGTTATTTCTTTGTGTACACGTCAGACCACATGCATCAATAAATTCACTTAGAAAATCTAGTTCCTAAATTTTTATGCAAAATTAAATATGGTTTCAGGTCGACTGTATCAAAACTCATGCATGTGTTAACATATATAGTGTATTCTTGAAAGTCGACTGCTGTGAAGAACGTATTTCGTAAATAAGACCAGTGGCAATCTACAATTATGCTTCATACAATTTTGTTGTTGGTATCCTCATTCACCCCAATTTCAGTGTATATCTGTGTGAGTGAAGATTTTTTTTGAGACTTTTTGGTAGTTTAGGAGTGTTGTGCATAATATATTCTGTAGTAAATCTATAGCTGCTTATTCTAAAAATGTCAGCAGTAAAATGTAATTGAGAAAGTGTTTCAATTTTAACCATAGTTCAGCTAATTACACAATTAGTGCATTATTTTCACCTTTTTCATGCTCATTGACTGGTCTATTCTAAGGAAGTGTTTCAAAGTGGATGATCATGATGTAAAAATAGCTCTTACGAAATCAACAGCTGTGGCAAAGTAGTGTGTACTGGGCCTCTCATATCAGTATCTGTCATATTTAGTTTCCCCTCTAAACAGTAGTGTATACAATATGCACTTGGACCGAGCGAGGTGGTACAGTGGTTAGCACACTGGACTCGCATTCGGGAGGACGACGGTTCAATCCCGTGTCCGGCCATCCTGATTCAGGTTTTCCGTGATTTCCCTAAATCGCTCCAGGCAAATGCCGGGATGGTTCCTTTGAAAGGGCACGGCCGGCTTCCTTCCCCGTCCTTCCCGAGACCGATGACCTCGCAGTTTGGTCTCTTCCCCAAACAACCAACCAATATGCACTTGGTGTAAATTTCTGGCATTTTCTAGTTTGTTATGATCATAAATTCAAGTAGAGTGGGGGGCAGCGGGAGGGAGGGAGAGGGGGGGGGGGGCAAGGAACCAATACATTATATCCCAGCATCTCATCATAACAGAAATCACTTACAGCATAACATTTCCAACATAAAATCTTATAAACAAACATGTAGAGCATTCACGTAATCTATCAACTTTGGAGTCGCTGGCAGGCAGTCTTCTGGTTTACCATAATACAATGATGTGGGGCATTCTTCTGTGGCATGTCTGATTGTCTGTGGTTCTCCACAATCACAAACTGGGGATGACTGCTTATCCTATTTATATAAAAAATGTACACATCTAACATGTTGGGTTCCCATTCCTTTTAGTAGTGGCCATGTTATGTGCGGAAAGGCAAATCACAGTGGTTTTAGGGTGATACACGTCAAATTGTCATTTTGTTGTCCAGTCAACTCTCAAGTCCAAGCATTAGTAAAGATGAACTCATCCTCCACAATGACTCTTGGTTGGCTGGATTAGCGATTAAAGGGACTAAACTGAAAGGTTATCAGTCTCTTTTTTTCCTCAGTCACACAGGTCTCAGATTAAAACCATACCTCAAAATAATCTTATCCCTTCAAATCTGGGAGAGGAACAAAATACGTAAAACTATGTGTGTAACCACAATGAAGTAGAAAACAAAAGTATCAAGCCAAAATTGAAAAGGAAAAAGTGGTAAAAGGTGTTAAAACAATATAGCAGATGGTCTTGGCTGGCTGATCACAAGAATAAAAAAAAGGATGGGCCAGCCATTCTGAAACACACTAAAATTGCCAGCCTAAAAATACGAGGCAAGGGAAAAACAGAAGATGAAGAGATGAACAACTATTCAAACAGACAGCAACAGGAGAAGCAAGGAAGGGTTAAAATGTAGATAGGGTGAGGGCCTGAAAGATGAGAGTACAGCACCCACCCTTAAATAGAATGATAAAACCCCCTTCATGGATAAAACTTAAAAACTATGTTAGCCATTGAGGCATTGTCACCTAAAAGCGAAGGGAGGACATCAGGGAGATTAGAAGTCCGCCGCAGGGCAGCTACATTTGGATAGTCCAAGATGTGGACCACTGTCAAGTGTGAATCACAGTGAAGCTGAGGTGAGGTGAGTCTTTGTGATGTAGGTGGTGACCGTGACTCAGCCAAGTACAGCCGATGTGGAAATCGCAAAGTCCTTGCGAGGGGCTTCCATAGAGGACCTCCACACATTCACTTTTGGCAAAGTCAGGAAGTGCCATTCTGTATTCCAAACCCCATAAACCTTGCAGCATAATGCCAATCGAAGATCAGATTTCGATACGCCAATCTCCAGGCTCAGTTTGCAAGTAGCCTGTTGGCAAGTTCATTTCCCAGGATTCCGACATGTCCTGGGGTCAGTACGAAGACCACTGGATGCCCACACCGTTCGAGAAAGTAAATGGACTCTTAGATGGCGATCACCTACGGATGGCAAGGATACCACTGGTCGAGAGCTCGTAAGGTGCTCGAGGAGTCACTACAAATGAGGAAGGACTCCCTGCCGCAGTAACAGATATGCTCAAGAGTGCGAGAGATGGCTCCCAGATCTGCAGTGAAAACACTGCAGCCATCTAGCAAGATGGCTGTTCAGTATGTCCTGTATGAGCATACGTGAATCCCACATAGCCCTCAACCATCAAGCCATCTGGGTAAACTACCTCTGAACTCTGGGACCTATCAAGAATAGAGAGAAACAGTCAGTGGAGGGCTGCAAGATGAACTGAGTCTTTACGACTTATGGTATGTCCTGACAAAGCTGTGGTCGAGGTATGTATGACGGAGGTGTACATGAATGGACCCAAAGGAGGGGTGGCAGAGAGAAAGACTCGAGTTCAGTGAGAAAGGGCTCAGATACGGACTGCAATTGTAATCCCCAATCTGGGCCACCATTGTGGGAGATGGACTGCCATGTCAGGGAAACGAGATGGTAATTAGGATGTTTAAGTCAGCTGTGAATGTGTGCGGTATAATTGGCAAGCTGCTGCTGTTGCCAGATCTGCAATGGCGGAACCCCAGCTTCCACGAATGCACTATACACAGGGCTCATTCAGAAAGCTCCCGTTGTTAGTCTAACTCCACGATGGCGTATAGGGTCCAACATCCACAATACTGATGGCGATGCTGAACCACACACCAGGCTCCCATACTCAATATGGGACTGTACGAGGGCTTTGTACAGCTGCAACAATGTAGGGTGATCTGCACCCCACTCGGCGTGACTCAGGCATTGAAGAACGTTAAGGTGCTGCCAGCGCTTTTGCTTAAGTTGACGAAGATCAGGAAACCAAGTTAAGCGGACATCCTAAAAAGCAATAAGAGTCCACTGCATTACAGAGGTAGTCATCAAGACAAAGTTGTGGATGTGGGTGAATTGTACGACAGTGAAAGAAGTGCGTGACCCAAGTTTTGGCAGCTGTAAGCTAAAAGCCATGGGTGAGACCCCATGACTACACTTTTTGCATGGCTCCCCGCAGTCGACGTTTAGCCACACCAATAGCAGATGAGCACAAGGAAATGCAAAAGTCGTCAGCATATAAGAAGGGTAATACTGAGGACTCCACCGATGCTGCGAGACCATTAATGGCCACCAAAAAGAGTGGGATGCTCAGTACAGAACCCTGCGGGACCCCATTCTCTTGCATATGGGGGGAGCTGCATGAAACAGCAACTCAAACTCTGAAGGTGTGCTGCAACAAGAAGTTCTTTATAAAAATCTGGAATGGGTCATGGAGGCCCCACTCATGTAATATAGCAAGGGTGTGGTGCTGCCAAGTGGTGTCGTAGGATTTCGTCAGGTCACAAAAGACAGCAATAAGCTGATGACAGCAGGAAAAGGTCATTCAGATGGTAGACTCCAGGTATACCAAGTTGTCAGTGGGGCCCTGGGAAAGAGCCAGAAGGCCCCGAAACTCAAGGAGCCAACAAAACCGCTGACTCACCATGTGTTTGAGCAGCTTCCACAGAACATTGGTGAGGCTATCCATATATAGTGGGTTCTAACCAGGTTTGAACACTGGAACAATGATACTTTCTCGCCACTGCAATGGGAATTCGCCATCGCTCCACATGTAGCTCATGATGACAAGGAAGTGGCGCTGGTATCCTGCTGATAGATATTTAACCATTTGGTGAAGGATGCGGTCTAGCCGAGGGTTTGTGTAGGGACACTGTGCAAGGGCACTGAGAAATACCCACTCACTGAATGGAGCATTATATGGTATGTAATGAAAGGTAGTTGTTGTCATTCCACCCACTGTTTGAGGGTATGAAAGGTGGGGTGGTAATTCTCAGATGCAGAGGTTCAAGCATAATGCTCACAAAATGCTCTGCGATTGTGTCTGGGTCAGTACATATAGCTGCATGCGTGGAAATCCCAGCTATACCTACAGGGGTCTGATATCCGTAGAGGTGTCTGAGCTTAGTCCAAACCTGGGAAGGAGAGGTTCGTGTTCCAATGGTGGAGATGTACCATTCCCAGCACTCCTGCTTCCATCTTTTGATTAGTTGACAGACCTGGGCATGGAGCTGTTTGAAGGCAATGAGGTGCTCCATTGATAGGTGTTGCCTATGACATTCTACGGCCCCCCTACGATCCCCAATGGTTGCAGTGATTACCAGCAACCACCAAGGCACTGCCTTACACCAGGGGCAACCTGAGAAACAGGGGATTGCCAATTCAGATGCAGAAACAAGGGCTGTAGTAATATTCCAGATCACCACATCGATGTTGCCATTGATGGAAAGCCAATGGTGGTAGCAGAGGTGAAAGCATCCCTCTCAATCAGGGTAAGAGCCCATATGGGCAAGCGTCCAGATGAGTGACATCTTGGGAGGGACAGGAAAAGCAGAAAGTGGTCACTATCACACAAGTCGTCGAGAGTTCTTCAGTGGATAGATGGTAGAACGCCACAACTAAAAACTGAGAGATGAATGGCCGAGTATGTGCCATGTGCCACACTGAAATGAGTGGGGGCACCTGTATTTAGAAGGCAACGGTCAAGTTGAGTTAGTAAATTCTCGACATCTTAACCACGACCAGTAATCTTGCTTCCAGCCCACAAAGGGTTAAGGGTGTTGAAACGTGTGGCAAGGCGGAGGGGGGGAGTTGATAAATTAGTGAAGGCAATTCATTCTGTGATACTTCACCATCTGGAGGAAGGCAGACGTTGCAGATGGTAACTTCCTGCATTGTTCTCACCCTGACAGTCACAGCTTCTAAAGTTTGTTTGAAGGGGCACAGCTTTGCTATAGACTGAGGAAAGGACGTTTGTACATACTCCATCTGACATCCTGTTAGTGTCATTATGATTTTCGTAATACGTCTGATAGCCACAAAGAGCAACACAGAAAGCAGGTGTATTGCTTAAGAGTTTACGTGGCTCAACAAGATGAGGGAAATTACCACTGCAATTCCACTGTAGGATGCTGCTTCCTGTAGTCTGGGAGGGCATGAAGAGACCAAAGAGGCAGTTTAAGCCTCAGGGTCATCTGAGGCTGCTGGTGGAGTGCTTGTATCTATTAACATTGCTGCTGAGGCATCGGCGAGCTCTAGGTCCACGGGGGATGCGAAAATCTCCACCTCATCCTCAGATGTGGAACTGGTAGAGAGTGGTGGAGTGAGGGCCACTGGAGTTTCTTGTTTCTTACCAGATTTCTTCTTTGTCTGTTTGCTTCTCTTAGGGGCTGGCTGGGGGGTTTCTCTGAAGAACCTTTAGGTACAGATGAAGAGCATGAAGTCCTTCAACCAACAGCTTGTGGCTTCTCCACTGGCTGGTGTTCACTTGGAAGGTAGAATCCTAGGAGACCCCCACCATGCCAGAGGAGCCGGAGGATGCTGTTCCTTTTCCAGATGGGGTGATTGGACTGATGGCCCCAGAGGGGGGGGGGGGGGGGGGGGGGGGGGACATTGCTCCCAAAGTAGATGCTTTGGGAGCAACAGAAGAAGTGCCACCAAACACCAAGGAGAGGGGAGGGGGGGGGGGATGTAGTTGGGTGCCCATGAGAGCCCACTGTACAAACAGCAGGATGCAATGGACGTCCGCAGTCTCTACATAAGGCAATGGAATTGCCCAAATTTCCAGTACTTAAAGCACCGCATAGGGGGAGGAACATATGATTTTACATCACATCAGTATACCATCACCTTGATCTTTCAGGTAACAAATCACCCTCAAAGGCCAAGATGAAGGCACCGGTAGCAACCCTATTATCTCTATGTTCCCTAAGACGTGCCAAATTATGTGAACACTTCATTGTTCTAAATTAGCACATAGCTTGTCATTGGACTGCAGTAGGAGGTCTTGATGAAAACTAATCCCCTGGACCACGTTTAGGCAATTATGGGGAGCGACTGAAACGAGAATATCAGCCTGCTTGTCACAGTCAAGCAACGCCCGTGACTGGGCTGGGGACGCTTTCTGAATCAGGACTGACCCATGTCTCATTTTGCACAAAGCTGCCACTTCCCAAAATTTATCCTCCAGGGTTCTCAACAAAAAAAGAGAGGCTTTGTAGCCAGAAAGGAATCCCATGTTCTGCCGCAAACTAAGTACCGGGGTGAATATGGCTCTCTTGTTTCTCTAGCCATGCGTTCCTCTCATAGTGTAGTTAGGGAGTGGAATGATTTGGGGTCATACTTCTCAGCATTGAACTCTACCCTTCCCTTCTTAGAGACTACTGGGGCCATCTGCCAACCAGTAAAAGATGACTTGGTTTGCTTCTTGCGGGTCATTTGCCCTGATCAGAGGCTCTCCCTGCGGGCACCACACAGCCACAGCAAAAGCCACCTGGCATGATGGCTGTTGAGGGAGTCCTGATGCCCAATGAAGACAGGCATCTACTCCTTGGCACTCCTTAGCATGCATGGGGAGTTTGCAGCTCAGGCATCAGCAGTGTGATACCTGTGTTATCAGGGGGCTACAACCACGAGGATACCTGATGACCCCTACATGAGGGACTGGCTACCATGCTGGATATAGGGTGTGAAAAGATCTATCATTATCATGGGCGTAGAAGAGGAGAGCAGACATGGATGTAAATGGTGCTCCCCATAAGGTGTCCTCGCCCAAATAGCTGGATTACAGGTGGAGTTGCAGGGCTATGACAATAATATGTGCACAAGGTCTCAGCACAGAAAGAATATATGATGCGACATGTAAGGCATCGCACTTCTGAAAAATTTTGAAAATGTGGAGGTCAAACCCTAAAAGGGGACGATGACTCACAAGACTGAAAAGCAGGACACTCCATTTAGCGGCCTCTTACAACAGGCAGGAATACCTCATGTCTATTCTAGCCGCCAAACCACCAGAGGGAGTCACCCTTGCTGCCATTGTTGGTGGTCATCTACAGCGGGGTTGTTTATGGTTTGCATCATGAGTGTCTTGCTGGATTGGCAGGTTTTTAATGTCTGTGATCCTTTTGAATTCATTTGAGAGAACATTCATGCATCACAGTTAAGGGAGTGGAATGTGGCTTAGTATTGGCAGCCTTTCCATAGGTTTTGATATGAAAACACCACAATCATTCTCTTGGCATTTTTTGGTTGGTCATTTATCTTTCGTACATATGGGCTATTTAGTCATACTGGGGTACAACATTTAGCAGGTGAGAAGACAAGAGCCATAGCAGGAGAATGTAGGGTGGATGACAATGCTTCCCTCACTGCACTACAGAGGTTTTAAATTATTTTTGCTGTTTTTGTTAGATGCTCTCGGAAAGATAGAGTTTTTTAAAGGGTTACCCCCTAGTACATAGATGTTTCATTGAGAGTAAGTGAAGTGTTTGCAAAATGTATACTGAGTTTTTTTGGTGAGTTTATTATTTATGTGGAAGCAGGAAACCTCTATTTTGGATGTGTTGGGTTGGAGCCTCTATTTACAGAAGTGCTTTCACACTACATCTAGGTTCTCTGTTGTTTCTTCTGATTCTTCAACTGAGCAACACCTTGTTGCAAGTACCCAATTGCCAGTGTACCTGAAATTCCTTTGTTTTGTTTTTTGGGTATCCGCAATGTGCAGAGAAGTGGAGCACAGGCTGATCCCTTTGGTATACTGTTTTTTAATTTTATTTTGGCACTGATACTGGATTCTATGACTACTGGGAACAGCCAGTTGTTTAGTACATTGTTGTTTATGCGAGAGATTGGTTTACAAACAATTACGTGAAGAAGCTTGCAAATCAATGTCTCCTCTCCACAATGTCCAATGATGAGTCAATGAAAACAGCTGTAGTTTTAAGTTTTCTTTGAAATCCTGCTTCAATGTAGATAGTGATTAACAGAACTTGATCTTTGCACATTCAGTTTGGCCAGAAGCTTCCTTGTTGAATTAAGGGTGCTTCAAGCAATTTGGAACTGATTCCTTTATGGGTAAGCCATTCTAGTAGCTTATATGTCACAGATAGTAGTTTTATTGGTCTCTTAGGGCAGTCAACTGGTTTGCCACATTTAAATATTGCGATATCTCCCACAATTTAAATTCTTGTGAGATATTTCCTGTTTGCATAATATCTGTGAAGAAATGAGCCTTTCATAGTTTGCATATTTACCACAGTTTATTAGGAATTCACAACTGATATTGTCAAACCCTGGAGCTTTTCGTGGTCCTACGTGTTTAAGTGCTGTTGAGATTTCTCCACAAGTGAAGGGATGGAATTGTTTGGTTTCTGTGGCTTCAGTTTATAGGGTTCTGAGTTATCATTTCGCACTGACTGGTTTTGCTTTGTATTTTGATTCTCTGAATGTCACTACTAGATGTGAAGAATGGTAACAGGATTAACTGTTGTATTCCTATGTGTTGAGGCTCCCCTTCCAAGATTCCTTGATAATGTTCATGCTTGTCAATTCTATGTCTGAAAAAATTCAGGCTTTTTACTGTTTCCATCCACTTTTGCCATCGCACCACAGCTGGACTGTGTGTTAGTTAATCTACTATTTATTGATCACCATTTTTGAGGCAGTCTTGGTACAGGTCCTCACTGTTTTGGGACCAACCAGATATGTACTGTTTTTGGTAGCCTCTTGGTATAAAGTTTTTGGCAGGTGTAATTATGGTGCCGGCAAAATTTTTTGTGGATTCTGCTGGTAAAAGGTAATCAACCTAAGGATCTGTCTTGTTATGTAGAGAATTTAGGCCAATCAGCCTTCCCCAGAGTCCACCTTGGGCGAGACAGATGTGATTAATGGGATTTGTGTTCCTACCTATATTATTACTGGTCAGTGCTGGTTATGTGGGTAATCATTGATGTCTCTTCATGATACTGCTAGGATGAGGCCATTATTGTCAGCTGAAATGAAACATATATTGGGATTGTATTCCTGCCTCCACACTACTGACTTAAAAGTAGCTCGTCAAATCAAACACCTTTCAGTTATCTGTCGAGACAGTAATCACAACAATAGTGTTGTTGTAATTAATTTCGATCTTTCTAAAGCTTTCAATATGATTAGTCATGAAATTCTTTTAGATAAGTTGGAAGCAATGGAAATAAAAGGTATAGAAAACCAGTGATTTCAATCATATCTGTAAAATATGATCACAGGTTGGGGAGGTCACATCAGCTAATGCTAATTGTAAAATCATATTAGTATATGATGCAAGAAAAGTCACAATACATGCACCCAGGGTAGTTTGTTTAGGAAAGAAACTACATACAATTTGGTAAGATGATTCTTCATCTGGTACTGGGTGGAAATGAGTTAGAAAGGGTATGATGCACAAAACCTTTAGGAATATATGTTAACCAAGACAAATGGGAAAGACCATGTAACAAAACTCTCCCAGAGACTCAGTTCTGGATGTCTTGTCTGATAATTATTTCTAAAGTTTGCTCCTCAGATGATACTAAATTGGCTTATTTTGGTTACTTCCAGTCACTTGTAGCCTATAGAATAGTTTTGTGGGGTAAAATTAATAACAAATTAAATGAAATTTTTACATTACACAAAAGCACTATTCGAATCTTGTTGCACAGCTCTGCTCCTTTTACATAGACACAGTCCCATCACATTAATGTGACCACCAGCTATGTTCAACATCAATGTGCAATAAGCACCCACAGATGGCAGTACTAACAGTGGAGGATATATAAAGCTTGTCAGGGGATACAGAAAACAGTGGAGTCATTGTTGTAATGCAGAAACGGAGTGATTTATCTGCTGCCCAAAAGGGTGTCATCATTGGCTTTTGGGCCAAGAGTGGAACCACTTCCAAAATGGCTAAGTTTGTAAACTGTTTGCCTGGTGCCATGGTGAAAGTATAATGTGCATGGCAAAATGGTGCTATCCTAAACTGGCGCCATGGCAACTGTGGTGCACCATGGGCCATTGATGACCACAGTGAACGACGGCTGTGGATGTGTGTACAGTCAAATAGACATGCAGCTGTTGAGCAACTGACCACCCAAATGAGTCACAGGATTACTAACAGCATCTCCTCAATAACTGTCCAGTGAACATTGGCACGTATAGGCCTTCACAGTAGATGCCTGGTTCATGCACCCAAGCCGACTGCTGTTCATTGGTGACAAAGGTTGGAATTTGCACACCAGTACCGCAACTTGACGTTCACCAAGTGGTGACAGGCAGCCCTCTCAGATAAATCATGCTTAGTGCTCCACTGGACAGATGGTCATTGGCGTGTACAGCATGAAACGTCTGAAAGCAATCGCCCTACAACAAATGCCGGAAGGGCCCAGGTCTGAGAATGGAGCATTATGGTCTGGGGAATGTTCTCGTGGCATTCCGTGGATGATATTGTATTACAGCAGGCACAATGGATCAGCAAAATTATGTATATATCCTTGGGGACCATGTTCACCCCTACATGTAGTTTCTTTTTTCCTTGACATGATGGCATCTATCTGCAAGAAAGTGCAACATGTTACAAACCTGGCAGCATACACGTGTGGTTTAAAGAATGCCAGGATGAGTTCATTGTGTTCCCCTGGCCACCAAACTTCCTGGATTTAAACCCAGTCAACAATCTGCGGGACTACCTCGATCGGGCTGCTCGCACCATAGATCCTGAACTGAGAAACCTAGTTCAGATGCCCACGGCACTGGAGTCAGCATGGCTCGTCACCCCTGTAGGTATATTCCAGATCCTTGCTGATACTCTTCCTGCAAGTCCCACACTGGCTCGTTATCCCTGTTGGTACCTTCCAGAACCTTGCTGATACTCTTCCTGCAAGTCCCACAATGTAAAAGTTGCTTATTCAGGCTTTTGCAGGGGGTCACATTAATGTGAATGTGACCATACACAAATGCGTGTTGATGACAAGAGCTAGACTTGGTGACCTGCAAACAAACTCTCATTACCACAGTTACAGTACTCACAACTGTGGGTCCCTCAACCCACATCCCATGTGAGCCACTTTGAAGACATTCTTTATCATCCAATGCCAACATAAAAAAAACAGCTTTTAGAGCAAAGTTAAAACAATCTCTCATGCTGACAGGTGTAAATGAATATATTAGCTTACAGGGTTAATAGGCCTTCATTTATTGTAGAGTTCTTTTGATTCTGTTAGCTGAAGTACAATCTATGCTATTTGTCTTTGCAAAGAATGTTTCTGCTGTTGGTTTTCTGTTTCAGATACAGTGTAATACAGCCCCACCGAGAAGAAATCCGGTGTTAAATCACTTGTGGTAGATATATTGACAGCAGGTTTTCATGTGTTATACTTTTCAGCAGCGCTATATACCGCAGTAGGTGTTTGTATTTTTTCAGGGGTGTTCTATATAAAAGTTTCATAATTTACCTACATAATTTATTTAAATTAGTTTTTGGAAGATGTCCACCATGAACAGAACACAGTTTCTTTTTCCTTCTATTACCCATACATTATTCACTGAAATTTCAGCACCATTGGTGGGCTTTTTTGTTACCACATGTTGTAGTTTTCCTTTTTTTAAATGTTTTGCTTTACAGTTTTTTTTTCACAGCCTATCATTTTTTTTTCTTGTTTCCTG